>NC_140165.1:289361604-289394104 GCF_963971535.1 Notolepis coatsorum | reverse complement strand
GTACTGTGCTAAAGGTTCAAGGGATAGAGCGGGACTAAGAGGACAACCCTGTCTAGACGAGCGCGACACAGGGAAGAGTGGAGAGCAGAGTTTACCTGTTAAAATCATGGCCGATGGACCTGTATATAGTACTTTGATCATATGAATGAACCCTTCACCTAACCCCTTCCTTCTAAGTACTGCCCATAAATAAGACCATTCCAACCTGTCAAAGGCCTTCATCGCGTCTAAGGATAAGACAGCCATAGGGGGCGCGGCATCCTTGCTGGCATCTATCACATGCAGTAACCGTCTAATATTATCCGTGATCAGGCGGCCTCTTATGAAGCCTGTCTGATCAGGGTGAACTAGAGATGTCATGTGCTTTTGAAGTACAGCTTGAGATCGGTTCCAAGGAGGCTTAAGGGTCTATAACTGCCACATTCGGTGGGGTCCTTATCTTTCTTAAGTAGGACAGATATGAGTGCCATATTAACATCCCTGGAAAAGTTTCCCTCTTTGACTGAGTGTAAAATCATATCAAGTAATAGGGGTCCAATTACATCCCAGCATGAGAGGTACAGTTCGGGCGGAATACCGTCCCAGCCAGGGGCCTTACCACTTTGCAAGTCAGAAATAGCCTCCCTAAGTTCCTCTAGTGTAATAGGTGCATCTAACTGTTTAGCGTCTTCCTCTGAGAGTTGTGGTAAGTTAATTTGATCCAGGAATTCCTCCAGGTTATTATGATCGAAGATCACTTCTGACTCGTACAGGTTAGAATAAAACGAACTAAAAGTCTTGTTGATTTTTTTTGGGGTCGGTGGTAACCATCCCCTGTTGGTCCTTGATGGCAGGGATATCCGCAAATTGTTCACTGGCCCGTATATTCATAGCTAGTAGGTGACTAGGTTTAGAGCCATGAAAGTAATAATGTTGTCTTGTTCTGTGTATTTGAAATTCAGATTGTTATCTTAAGATGGAGTTAATCTCCTTTTTCAACATTTTCATTTGAAACTCCAGTCGACACGAGTAGTTGCGTTGTAAAGAGGAGAACAACGAAGAGTGAAGCCCTTCCAGTTCTACCAATTTGGAGAGGCGTTTCTTGCGGAGGTTGGAGGCAAAGATAGTAGTGTTACTCCTGATAAAACCCTTAACCGAGTTCCATAAAATGCTGGGGTCTTGTACCGATCCCGCATTAAACTGCAGGTATTCAATGAGTTTATCTTTAAATTGCAGGTTGAATTCATTGTTCTTCAACAGTGTCGAGTTAAAGCGCCATCTTGGGGCTCGGGATGTCATTCTACTGAGTGAACCCTTTAGAAGTAAATACTTGTGGTCTGACAATGCAATGGGCCCCAATTCAACGTCAAAGCTATCAAATAGTCTAGGGGAATCGGGGATGCAAAAACATAATCTATTCTAGAAAAGGTTTTGTGTCTTGCTGAGAAAAAGGAAAAATCACACGCCGTTGGATTGAGCGATCGCCACAGGCCTGTAGTGCCGTAGAGGCCTGTCTCTTATAGGTTGTGGTGAGACTAGATTTATCAATCAAGGGATCCCAGATGGCATTCAAATCCGCACCAATTATAAATGAATACTCAGGGAGATCTAGCATCGCTCTAGTGAGTGAAGCATAGAAGTTAGCGTCATAAACATTAGGGGCGTAAGCCGCTACCAAAGCAATTTTCCTGTTAAAGTAATCTATCTTGGCAATAGTAACTCAACCATCTGCCACTGTCCCCGGAGCGGGTCACGCCCGGCGGAAGCCGAGCGCTTTACTCCAGAAGCGAGAGCCCGCTGTGGCCTCTTTTTTAAAGTTCTCGTATGCACAAAATAATATGCAAACTGAGCAAACTTAGAAAAGGGATTTATAAAAAACATACTTGACAGGAGAATGGCAGGGAATGTGCTTACCTCCAGCAAGCTCTGACCCATGCGTATGCACATTCGGCAGAAGGTTGAAATCCGAGAATTGTTTTGAAATTGACACCATTGTGAACTCACTTGTCATTGCTAAACAATTGCCCAATCATTACTTGGGGAGATACCATGATCAAGATGGTGGTTCACCCAGGGCAAGGCTAAGCATTGCACTGTGGTTGTGCTGACCCTTTTGAATTCCACAAATGTGGGAATCTCAACTGCATAATTTCTGTGTTTGCGCTCTCCCCTCTTTTTTCTGAATTTCCCCAAGGGGATCATTAAAGGAATATCTTATCTTAAATTGATTCTCATGAATAATAATGTGGACAGGACAGCGTATGTGACAGCGTAATTGCTCAAAGCAATCTCTGAAGTGTGTTGACTGTTGTGCATGACACGATTACTTAGGATATGTGTAGGCTAATATAATTTATGGATAATATGATTCACCATAAGTGCTACACAGAAATAGGCTGTTGCTGGTGGTGTTTGTGTCTGAATCTGAAAATAATTTGCACAATTGTGTGCAGTCGAAAGAGAACTGCCTCTTTGTTTGACGCAGGAATCCAAATTCATAGGTAGTGTACATTAGGCTATTTATAAATTACTGTGTATAATTGATCAATAAAATACTTTGACATTCTGGATGGTAGGCTACATGATGATGATGAATAGTTTATTTTCTGTCTTTGTTTACAGATAAATCAAAAACACAAATGTACATATTCAAAGTAAGCTTACACACAAAATCCAAACTAAATGACCGAAAAAAGAAATAGGCTGAAGCACATGCATATTTTTGCCTATCCTTTACAATTCTTGAAAACTAAATATACTTTAATATAAGAAAGAAAAACTTAAAATATACTTAAAAGGATATCATCCTTTTAGGGCAACGTTTAAACTGATGGCGTGTTCGATGCCTTAGTCGGGCATAGTTTATATTAATTCTATATCCATGAATAAAATCAATCAATCGTGGTTCATATATTGTCATTGAGCTTCACACCTGTTCGATATAATCGTATTGTGGGTTGGTATAAAAAGGTATTCCAATGCGTAATGACACACTACTGTTGGATAATGTGTAGGATGAAGGAGTTCGATGAGAGCGAGTCTTCAGGGGCCGGTAAGACCTACTGACCAATGACCTACTTACAATACCTACTGACAAGACCTACTGACCAATGACCTACTGACAAGACCTACTGACCAATGACCTACTGACAAGACCTACTGACCAATGACCTACTGACAAGACCTACTGACCAATGACCTACTGACAATACCTACTGACAAGACCTACTGACCAATGACCTACTGACAAGACCTACTTACCAATGACCTACTGACAAGACCTACTGACCAATGACCTACTGACAAGACCTACTGACCAATGACCTACTGACAAGACCTACTGACCAATGACCTACTGACAAGACCTACTGACCAATGACGATGAGTGGCTCATGAGCCGCTTCCTACTACCCAGGGCTGTCCTGTTAACCTCTGTCCTGTTGACCTCTGTCCTGTTGGACCTCTGTCCTCCTGGACCTCTGCCACGGTCCGCACCTCTTAGCTATCAGCATTCAGGGCGTCTTTCTGGCATTAGTGATGCACCTGTACTGACACTGTGTTCACCAAACAATATGTTTTGTCTGGCTTCCACCTCCCCTATTAGAATCTCTATTACAATCTCTATTTCACAATCTGTGACATTTCTTTACTTTGCCTTTTTTGCAATGTTTGCCGTCATTTTCTATATTCAGGCTGTAGAGACTACTGTGAATTGGGGGCGTTTCACTGGCCATATAGGCACGTATGGGCGTTAAGAGGGTGGGACAAGACATTTTGGTCCAGATGAAGACATTTTGGTCCAGATGTCCACAACCAAATCCTAAGCAAGGTTTTATAAATGAGGCCCCTGGTGAGCTGTACTTGAACCATTTTAGTAGAATCACATTTCATCCTATTTCATCTAATTTTCTTCTCATTTGATTTCCTTGGGCCTGTTCTAGGACCTCAGAATGATCACTGTCTGTGCCTGCCCACAGGTGACTCCATGGTCCAGTATTCTTCTCTGTGCCTGTCTTAGGTTGCACTAGTGGTCAGGTGGGGGATCTTACCCATCACAGGCAAACTAGAGTTCCATACTCGCCTTGTGTGAGGGTGGTAATGGGGCCACAATAATGTTGTCAAAATAATGTGTAATAAAATAAAACTGCAGTGATATTGCAAATAATACACAAATCAAATACTGTATAGAAAGAGCTGTTAGATAGGAGAGAGGCCAGACAATAATTAATGTCTGGAACTACTGTATCATAAGTAGTACAAATATCAAGTAAATAAAATGACTCCTTGTTTTAATGAGTCAATGACAGGGTGAAATCCTGTATCAGCTTAAACTGGCACACCGTGGGCAAAAATGGTGCCTGGACTATGTCCCCATGTTTAGACTATTGTGTGGACAGTTCAGAAAATGAGAGAGGGGGTAGAGGAGAGAGGGGAATAGGATGTGAGAATTGGCCTGTACAGTAGGTGACAATTTAGCGGTTTGGTTATAAAAATCGATTTTGTTCTATTAAATCTAATTAATGTTGTGAACAGTGAATTGGTGGCATTAAATTTACAAAGTACACCTCTGCCTATAAAAGAGAAAGTTGTTTTTCCACACTTGTGTTTGTAAAGGTGGAAATGAGTCTGTCTCCTTGCCTGGCTTCCTTAGAAGATATGAAATGGTCCCGTCGGTACAGGGAGATGGTCTCTCTTCCCCTCCTATTTTGCTCTTATGTTTTGTGAGCAAATCATACATCTGTGTACATCTGCTCTTGCTGCACTCACTCCTAGTGCAAACCACTGTAATTGAATGCGGCTGGTCGCTCAATGTTTTGATCCATGTGTTCTACCGTGAGCCCAAAACTGGTAATAGGGAAGATGAACACACCCACCTCCCATCAGGGCGGCGCCACGGGCCACTGGTGTCTTGACTACAGCCATGGTTTGTCCACTTCTGCTGTTCCTTCTTGTCAGCCTGGGCTTGGTGACTCATGTCATCATTAACAGAAACAGAGGGAGAAAGAACACACTGATTATTCAGGGTGGGGGTATTGAGGTACCATGATAACTGGGGGAAATGCAGCCTGTTTGGCAGCACTATCTGAGCTGTCATTGCTCTGTTGCTGTTGTTGATGATTTCCTTGTCTTTGCCCATGACCTCCTTTATATACTATACCCGTGGGATTTTTGTATTTTCGTGGACAACCTCTTATCCATTAGACGAAAATGTAAACAACCTTGATCTTGACGTGAGCCTCCTCTCGGTGGCCTACCATGACCCTTTCTGCTGTTTTGTTTTGGTTGGTGGCCATATCTGTGTATAGTATAGCTGTCGGAGCCTGCTTTTTGAAGCAGTGTGGCTGGTTGTTGTTGTGTGAGGGGTGTAAATAAAAACAACCATGGCTGGTACAGACAATATTACATTATGTTTTAGGCTACATTTGGCTTGTCAATTCAATTAGATTAATTTGACGTGTGGAATAATGATCCCATCTCCCCTCAAACAATCTCCCAGTCATGTTTCCACCCCCCTCCCATTACCCTCCCCCATTCATCCACCTTTTGTCTCTCACCAGATACTCCCCCCCCCTTTCTAACTCCCCCCTCCTGGCCCCCCTCCAATCCAATACCTGGGCCACCTGACCCTACCCATAATCCCTTTCTCTCTACTATAAAGACCTAGGGTTTACTGGATTCTCTAGCTCTTTGGAGGGATACTAGGCCTTGTCACTCCTGGAGTGTACTTGCTACTCTGTTTGAGCTAAATAAACATGTGTTCTACATCTGACTGAGTACATCCTTACTCATGGTACATTTTTCCACAGATGTCTTGTGAGACCTGTATAGGTCGGGAAATTGTCCAATTGCACTCGGCTGAGATTACCTTTAATTTGGTGTGCACTGTCTAGCAGTTCCGGAGAAAGAACCCTGTGTGGATCTAACATTGAACATGGTGGTGGAGCACTTTGACCATTCAACCCTCCCTCAACAGTTACTAACTCATTAGGTTTGAGCTCATAGTGGCCTGACTGTACATTGAGCCGAATGCTGCCGCCGCCATCATGTTCTTTACCGCCCTCTGCGATCCAACCGGCCGCCAGTCGATAGCGATCCCCGATCGATCAAGAGTCAGGATCCCGTAGCCACTCACTAAAGTATGTAGAACATAACTGGTTAGTGTTGGACTATAAACAATGCCTGTCAAATGAGCCACACTATTGTCTCCAAAGTAATATTTTTTTTGTATTGTATTTATATGTCTTATTTGTGCATGGTGCATACCAGTAATCTTGTCCATTGTCCATTGTGAGGACCACAATGGAAATAAACCGTAAGGTTTTATTGTGTTTTAATCCTCGACAATTTTAGATTATATGTGATGGCTGTACATGTTGTGTACCGATATTGTATGTAATTTTGATTGTCACATAAATTCAATCAATCAATCAATCCATAGCTATAATACTGAACACATGATGGGTCCGCAAACATCGCGGAAATTGGCAATAACGCTGGCGCCATTGAGTAGAGATGGGAAAACAGCCTGGCGGTCAATGAGTTAAACATTCAAACTGTGATAATATAAAAAAAAATTATAATAGTAAAAAAAGCTTTGTTTTGGCTCTCACGCAAAATGCTGCAGGCTGAATACTGGTCGATATCGCTGGGCACGGTCACATATAACAAAAATCAATACAATATGATGCACAGACAGATGCATACAATGTGAAGTAGGTGATAGTCTGACTTATTATCCAGCATGCGTTTAGTTCAATTGTATTTTATAAAGAAAATTGTAATATTCACATTACTTTAGGTTACATCAACCCTTTTTTATCAATCTACTTTTGAACGCAGGGTATATAAAATTCCTGTATCAATTCCGCTTGTATTGGACTGTCAATATTCTATTTACTATTCAAATGTCATCATCATCATCATCAACCTTTATTTATTCTCGAAAATACAATTGAGGTCACCCTCATTTTCAATGCCGTCGAGACTTAACAGACATTTCCATGCACACATTTCTACAATATAACAATAATAAATATTAATAACTATCTATATAGTACTCTTCACACATGGACCGCAGTCCAGAGTGCACCACAGCAATTAGTATAAAATGAAGAATAGGCATAAAATCAGCACACAAATTGACAAAATAAAAAACAATGCATAAATTGCAGACATAAGAATAGGTATAAAAGACAATAAAAGTAGTGCAATGTAAACGTGCAGACTTAAGAATAGGCATAAAATAAGTACAATAGTACAATGTCGCTCGAAGGCATGTGAACCCCCCCAGAACAGTCAGTCCCCCAAACACTCCACACATCAATCCCTACCACATCCCCATCCAAGACACCCCCCCCCGATAAAGCACGCCATGACCGAAGGAAAACACAAACAGCCCGTGCGCCACTCACACCGCCATGCACGGGGACGGGAATGTCACCCCTGCGGGCCGCCCCATCTCAGTGCCCCCGCCACCACGAGGAAAACCAGCGAATCCCACGCCCCCACCCCCAAACTCCACAGAGGAATGACAGGCCACGTGCCCCAGGACCTGCAGCCACGCCAAAGGAGACACGACTCCATACACTCAAGCAGACAGACACAACAGCGGACAAATAAGAAGACATGCAGGATCGGGACGGTCCGACACGACACCGGGACCCCCGGGACACCCCGGAACACAGCAGAAGCCACAGCAAGTAGATGTACCGGTTGTTTTCTTGGAACTTGAGTCTGAATGTCTGAATATGTGTCTAACTACACTACATAGAAAAGGCTTGCTTTCACATTATGCTGAGATGATTTTAGATGAGAATATGCACCATCCATACCAGCCACTGTCTTTTGGAACCAATGTCTGTGCCATTGCAAGTCTCTAAAAATGTAATCTACCGACCTCAGTTGTAAAAAAAAAAATCCAAACTTAATATTTAATAAATAAATAATGTATTGTTATTACTTTATTGTTATTTACATCTTACTTTAGATGTAAAGCACTTTGAACTGCAATCCCCTGCTATACAAATAAAGTTATTATTATTATTATTATTTATTTAGAACAACATATATATATATATATATATATATATATATATATATATATATATATATATATATATATATATAATATATACACAGTCAGTCACACACATATCAAATAATTTTATGTATTATCTGCGAGACAGCGCCAACATGCAACGAGTCGAAATTCTCCGCTATCTCAACTGCAAGCAGGAGCAGCGTCTGTCTGCATGTCTGTGTGCACTTGGTTTGCACAAGCTGAACCGCTTAACATGCGGTTTCCTTTTGCGGTAAACAAAACGTTGACGTCATCGGACTTTATTTTTTGTATACATTTTTTTTATTATACCTTTTCTTTCTGCAAGAATAATAATAATAATAATAAAAACTTTTTTAATTTTTAATTTTTGGAAATTGGCACCGTTGGATCTCACGTGAATCGATACACGGTAGTACCGACGTGTTTCGGTCGGTACCCTTAAAAGTACCGAATTTGGAACCCATCCCTAGCATGTACAGGCGAGAAATGGCAACGTTTTTAGTGAATTGCACGTATTGCTGCATAGCGTCGTTTTCTGGGATTAGACAGGATTACTCTAAAACTATACTCATATTCACCACGGTATAAAACGTCTTTAACACATATTGAACGATAGATAGTCGATGTCAAATGGGCCATAGTATTGTATCCATAGCTATAATATAGAATATAGTTATAGCCCTGCAAACACCGCCACGTATTCCTATATTTTAGAGCGTCGGCCTGTTAACAACACATCACGCATATTGCTGTGGCACTGATTGAGTTAAAGTAACAGTTCCTTGTTTTGAAAATCAACACCTGTCCTTTGTCATATCTGTTTCTCTACTGCACCTGGGTCCAACACACCTACCCAACTCGTAACATTATAGATGTTCATTCAGTCTCACAGACTCTCAAATCCTGAGTATTTTATACTCTTTGCACAGCCCTGCTAATTATCCCATCCCACTGTATTGTTATTTCATTCGAATTAGTTTATATACTTGACCACATCTTGCCCAGTTGTACAGCCTTGTACTATTGTACTATTATTCTATTGTGCTATATTTTATTTAGTTTATATCCCATTAAATTGTATTCAACCTCTTTATTTACAGTTGTACAGCCCTGGCCTATATTTAATTTTATTTCATAATTCTATTCTATTCTATTAACTTAGATAAAACTCATTTTATTTTACTCCACCTCTTTATTGTATTATCTGTCTGTTAATGTCTGTCACTAATGTTGCACCGGAAATGACCAAAGCAAATTCCTTGTATGTGAAAACTACTTGGCAATCAAGGCCATTCTGATTCTGATTCTCTATTCCCAGTGTTGTCTGCTTTCATTTTTCAGATTGTGTCCATGTGATGAATTTGAATGGCTGTGATGTTATCGGGTTCAAGTTTAAAAAGTGGGAAAAAAAGACAAGCTTGCCTGCTTTGCATAAATACATTTATGGAAAGGTTAAGAAAGTAATGGCAATATTGCATGACATTCAGAATTGTATTATTATTGTGTTATGTCATAACCTAATTTAATTAACCCTGTATGCCATACTGTACAACAGACAAGTGCTTTCAGATGTGAAGCACCTGATAGACGGCAGTGTTTCCCCTAGGATTTTTTTCAGGGGGAGTGGTAGGCTCCCAAAACTACTACGTGTCACGGATGGTGTCAACAGTGTTGTCATAGACGCGCGCAGTAAGGCGGTTGTTAGTATCGGTGCATTTCTCTACACTGAGCGGAAATGAAACGATTGCACATAAATTAGGTAAATAAATATTAACAATATTTATTTACAACACATAAATTAACTTATTTACAATTATACATACAGTAGTGACAACACACATATGAACTATTTACAATACAGGGAGGCACATACAACACTCATAACTATAACAACCAGTGTCAGAGCGAGCGCACTCAAGTTGTTTGGAAATTCTGAGGGCTCAGAGTGCACACTGGACGCTCTGACCAAAGAGTCAGTTTATCAGAGCGGAGCAGATTTTCAGAGTGAATTTATTAACTCACCTTATCACAATGGCCAATCGTTGGCCGCCAACAACGAGTATACTCGTTATTATGATAGTTATTTCTTTTATTCGCTATTTCCATTCATAATTCATCCTGCTATGGTGTAGGACTGTTGTGCTGTCCTCCCAATGATGTTTTAATCAAAGGTAGACAGCCAGCCAAACTCCTTCAATAAGCAACACAACAGTCAAAACGTAGCTTCCTTGCTTCTTGTTTTAATGTAGTTCTTGTAGACATGTTGATAGGATAGGAGTAAAACTGAAACAGAATGACGTGCATAGTGTTACTAGTGCACATAGAAAGTATAGACATACAGTACGTTTACGAAATGATTATATGTAAACCCGGAATTAATAAACCTGTTCATACTGTAACGAATGACACTGCTGAGACATGCTGTACTAAACATTCCACGTATTATAAGCACCTACTGTATCGGCCATTAGCGTTTATCATCAGTAATAGAATATGAACATAACAACGTCCCATCGACGACAAATATACTTCAAAACTGAAAGATAACCTTGCAAACAAGGATTACTAAGGATTACTTACAGACAATGCTTATGAAGGGGCAAATCAAAATATTACAACAGAAAACACTGTGTTGTTCAAAATGAGATCTCTCTTCTAACTGAAGCCTGCAGGTTCTATTTCCTGTTTATCCGCAAGGTTCTTTTTCCTGTTTGTCCGTGAGGTCCTATTTCCTGTTCATCCATGAAGTCCTATTTCCTGTTTATACCACGTTCGACCCAGAGCCGTATAATTAGAGTTGCGACACGCTTTGATCTCGCCGACAGGCGATCACGTGGTTCACGTAGCTCCCAGCACTGCAGCACTCAGCGCTGTCGACTTGATTTCAGCGGGACAGAACGGCAGAACTACTACTGTTACAGCAATTTTTGGTACTTATTAACACAATGTGCATTGATCACTGTTGCGTTATATCATTTACATGTCTGCTACTTTAATATTTACATTATATTACTTTATATCACTAGGCGATGATGGCAATTTCGAACGTTACTATAGCTACTGATGACTATTCTTTTACATTAGCCATATCACGGCAGTTGTTAAACACTCAAGCATAATTGTATTAATCAGCCCACATTACAGTTATATGTTGACAACACTTTATATTCAATATATATATAATAGCATTTCAGGGGAGTGGCAGAGGGACAGCATTAGTCCGTTTTTCTGTGGACTGTCCCATAACCTAGGATAAGTTACAAAAAATATGAATGCATATAGGCTAACGTTACATACTGTAACATTTACAGTATGCATTCATATTTTGTTGTGCTTCTATGGTCATAAATACACACATCTTAATGCTATCTATAAGACATTCATACATGCACAAAGTGAATATGGAAATGCAGTGAATATCATACCTCAAGCTGTTTACTCTGCATTTCTTAGCATTTACATTTCATACTGTAACCATTGATACTACTCAATTAAGCCAAGAAAGAAGTTTGGTCAACAGTACAAAATATACAAAGCAACCAATTGCATTCCACAATTTTTTTTTATTATTATAGGCCTATAATATGTCCATGTAGAGGTCCAGTCTTCCACTCCTGTTGTTTGTAGTGCTAGGGCCTTTCTGTCACGACTGCTGCTCACCTCAGACTGGACACATGCACGTCATTATAGTGATAATTTATCCTAGAAAACAAAACAGGGAGATAGAAAGTTATGGAGTTGCTCATGCAATCTTGTATCTCTTCTCATCTCTAACATTTCCATTCCACAGCATGCAAGTGTCACCAGACCCCAATGAAAAGCACCCCAGTCTACAGTTAGGAAGTGCAAGCGCACAGGTGTACTTTCCAAAGAGCTCAGCTGAACTACCACAACAGATTCCCCAGGACCACAGACAGACAAGGAGAGAATGTTTAGCAAAAACAAGCAATACTTTATTACATAATGGTATTTAAGAAAAACAGGCAATACTTTAATACATAAGATACAAATTCATAAACCTACCTAAACACTATTAGACTAGATTAAAATACCCACGCCCCTAGGCTTAGGGTAATTAAAAGGAGGAAGCGCTCAATGCCCTGTAAACCCACCCCCAGACTGTTGCTCCCACCCACGCTACCTATCCCCGCCCCTGAGGCACTACACACGTGAAGAAAAAGGGTCTGCCCTGCACACGGGTCTATGACTATCAAACATTAGTCTAGAATCACACCACACCACTCGGTTCACTGCAAACAGCCTGAAATATCGATATCACACCATCCCTCGGGGAGCCACGGCAAATGATTAGAGAGAATATAGGTAGGTAAATACACACTAAGTGTCACACAGTAACTAAGGGGGCTGGGATAAAATAGCGCGGGCTGCTCACCTTTAGGGGTAGGGCCTAGGCCTAGAATACTCCTCTCATACCCTAACCTAGGTTTGGGCAGTGGAAGCGCTGAGTTGACAAACACTAAAAACAAAGGTTTTAAGTATGACCGGGGCCCGAAGGTGAGGGCCGGAAGGACGCCACCTCCTTCTGCTCCCGTAGCCCCTCCCGCCTTCGGGCTAAAAACTGTTCTGTCCGTACTGGGGTGTTTTAGGCACTCCAAGCACCAGGCGTGCAATAATGTCATCCCGTCTGCAATGGAGGGCACAATCAGTAACAGCAAGGTCCCCCCGTTCACGGGTTCGTCACAATGCACAAATTAGATATAATAATAATTAGTATCCACAATACAATTCAAATCTTCTACAGTTTTACTGGCTTACTGCATGCCGTTCCGATAATCTTCAGCTTCACGCTACTAATAATATTCCTAATTCCAATGCAGTCACTGTTCGTCTATGTCTTCATTTACCACTCGGGAAACAGTTCGCTTGTCAGGCACGTATTCTAATGTCTTGCATCCTTTACTCACGGCGGCCGGTGTGGCGCTAATGTCTCTCCTGTCTGAGGCTCCACCCGTTTCCACTGCGGGGGGAACACTGCAGTCGGCGATATGAACTGGTTCCACTGGAGGAAAAGCACAACACAAATGAGTCGCGTGTCCTCGTACTCCTACAGCCCCGCGTCCTCTGTTACCGTCCTCTCGACTCCCGTTTTCGTTCCAGGAAGCAGCAATAGCGCCGTGTGTACCAGCAATATCACCAGTCGGCGTCCTCGGGTTTCTCTTTCCTCCTCTGCTCCGGGTCTCGTCCTTCTGTGTCTCGCCCCCAGCTGACAATACTCGCCTCCCTTTTGAGCGAGTTCGCGGGGTTCCAGGGCACCGCCCCTATGCGCCAGCCAGCCAATCAGCTTCCTCCAACGGCACAGCCTGTAACGCAAGAGAGGGAACTCCCATGGGTAGATCCCACCGCTCCATGAATACACACAGACGCACACATACCCCCACCCGCGACACAAGCATCCTGCTTCAAGAGGTGTATGATTGTGTATGTGACAATAAAACTCGATTTGATTTCAATATTTTACAGGGTTTAGAGTTCACCCACCAGTTTCTGCTGTGGGAAACTTGATATTTTAGTATACATATTTTGCTTGCTTAATCATAACATCTAACTTTTATAGATCAACATCTTACCATGGTTGGCTTGCAGCATTTGGACACAGACAGGAGAAGAAAAAGGTTGACTAGTTCATATAGTTTAACTAGTATACAGCTCAGACAACAACTTAAAGGTCAGGCCAGCTTGACTTAGATATGACATGTCCAAGTAAATCACATCATGTTCTTTTTCTCGTTGTCTTCATATCAATCTTGTGCCAGATACGACAAAACCCATAATCTCACCTTTGTTTACCTTTCTTGTCATTATCTGTTATTAATTTGTCATCTCAATTTGTCAAATTTTAAACTGTGCATAATCTTTCTTATGGCCATAGAAACAGATAATAAACTATTCAATTTTTGATACAATTTGACTCATCTGAATTTCTACAGTTTCACTGTTTGACTCATTTAAAATATTCCACAACAGGTTCAATGTGTCCGGGTTCTTTGCAACAAGTGCTGGCCTGAAATTCATGGTGGAGCAGGAACAACGACCCCCATCTTACCACAGCATGGCTCCTGGAATGAATGAATGAAAACTTTATTTAACAGATTGCAGAATGGGTACAATACAGTACGGCTCAATACACACAATTGTTAAGGGGATGCAGACCAGAGAAAGACGTTTGTCTTGTTTACATCAGGGTCCCCCATTTTCAATTCATATTGACATTTATGACATACACAACATACATGCCATTTATGGCATAGGGACATACAGGTATTTAGTACTGATACATTTGTGACATAAATACAGTACTGTTACCCATAGATCCTGACAGAGTATATACATATGATGGGGAGGGGACTGTACATTAGGAGGGGATGGGTGGGAGAGAAATATACATACGTGGGGAGGAGACTGTACATTTCTACTAATAATATACAACCTACATATCTACTAATAATATACAAACTACATTACTACTAATAATAATCAACTTCACAACTCCAAATGACTGGGACACGTCTCTCATTAGAGTCAAGACCACGAGAGGAGAGCCAGACAGGTCTGTATCCACTGTGTTATTGTCTATATATTATATTATGTAACCCTACTGTACCTTATATGAAGACCAGTCTATCTAGTGTCATGTGTTATTGTCTATATATTATAACCTTACTGTACCTTATATGAAGACCAGTCTATCTAGTGTCATGTGTTATTGTCATATTATAACCTTACTGTACCTTATATGAAGACCAGTCTATCTTGTGTTGCTCACTTTAACAATAAATCTAATAAACAATGATAAACTAATGAACACCAATAACTGCCAAAAATTTGGTAAATATAACGTTAGGCCAGCCAACGTCAGTATGGTAACGTTATCTAACTAGATTTAGAATCTAACAAGCTATTAACTTGCGATCAACATTAACTAAAGATTGCTACATAAAATACCAATATTGACTAAATCCATGAGTGGTCTGCTAATGCGTTAAAATATACAAAGTAAGTAAAGTAAAGTAAACTTACCAGCGAGTGCCGCCTCGGCAACAATGAAAATGCATGGCGTTGAGCTGAGACTTGAACTATGTACCGCCCATGAGACGCTTTACTTCCGCATTCCACGATAACAACACAATCCTATGGGAGTGTCTGAACTCTAATTATACAGCTCTGGTTCGACCAACAGGTAACCCTTATGTGGTGTTAGGGTCTCCAGCGACCCGTTTCAAAGTTATAATATGTAATAACTACCATGTAGTTGATTTCATTAGAACTAGGCTTTATGATATCCTCCACAACACATATAAGCACAGCAAAACTATGTTTCACCATTTTGAAAATTCTGAATGTATCTGCAGAAAAAAAGGTACGACTGTGGTGTTAGGGTCATTCTCGACCCGGCAAGGTAAAACTATACTATAAAAATACTAAATATAAATTAAAAAAATAATAATAAATATACTAAACTTTTTTTCAGAAGTCATATTATTATTATTATTATTATTATTATTATTATTATTATTATTATTATTATTATTATTATTATTATTATTATTATTATTATTATTATTATTATTATTATTATTATTATTATTATTATTATTATTATTATTATTATTATTATTATTATTATTATTATTATTATTATTATTATAATAGTAATTATTATTATTATTATTATTATTATTATTATTATTATTATTATTATTATTATTATTATTATTATTATTATTATTATTATTATTATTATTATTATTATTATTATTATTATTATTATTATTATTATTATTATTATTATTATTATTATTATTATTATTATTATTATTATTATTATTATTATTATTATTATTATTATTATTATTATTATTATTATTATTATTATTATATATTGTTATATTATAGTCAGAAAACATTATTATCTATGGGTTTCACATTTAGTATATTATGATTGAACAACCTCATTTTCATCTTAAAAATAAGGGACATGAAGTGTCTCTGGGGCCATAAAATCAAATTACAATGGGATTATGAATGCATATAATGTTAGTTAGGATGTAGTATTAACTATTGAGTGATACTCCTTTCTTTTTAGTGGTCAGGACTGAGTTAGACCCCGGGTCAACATTGACCCGCTAACAACGGTCAGTGGTGCCAATTCCTAGTAAATCAAACCATTATACACTGCCTGGGAGGCAGAACAACTGTGTTGCACTCTGTCTGAGACCGCAACGGTGCGATACCGCCACCTAACGCCTTGCGGCCGCTATTGCACTCCATTTGAAACTATGTGGTTTGTTTTCCTGGCCGAGCTGCAGCGTGCAGGCGGGGTCTAAACACTCCAGCAAGGCAAACGCTCATAACGATGCATCGAGGAGGCTCCCCCGCGCCCCTGTTCATTTTCTTTGGTGGATAACGTGGGACACACTACCGCGACCAGTATTTGGAATGGTGATCAGATAATTGGATTATTCTTCTTGCAGTACATCATAGACAAGGTAAGGACTATATATTATCAATCTTGCGTTGATCTGATAATTTTTCCCCCACGATCGCAGCATGTGTGTGTGTGCTGTTGGCTGCGATCAAAGCACGGAGGCCCCACCCCCCCCCCCCCCGCTTTCGTGCATGCATGATGACACATAATACCGATAATCTAGCGTTGATTTCAGGTTGATTCAATAATCAGGCGAGAAATGGCAATGTGTTTAGTGAATTTCACTAAAGGGCTGTTTGACAGAGTTCCCTGGGATCAGGGCCGCCTCAGGGGGTGTGCGAGCAGTGCGGTCGCACAGGGCCTCGCGGGAAGGGGGGTCTCGCAAAAAAAAAATAAATATATATAATTTTTTTTTATTTTATTTTTTTTATTTTTTTTTTTATTTTTTTTTTTATTTTTTTGCGAGGTCCCCCTTCCCGCGAGGCCCTTTTTCATCACAGACCTAAAATCTAGTTTTGCTTATATGCTTATATATTTCACATTAGACACGTTTGTAGAATGACTTGTTCCTGGGTCTGCACCTGGGTCACTATTGGAGCTCTGGTGCTCTGCAGCAGGCATTGGTTTCAATGAGGGGAGGGGTTACAGGTAAGGTAGCGTCTGACTATTCCGCGCGTGCAGCATTGGAGTTTATGCCAGCCAAGGTGAAGAGGACATCGTTCGGCAGATGGACTGAAGATGAAAGTTGTTGCATGTTAGACAGTTCAGTCAGGCTAGCCATCCCGGCTAAAGACAGGGACAGCTAGTTAGCTTTAGCTACGTTATAATATTGAGTGCTAACGTGTGGTTCAGTCGGGATAGCCATGATGATGTCGGCTAGTAGCTAGCTTAGCTAACGGCTAACTAGCGTTAGCTAACCTATCCAGAGGAGCGAGGCGAGGCGAGTGGATGTCTTTTCAAAAGAAGGAGAAGAGAACTTGTGAGCAGATAAATCTGTTAGGCAGCAATACGCCGAAAGGTGTCCAGTCTGCCGGAAAGTACTCGAAGAAGAAGAAGAAGAAGAAGAAATTACACCGTGGGCCAAGTCTCCTTCCAACTTTACCATTGGCGCCGGCCGCGCCGCATTCATTGATACTGCGTTATGGTGAGTCAACCTATGATCGACCTATGATCAACCTATGACTCGAGCCACCCGAACAACTGCCTCTTTGAACTGCTGCCGTCAGGCAAGCGATACAGGAGTCTCAAGGCGAGCACAGAAAGACTCAGAAGTAGCTTCTATCCCCAGGCCATCAGGCTGCTAAACGAACAATGAATGAACACTACACAACAACAACAACCACCAAACACACATAGCACACACATCCACACGCACACACTCACTTTAAACAAACACACTGTAGCACCCACTACACACACTTTATAGCACACACCCACTTTAAACAAACACACTGTAGCACCCACTCCCCACACTTTATATTTATGGATGAAGGATTGCACTACAACTCGTACACCTTACTGTAAATTGTACCTAAAATTGTACCTCATCCCATTTCTGCTTTGCACTAGATAGTACTGTACATTAGTACACTGCATAGTATTGTGTATTGTATATTATATGGTAACTCAGAACATTGTACATATGTCTATACCGAACAACTGTGACCTCATTTTCTTCTTCTAAATTCATGCTATATTATGTTATTATGTTATTTGATACTATCTTGTCTAGCACAGTCTCTGGAGCGTAACAGTAAGAAGCATTTTGTATGAAAGTATTCTGTACTTCTGTATGACAACTATTAAAGAACTTGAACTTGATTATATACCCGCCGTGGACCTGACCTATCTATCTTTCTCTCTCTCTGGAGCCAAACTGGTCGACTAGCTAATATATAGTACTACTAGTAGCTAACTGTGTGTGCCTGGTGAGAGCACCTGGCTGTATGTAGACAGTAGCCGCATAGCTTGTTAGCTGTTAGCTAACGCAGAAGCATGCTATGCGGCTACTACATACAGCCAGGTGCCTGATTGAGCTAACTGTTAGCCAGTTAGCTGTTTAGCGTCAGCTGGGAACGTTCGTTTGATGCTATCAGTTAGCCTTGAGAATAGCAGGCCCTGGCACTCTGACTACGACATCATCTTTGACAGAAGATGTAGTCGGGCCTGCACCATGACAAGGCTCTGGCCATAGCTTTGTCCCGACAGCGAGAGGCCTTTCGTCAACGTGGAGACCTGTGTTGCGGCCTTTCGCCCTGCGTTCCTCGTGCAGGTAACGTAAGATTAATGAAAATGTCATGACATTACCCCACTCTTCCTTCCTTCCCCTCCCGAATGTTTTGTTAATAACGATGTTTTTTTCCAGGCAAAACATATGCTACTTCACAACATTTGGAGATACGACATGTGCTGTGTGTGAATGGTCGTTTGTGTAGCTTGGGTAGCGTTGGGCCGTTGGCCTGGTGTCACAGTACCTGGCTAGCCTATTTAGCTGATGTCGGCCATTGGCTCCTTGCTGCTTTGGTTTCTCTGTTGACCCTCTTCTTGTTGGATTTAAGTGTTGATCTTTGTCCTTTTGAATCTCTCATACATGCTATAGTCTCTCTCTAACACACACACACATGACAAACACACATGTTCTCTCTCTCTCTCTCTCTCTCTTTCTAACACACACAGTCTGCCTATGGCGGCCTTTCTCGATGGCTAGGCTGTGCTCAAGGATCTTCAGTCACAGTGCTCAGGTATTCTGCCACTGTGTACTCTCTGTTTAGGGCCAAATAGCATTTCAATTTCTTTCCAATGTGTCTCTCTCTCTCTCTCTGTACACTGTATATTGACTGTAGAACGGGAGCTCTCTCTCGCTCTCTCTTTTGCTATATGTTGACTGTATCATGCCCCGCCTCGGGCAGCGCTATTATTTAAGAATATGTTGACTGTATAAAAAAAAAAAAAAAAAAAACTTTTTTTTTTTTTTTTTTTTTTACCTTTGGGGGGGGGGGGGGGGGGGGGGGGGGCTCGCGTTAAATCATATTCAAATCAAATCAAATCAAATTTATTTATAAGGCCCGACAACACACGTTTACATTTACATTTACATTTAGTCATTTAGCTGACGCTTTTATCCAAAGCGACTTACAAGTTCTGTACGACAAGCCATCAGGAAGGGCACAACTCTATCAGCTGAGCAACAATGTTCATCAAAGTGTTGAGTGCTACAGTGTAGGTTAGTTTATTAGGACAAGTGCATGACAGTACGGTTAGTTAGGGTTAGATTTTTTTATTGTTTTTTATTTTTATTTTTTAATTCAGATAATGGTTGAAGAAGTGCGTCTTTAGTCGACGGCGAAAGATTGGACGTGATTCGGCTGTCCTAACTGGGGTGGGTAGTTCATTCCACCATTGTGGGGCAAGGACTGAGAATAGGCCATACATGTCTTCTTTAAACAAGTCAAGAAGAAAACATAACAATAAGTCAAGAACAGAACAAGAACACCATAAGGTCCAACAAATTTAAAATAAATGCAAATAAATGAAAGAATGCAAGCACTCCCAGACATACCCCACGCGAAGGTAAGGAAAAACTCACTAAAACCTAACAATAGGGAAAAATGCTCCACAGGCAGTGTGGAGGAGAGAAACCTTAGAAGGGCCATTCAAGGGGGGATCTCCCTTTTTAGATGTCGGTGATAGTAGTGTTGCAGACTAACAGTTGGTAAGCATGCACTCAAGTGTGTAGTGAAACACAGATGAGTGCATGCAATAGCAACTGAACATTTTGAAAGATTAAAGATAGAGCTGATAGCGATAGCAACTGAACATTTTGAAAGATTGAAGATTGAAGCGAATCTATTTGAGGCACAGGGGCGGTGCAAAGAGGGTCGCATCCTCCCCGTCTTAATCACGGGACATTCAACACTCCCGTCGTTGCTCAGAGACAGCCGGAGACAGGGAGATAGGGGGCGGCGCAGAGAGGGTCGCAACCTCCCCGACATCATCGCGGGACCATTCACCATGGTATAACACAGAGATGAAAAAAAAAGTTTTTTGCATCTTGACCGGAAGAAACTCACTGACAATCGACGGTGTTATTAGATCCAGCTATAATATTTAATATAGTTTTAGCACTACAAACACCGGCATCTACCCCAATTGCATTACAGGGCTGGCACAAACGGCCATACGCCCACAGCGACCCCCAGCGGTCAATGTGTTAACTAGGGCCCTATGAAATCCGTTATTATCTTTTCCTGTTTTCGGATTTCTCTGTTTATGATTTTCTCGTTTTCGGATTTCTCTGATTTTATATGTTTTCCTTTGGATTTAACCAAATAAACGATACAAAATTATGTTTTTAACTAACTTTAATAACAGTACATCTGCAAATAGTTCAATGTTCAGTGCCAGTTAGGTTATGAGGTTTATTTTTTCCAATTCAGTTCAGTTCAATGCAGTTCAACTGCCAGTGCAGTGCAATAACTAAATAATAATTAAATAGTTAAATAATACAAAATAATAATTTGTTAAAAGAAATCAGAAAAAAACTGTAAAATGTCATTTATTTCAAAGAGATGTCCTTTAAAGGTTCATGCTTCTCCCGTGCGCACACACACACACAGAAAGGGAGAATGGCTTATATGAACTATCCAGTTCATATATCAACTAGGAATGGGCGTGAGTAATCGATTACTCGTAGCTATGAGAAAAATCTATCTTAAATTATTAATAATTTTTATGACATTTTTATCAAAAGCATATGACATCTTTAGTTCATCCTGATCAGACTGGCTTCATAAGAGGCCGCCTGATCACGGATAATATTAGACGGTTACTAAATGTGTTAGATGCCAGCAAGGATGCCGTGCCTCCTACAGCTGTATTATCCTTGGATGCGATGAAGGCCTTTGATAGGTTGGAATGGTCTTATTTATGGGCAGTACTCGGAAGGATGGGGTTAGGAAACGGATTCATTAATATAATAAAAGTCCTATACAAAGAGCCATCTGCCATGATTATAACAGGTAAATTCACCTCCACACTCTTTCCTGTGTCGCGCTCGTCCAGACAGGGTTGTCCTCTTAGTCCCGGACTATTTGCTCTATCCTTAGAGCCTTTAGCACAGTATATAAGACAATCCCAATCCATAGAGCCAATCTCAATTAAGGGCACACAGCATCATATTAGTTTATATGCGGACAACGTAATATTGTTCATGCAAAACCCTACCACCTCACTGCCTCATCTTCTCAAGCTGATTGATTTTGGCAATCTTTTAGGATAAACTGGCCAAAGTCGGCCTTCCTTCCACTTAATGTCACTGCGAAGGCTACCTTCCTTCCAGAAAATATACCAATGGTAGAACACTTTAGATGTCTTGGAGTTGAAATATTCCCTACTATATGCCAAACGGTGAAGTATAATTATCCAAGATAGGATCACAAATGACTTTGACAGGTGGTCAAAACTTAAAAACTCAGTACAGGCCAGAGTATCAATAGTTAAGATGGATGTTTTACCTAGAATCAACTTCTTTAGCTCAATGTTGCCGTTACCCCCCCCCCCCCCCCCCCCCTGCTGGTTACTGGAAAAAATTACACTCCGCCGCATATACATTTATTTGGAACAACAAACCTCCACGAATAAAAAGATCCACCGCACAGAGAAACAAAGCCGACGGAGGTTTAGCATTTCCAGACCTCTACCACTATTTTAAAGCGTTCTCTTTAAGACCACTGATCACCTGGTTTGATTATCAAGCATCTGTATCCTGGAGAACATTAGAAGAAAACATAGTGGCACCACATAGACTGCAGGATATAGTATACACCAAATTATCAATTAAGCAATGCGACTTGAAATTTGGCCCTCTTATTACACATGTGATCCGGATATGGCGTGACACACAGAAAAAATTTACTAACCAACATAAATGGCATAGCCATTCTCCCCTATTTAATAACAATGCACTCCTTATTGCACAACGACCTATCAGATATCCCAAATGGGAAAAGCAGGGCATACATACATTGGGAGATATCTTCAACGAACGGGGTTTCTGTAGCTATCAAGATATACATAACAAATCTAACCTTACCAGCTCCACTTATTATTTATATATACAGTTATTAGCAACTTTGAAGGCTCATGGAGTCCCATTAAAGATACCACTTGAGCACCACAGATATCACAAATTATTTTATGAAAGGGAGACATCGAGAGGCTTCGTCTCTGACTTTTATCATCACTTACTTACGTCTTCGTATGGAATCCTTCCCCTAGACTCAGTTTGGAGGAAGGATATACCAGACTTGGAAGTAGATTTTGATTGGCCTGAAGTCTGGGCAAACGTTCGACTATCGTCACGCAACCCGGATCATCAACAGATTAATCTTAATTTTATTCATAGGATTTACCTGACTCCTATAAGATTGAACCGAATGGGGCTTAAACAAGACTCTCTATGCTCCTTGTGTCTAAAGGGTGATATCGGTACATTTATGCATATGTATTGGGAATGCCCCCCTGTTAAGATATTCTGGGAAGAAGTAATCATGCAATTATCAGAATTTTTATCTCTGACCATACCTGTACTTCCTTCGGTATTGTTGCTGAATAATGTCTCTCAGTTATCACACTCTGTACATGTAAAGAGGCTAATCTTGTCCGGTATTACGGCTGCCAAAAAGTTAATAGCATCACGTTGGATTCAGCCAGATAAAATGTGCCTGAAGGTTTGGATTCTTACCTATCTTGATGTGATTTATTTAGAGATATCTACCTCACGAATCCTAGGTGTTAATGAAGCCAGCATAGCAATTTGGTCAGATGTGGTGGAGAAGATAAAGCATAGCATATGAATTTGTAATCCTTGGTTATAAACGAAATAATGGATGGATTATCCAAGGGGGGTCCTGAGGGGGGGGAAGAAGAGCGAGCAAGAGCATAATGTATGTATTGTATTGTATTGTAAGTATTATGTATATATCTCGTAACCTACATTTATATTGATTCAAATACTGGACTGCATAGTCCTGTGATTTATTGTGGATATTTACCGTTAATGTTTGTGTGTCTAGTTATATGTCATGTCAAAAATTGAAAATAAAAAAAATAAAATTCAGAAAAAGAAAAATTATGAAAAATAAATATAACATTTTATTTTTAGTTTTTTACATATTTCACATGTATGTGTAAGATTATAACTGTTTGTTGGTTTCCTTAAACATATACGTGAATGAACAAAATTAAGTAAAAAAAGAAAATGATAAAATAAAATAAATTTCAAAAATATATATATATATATATATATTATATATATATTTTTTTAAATGTCCCCCTTTTCGAGTAATACACGATCACTCGAGTATAAGATGCGATCAATCGATCTGTATTTTTCTTTTAAATGCCCATACCTAATATCAACTATCCAGTTCGTTTTTATAGTGTAACGTTTGGCTACTTGAAGGAGAGAGCGAGAGAGATAGAGAGAGACTGAGACTAGTTACGCGCAACGCTAGTCAGTCTCTGAGTTGTCTCTGAATGGATTTGGTAGCTTTTTTCTGCGTCTCCCTAGACGTGCCACACCACCGTTTTAAAGTCTTAGTGAAGTCAATAACTGACTATAAAGTCAGCGCCCCGTCAATGGGGAGCGACGACGCCTCCCTCGCGGACAAGCTCAACACCTTCTACGCTCGGTTTGGTGTAGACAGTGGCGCTGCTGGCTCTCCGGCTAGTGACGTCACTGGCGCGCCGGCTGTTGTGGAGGGGGGGGGGGCAACCGCGAGGGGGGGGGGACGCTCTCTCGTTGTCGGAACACAGTGTGAGAAGAGCATTTATGCAGGTGAACACCAGGAAGGCTGCTGGCCCAGATGGCATAACAGGACGTATACTCAAGACCTGTGCCAACCAGCTGGCCCCTGTGTTCACCGCCATATTTAATCAATCACTGGCGGAGTCAGTGGTCCCTGCCTGCTTCAAGAGGTCTACCATCATCCCTGTGCCGAAGAAACCCTCCCCAGCATGTCCAAATGACTACAGACCGGTGGCACTCACCTCTGTGGTCATGAAATGTTTCGAGAGGCTGGTCAAGGACCACATTTGTGCCTCCCTCCCCAGTGATATGGACCCTATGCAATTTGCATACAGGACAAACAGGTCCACCGACGACGCGGTCTCCCAGGTACTGCACAGCACCCTCTCGCACCTTGACCGTCAGAAGGGGGGCTATGTGAGACTGTTGTTCATTGACTACAGCTCAGCGTTCAACACCATAGTCCCCACCAGACTGGTGGACAAGCTGATCGAGCTAGGTCTGAGCTCCGCCCTGAGCGCCTGGGTACTGGACTTTCTGAGCGAAAGACCCCAGGCGGTCAGGGTGGGGGGTCAGACCTCCAACACCATCACCCTGAGCATCGGGTCCCCCCAGGGCTGTGTTCTGAGCCCCCTGCTGTACTCACTCTACACACACGACTGTGTGGCCAAGTTCAGCTCCAACTCCATAGTGAAGTTCGCAGATGACACGGTGGTGGTGGGGCTGATCTCGGACAACGACGAGAAGGCCTACCGGGAGGAGGTGGAGGTACTGGAACGCTGGTGCCAGGACAACAGCCTGCTCCTGAACATTGGCAAAACCAAGGAACTGATCGTGGATTATAGGAGAGGACAGCAGGGGACACACACACCACTGATGATAAACGGGGCTACCGTGGACAGGGTGAGCAGCTTCAAGTACCTGGGGGTCCACATCTCAGAGGACCTGACATGGTCAACACACATAGGCACAGTAGTAAAGAAGGCGAAACAGCGTCTCTACCACCTGAGACAGTTAAGGAAGTTCAGAGTATCGGGGAAGATACTCCAGTCCTTCTACTCAGGAGCTGTAGAGAGCATCCTGACCGGAAACATCACTGCCTGGTATGGAAACAGCACGGCACAGGACAAGAAGGCCCTACAGAAAGTGGTGCGCTCAGCCGAGCGTACCACGGGTATTGCACTACCCCCCCTGCAGGTTCTATACAACAAGAGGTGCAAATCCAGAGCCTGCAGGATAATGAAAGACCCTCACCACCCCAATAACAGCCTGTTTCAGCTGCTGAGGTCAGGCAGACGCCTGCAAATCCTAGCTACTAGGACAGAGCGGCTTAGGCTCAGCTTCTTCCCCCAGGCCATCAGAGCCATGAACAATGTACATTGAGTGCTCAGAACATTGAACTGTCCACACACAAGCACACATGAACACACACACGACACGCACACTGTGCACGCTCACACACGAGCAGCCACTTAACACTTTAACATGAGCGGGCACACACTCATGTCGCACACACGCACACTTATGGCCAAAGGAAAGGACACTTTAAATTAGAATAACAGGAACAGTGTATTGCACTACCAAAGCTAACTAGCATGTCACACATGCGCTGTAAATAACTATGTACAGATACCGAGATGTCACTCCATGTTACCTGCTATCTGTTACTGCACAATGTTGTTTCTTCTTTTGATTCTATTATATGTACCACTGTATTGCACATCGTTGCGGGCAAGACCACCCGCATTTCATTGTATACCTGTATGCCGTGACAATTAAAACTCTTGACTTGACTTGACTTGACTTGAAGATTGATTTATATGAAAACCGATTTATGTATAATTTAGCTAGCTCGCCAACGTTACTGTGATTAAAGCAAACTTAAATAATTTTTTTTATTAAATTAAAATTAAGATTTAAAAAAGTATTATAGTTTTTTCTGGAGGGGCGGGGCGCCCCGCCAAGGCAATGGTAGGGGAAACACTGGACGGGCAATGTCACTAACTGTTACGGACCCTCTATATATATATATAGAGGGAGTTATGTATATTGTCTGTTGTATATATAGGCATGTTTTGTTTGTTGTTGTCTTTTGTCTCCGTCTTGTGTCTACATATCCCCATTCTCAGGTGTCTCCCAGTTCCAGCACCAGCAGCAGCTGGTCAATCAGGATCTCACTCCAGCAACAGCAGCAGTGCAACTGCAGCTGTTGCTGATCTGCAATCAACCTCTCTCCCCTCCTTATATCCTAGACCAGTGGGACCCAACATTTTCCTTAGTCATTAAGTCGCGACCCACATTTTTGAACCACTATGATTAATTTCAAATTTTCTTTTTTTGCAGTAATACACAATTTTTCATGCACTGTTAAAAACATGAAATAAACACAAAAAAGTGCAACAAAAGTGCAACTAGGACTAAAAGCCCAATGAAATAAAATAATAATAAATAATATGCTTCTTAGCAGACTTCTTAGCTTAACATAACAGACCTACGTTTGGGGGAACTAATCGGATAACTGGGGTTAAAACAAAAGTGCAACTAGGGCTAAAAACCCAATGAAATAATAATAATAATAATAATAATAATAATAATAATAATAATAATAATAATAATAATAATAATAATAATAATAATAATAATAATAATAATAATAATAATAATAATAATAATAATAATAATAATAATAATAATAATAATAATAATAATAATAATAATAATAATAATAATAATAATAATAATAATAATAATAATAATAATAATAATAATAATAAATAATATGCTTCTTAGCAGACTTCTTAGCTTAACATAACAGACCTACGTCTGGGGGAACTAATGGGATAACTGGGGTTAAAACAAAAGTGCAACTAGGGCTAAAAACACAATGAAATAAAATAATAATAATAAATAATATGCTTCTTAGCAGACTTCTTAGCTTAACATAACATACCTATGTTTGTACTCAATGTAAAAAAAATATAACTTCATTATTTTTAGAAATAAGAACAAAAACATTTCAGACGGAATCAAGATTTGTATCAATAACAATGAACTTGCACAAGTTTCATCAGTGAAATTCTTAGGTGTCAATATCGATGAGAAACTCTGCTTTAAGAGTCATTGTGAAATTGTTTGCAAGAAGGTTTCAAAATCGTTGGGCATTATAAAAAGGGTTAAAAAACTATTAAAAAAGAGCACATTACTAACTTTGTATTACAGTTTAATTTATCCTCACATCTTTTACTGCAATGTAATTTGGGCCAGCACTTACCCATCTTACTTACAAAGAATCCATAGAGCTCAGAAATCCTTTGTAAGAATTGCAACCAACTCTTCTTATTTAGCCCCAACCAAACCATTATTTAAACAACTGCAACTACTCACAATTTATGAGGTCAACAAGTATCAAACAGGGGTTCTTATGTACAAAGTAATTGGTCTTCGTTTATCTTTGCCAAATTCTTTTCAAACTTATTTTGAGTTTAATTCTCATTATCATGCACATCTCACAAGAAGAAATAAAGACTTACGCATTCCTTTCTGTAGGACCTCTGTTGCCAAATTCTCATTTGTTTATCAAGGTGCAGTGATGTGGAATGATATACAAAATCTAATAGAAACATGTTCCACTTTAAATATATTTAAAAGTAAGCTTAAAAAAGAACTACAGATCCTGTAGTCTATAGTATCCATGTGTAGTGTGTAAAGTATTTAAAAAAAAATTCCCAACATTATAATAGTTGTATAATGCTGTATCTGTGTGTATGAGAGAGGGATATGCGCATGTGTTTGTGCATAATGTGGGGGGGGGGGGGGGATTTTTTTTGTGTAGTTATCCTATATAAGTTTAAGAGGGGAGGTCGCTTATAAGCCCTTGGGTTTATAAGCCCTTTCCTGCACATTTTAACTGTTTATTTAACTTATTTTATTCCAGAATGTATGTTTGTAAGTGCGAATAACAATAAACAAATAAACAAACCTACGTTTGGGGGAACTAATGGGATAACTGGGGTTAAAACAAAAGTGCAACTAGGGCTAAAAACCCAATGAAATAAAATAATAATAATAATAAATAATATGCTTCTTAGCAGACTTCTTAGCTTAACATAACAGACCTATGTTTGGGGGAACGAATGGGATAACTGGGGTTAAAACAAAAGTGCAACTACAATGAAAAAAAAAAAAAAAAAAAAAAAAAAAAAAATAATAATAATAATAATAATAATAATAATAATAATAATAATAATAATAATAATAATAATAATAATAATAATAATAATAATAATAAATAATAATTATGCTTCTTAGCAGACTTCTTAGCTTAACATAACAGACCTACAGTAAGTTTGGGGGAACTAATGTGATAACTGGGGTTGCAACAAAAGTGCAACTAGTGCTAAAAACCCAATGAAATAAAATAATTAAAAAAATTATAATAAATAATATATCCTTCTTAGCAGACTTCTTAGGTTAACATCCCAGGGAACTAATGGGATAACTGGGGATGTTGTTTGCTCCTGACAAGAGTCTCAAAGTCTGGGGTGATGGTAGACAAAGCAACTCTGAGGTCATGCTCAATGTCCAATCTGTTCCTCTGCTTTGTCTTCAGCTGGACCTGAGAAGAGCTGATAAGCCACTTTCACAAAGATAGGTAGTGCAAAAAATATATAAAAAAAAAGAATCCTGTGATCCACCAGTTGAGAAACACTGTCCTAGACCATGTGCAGTGTTAGTTAGCTCTCTGGTTCATTGTGTGGTAAAGTAGAGCTCTGTTGGTGTCTTTGGTAGTAACTCTCTTTGTGTGTTTTGGTATAGAGCTGAGGCTCTTAGGTAATTTTGTGTCAGAGCTGGTCAAAGCTCTTGTGGGGAGCTCATTTTGGTGTGAGCTAGTAAAAGCTCTGTGTGAGCTCATTGTGTGAGAGCTGGTCAAAGCTCTGGTTGTATAGCATAGTATATTTTGTGTTCCTTATCGTTGCACATGTCTGTTAACCTTAACCTTTGGATATTTGTTTATTCCCTGTTCACCCAGCCTATGGTGATTACTTTTCTATGTATTAACATTTTGTTTTTGCACACAGGGAGAATTGAGGACAGGAATTATTGACTTATTGTTATGTTTTCTTCTTGACTTGTTTAAAGAAGATCTGTACGGCCCATGGGGACATTAACGTGTGTTGTTGGGCCCTATAAATAAATTTGATTTGATTTGAAGATACCCTGGGTCTACATTTTTGCATCACGTAGGTGACCTGATGTTAAAGACACCAGCTTTAGAGTGAGCACCACCACCTGTACTTTTGGGCGTTCAGCGCCTGTAAAGGGAGGGTGGGTTTTCATTTTCTTTTGTATTTTATTTGGTGCCACTAGGACAGGGGTGGCCAACCAGTCAGAGACTAAGAGCCACAAAAATTACTGTGGTACCACAAAGAGCCACACCATATACCAGCATTTCTCAACTTTTTTTTCAGTCACGGCACCCTTGTGTTTATAGGTCTCACCCTCTGGCCTCTGAAGTTGCTAATGTCTTTTTTATTTGGGCCTCACAGGGTTAAAAGTACCCTGTGAGCCCCACGGTTGCAAAATTACAAAATCACTTTTAGCTATTTTTTTATTTATTTTTTAAATGTTAAGCACATGTATAGTCAATTGGTCCTGTTGTTCAGCCTCACAATGCTATTTGATAGTAAATGTGTTTATATGTCCCACCCTCTGGCCTCTGAAGTTGCTAATGTCTTTTTAATTTGGGCCTCACAGGGTTAACCTCTTAAGCCCGAGATATACAGTAAAAGTGTATATTTTCAACATTACGTTTGTTTACCAATGATTTGAACTGTTAGTGAAATATAAGATTATAGAAATCTCAGGACATTGAGTCGGAAACCGGCGCATATTGACAGGAGGAAGTGGCGCAGCCAAAAGTGAGTGTAGTCTTTTGAAGGGAGAGACTCAGTGCTTTCGACTTTCAAAAAACTACCCTACCCAGCTCATGCCAGCCCCTGTCAATCATCTGACTTCTGGATGAACTTTTTTATTTCTCTTATTTTTTGGGATTATCTCCCACAAACCTGAACGTTATTGCCATAAAACAGAACGCAGTTAGTTTCTCTACCTTTTTGTGAATGTCTTGCAAAAAACGGTGTTGCAATACGATGGAAAATGGTGGAGAAATTTACATTATAAAAAAGATGGCAGAATTCAGTACTGTATACAAAACCGTCTGTTTAATCATCTTCCCTTTATTCATTTGCTTAGATTTTTCAGGTCTGGTCAATTTTAGCATGGTGTTATTCACAGTCAAAGATCATTTTTTTTCTTTTTTTTATATAATTGATATTCTCCTTTGGTTCATTACAATTTACTCAAGCTTAGTAACAGACACACTATTTCTGACACTGATCCATAGATGTCCCTAGATTCAGATACCAAGAACATGCAAATGGACCATTTAAAAGAAAATTGTAAATGTTTATTCTACATCCTTATGGAATGAGTGACATTAAAAAAAAAGGATGGAAGAGCCACACATTAACAGGCAAAGCGCCACATGCGGCTTGCGAGCCGCGGATTGGCCACCCCTGCACTAGGAAGTCCTCCTGGCTCTCTGTGTTGCTGAGTTTTTGTGTTTGTAAAATAAATACTATTATTTTGCAAATTGTTTCCGTGGTTTTGTGTCACTGCACCCTCGCCTACCCTGTCTGTGGCCTTGTGTTGCGTCCCCTTACTGGGGTACGTGTTGAAGTCAGAGGTTCTGTGTAGGATTGTTAGTAACTGTCTAACTGTATATATGGCTGTTTACACTAGTAACTGTTTACCTGCATATATAACTGTCTCCACCAGTAACTGTCTAGCTGCATATATATCTGTTCCCAATAGAGGGCGCTCTAGGCGGAGCCACCCAGGTACACCACCATGTGGCGAGTATAAAAGTAGATGTCTCCTCCCACTTCTTTCTCTCCCCCATGTCTCTCAGTGAGAGAAGACCTGTGTTACTGCTCTTTCCATGTGAATAAAAGAAACCACGCCAGTTCAGGGTCAAGATAGAAACCATGCCTCTTGACCACATTATTGTCGCCCTATAGCCGAATTATGTTAATAGTACGTGAATGAATGAATGAATGAATGAAAACTTTATTTAACAGATTGCAGAATGGGTACAATACAGTACGGCTCAATACATACAATTGTTAAGGGGATGCAGACCTGAGAAAGACGTTTGTCTTGTTTCCATCAGGGTCCCCCATTTTCAATTCATATAGACATATATGACATACATGACATACAGATAGTCAGTACTGCTACATCTATACATTTATGACATACCAGATTTGCAAATACAGTACTGTTTGTGATACAGAAGGAGTCAAGAAAAGGGAGTATATACATTTGACGTAGAAACTGTACATTGGAGGAGGTTGGGTGGGGGGGGTTGGGTACATTGGGATATTGACAACCATACTGGGTAATTTACATTGGAGGTGGTTGGGGGGGGGGGGGGGGGGGCGGGGGGCACACTGTATAAACAAGTAACACTGTACATTGAGGGGGGGGGGGAGGAGGAGACACTGTACAAACAAACACAATTGTACATTGAACTATTGACAAAACCATACTAGGTAAATGACTGTACATTGGAGGGGGTTGGGTTAGGATATTTACAGGGGCCAGTGTTGAATTGCAGTCTCCCGTAGGTGTCCCTTGAGAGAGGTTTTGAAAGTGGGTAGTGATCCAAATTCCTTTACAGCTTTGGGTAGGGCGTTCCACATTGATGTGGCATAATTGCGAAACGTGTTTAGTCCCTTATTTGAGCCGAATCTGGGTTTAACATGATTTGTGGAGCTCCCTCTGGTGTTGTGATCGTGGTATTCACTGACCTTTGGGAAGTATTTTGACATGTACATGGGTACCTTGGTCGTGTAGTGTATCTTGTAGACCAGGCCCATTGCAAGTTGTTGTACTCTGTCGTCTACTCTAAGCCATCCTAGGTTGTCAAAGTGGGCAGGGGTGAGGTGGGTTCTAGGAGTAAGGTCAAGCAGTAGTCTGACCAGTTTGTTTTGAGATGTTTGTAACACTAACACGTAACACTAACCCACTTGTTGCTCACTCGCTCACACAATCTTCAGTCACTGAACATCAGCCACTCTGCCTCTAGTGGTGGCTCACAGCTAAGGCAGAGGCGTGGCATTTTCTTTGCTTTTCCTCTGATACT
>NC_140165.1:289334104-289356604 GCF_963971535.1 Notolepis coatsorum | reverse complement strand
ATTTGGGTAGTGTGAGCCTAGCACTGAACATGCTCCTCCTGTCAGCCAAGTCTGTGTATAGTGGGTGGGTGGGGTTTTCCCTGATGGCCTGGAGCTTAGCGAGGCTCCTCCTCTCCGCCACCCTCGCTAGAGAGTCCAGCTCCACCCCAACCACGCTGCTGGCCTTCCTGACCAGCTTATCCAGCCTGGTTGTGTCCACTGCTCTCAGTCCGCTGCCCCAGCAGGTCACAGCGTACAAGAAGGCGCCCACCACCACCGACTCATAGAACATCCTCAACATCCTTGTACAGACATTGAAGGATCTCAGCCTTCTGAGGAAGTAGAGTCGGCTCTGGCCCTTCTTGTACAGTGCTTCTGCATGTTTTGACCCGTTCAGTTTGTTGTCGATGTGCACACCGAGGTATTTGTACACCTCAACCATGTCCACATCAACTCCCCTGATGGAAACGGGGGTCACAGGTGCACTCCTCCTCCTCCCCAGCTCCACAACCAGTTCCTTGGTCTTCGCCACATTTAGCTGCAGGTGGTTTTTATCGCACCATGTGACAAAGTCCACTACCAGTTCCCGGTATTCCCTCTCGTCACCGTCCTTTATACATCCCACTATCGCAGAGTCATCAGAAAACTTCTGAAGGTGGCAGGACTCTGACCGATAGTGGAAGTCGTTGGTGTAGACAGTGAAGAGGAAGGGAGAGAGGACTGTCCCCTGCGGGGCCCCGGTGTTGCTGACCAGTCTGTCTGACACACAGCTCCGTAGGCGCACGTACTGTGGTCTTCCCGTCAGATAGTCCACAACCCAGGACACCAGGGGGGCCTCTACTTGCATCGCCTCCAACTTCTCACCCAGTAGCCCAGGCCTTATGGTATCAAAAGCACTGGAGAAGTCAAAGAACATGATAGGACCATTATTATTCCTAATTTATGCAAATGACATGTCATCAGCTTGTGACTGCAACTTGTTCCTGTTCGCGGACGACTCAGCCCTGCTGGTCTCTGACAAGAACAAGTTGCAGGTTGAAAAAGCCCTCAGCTCTGAACTCGGCAGGATCTGCACCTGGTAAACTGATAACAAACTATCATTACACCTGGGTAAAACAGAGTCCATTCTCTTCGGATCAAATAACAAACTCAGCAAGACCAACGGCTTCTCTATTACAGTGGGTGACAATATTGTCACAAGGAAAGATGAAATGACATACCTGGGTTCCATCCTAGAGGCAAATCTTTCCTGTGACAAAATGGCAACCAATGTAATAAAAAAAAGTCAACCAACGAACAACATTCTTGTACCGGATCTACTCTGGTAAACAAGAATAGCCTGAAGAGCACTCATTCAAGGATACTATGACTATGGTTGCACCTCATGGTACCAAATTACCTCAAAGGCACTAAAAACAAGATTACAAACATCACAAAACAAACTGGTCAGACTACTGCTTGACCTTACTCCTAAAACCCACCTCACCCCTGCCCATTTTGACAACGTAGGATGGCTTAGAGTAGACAACAGAGTACAGCAACGTGCAATGGGCCTGGTCTACAAGATACACTACACCACGAAGGTACCCATGTACAGGTCGAAATACTTCCCAAAGGTCAGTGAATACCACAACCACAACACCAGAGGGAGTTCCACAAATCATGTTCAACCCAGATTCGGCACAAACAAGGGACTAAACATGTTTCGCAATTATGCCACATCAATGCGGAACGCCCTACCCATAGCCGTAAAAGAAAATGTGAATCCCTACCCACCTTCAAAACCGCTCTCAAAGAGCACCTATGGGAGGCTGCAATTCGAAACTGGCCCCTGTAAATGTCCAAATCCCGCCCCCACCCAACCCCCTCCAATGTACAGCTTCTTCCCCCTTAAATACTCTCTTTTAGAAACTGTCTCTTAAACAGTACTGTTTATCTGTATGTCGTGTATGTCATAAATGTTATGATGAATTGAAAATGGAGGACTGTATTGTACCCATTCTGCAATCTGTTAATAATGTTTTCAATCAATCAATCAATCAATGAAAGCTAAGATGGCCTATTGACACCCTACTTGACCTATTACATGCTTCCAATTTCGGGATATAAGACCAAACAGTCAACAAGCATCAGTTTCGAAAAGGTAACCACCTCCGGTTTGGCTTCCCAGTGATCAGACCAATCACCTCTGACGGTGAAAATGATTCACCGTTTTTGTAGTCAATGAAATTCTGGTTATATATCGCATAGCTCTGCTCAGCGTCTATTGCAATACTCTTCATATCCAGTATTGAACTGAAATAAATTCTCACATGTACCTTTACATACCATCATCTGTCTGGCCACACCCCCATCCGCTACCTACATAAGCAGGGGTGTGGCCATACCATCAGCACCTTCTTCAATTTTCACCACGTTAAGTGCCTGTTTACACCACTTTGAAGTTTGATGGATTTTTTGAAGAAAGTAGAAGATGAAGGAGCTACGTTGACATTATATCGTTGTTTTCTCTCTCACTATTTTCAAGAAAATACGGCGATAATGTCTTTGCCACTGGGGTGTCTGGAAGATGATGATCATTCTGACCTCCACCGGCATTTTCGTATTAGGGGCTCGCGTCGCTGGTCTAATCCCCACCTGCAGTCCTCCAAGCTGCAGCTGGACAGGTATTACCTTCGGTTCCGCAGCTGGACTGTGCAGGAGGCAACGGCTGTTGTGAGAAGCGAGCTGCCTCTCTGGGTGAGTGATGATTTTGCTACGCAAAGCGCCAGTTGTGTTGCTATCAGGGGATTAGCTGCACGATTTACGAAAGCCGGCCCCAGATTAGTACCCTTTTTTCTGCCTCTTAGACGGCAGAGAGAGGGTCCTGGTTTGAAGCCCACGGTAGTCAATCTAGTGGGCCGTGACCAAGATCTGTGGTTAAAACCCCGGGTCTTTGGACAAGCGGATTTCTCTCTGTCACGTGAAGGCCCCATCTTTCAAGTTGAAAGCTACCCTAAACACGAGGAAAGTGGGTTTGGTGTTTCATTATCGGAAGCTCCACGCTCAATTCGGCTGCAGCCCATGAGGGAATTGTGCCGATACCGCTGTATATCTGTTAATCACCGTTCTGGAAACGGTGTTGACTTCTTTTTCTCTTCTCTCTAAGGATGAGGATCAGACAGCGGCTGTCTGAAGTGTTGGCTTTATTGTGTTCTCTCGTGTGCAGTTCGGTGATAGCTGCTTAGCTTGCGTGCTAGCTGGGTGAGCTACCTGTTAGCCAGTTAGCTGTTAGCTGCAGCGCTAGCTCGTTGCGTTCACTAGGCTAGGAACGTTAGCTTGTTGCTACCAGTCAGCCTGAGTTGGCTGTTAGCTTATGCTACACCGTTGAACATTAGCCGTGAGAATAGCAGGCCATAACACTCTGACTACGACGTCATCTTTAACAGAGGATGTAGTCGGCCCTACACCGCGATCGGCTGTTGGAGGGGGGCGTCTAGCTTCTTTGCCCCGCCAGCGAGGACTTTCATCAACGTGGAGACCAGTGTTTGCAGTCCTTTTTTGTTCTGTGTTCTAAGCCCCCTGTTGTACTCACTCTACACAAACGATTGTGTGGCCAAGTTCAGCTCCAACTCCATAGTGAAGTTTGCAGACGACACGGTGGTGGTGGGGCTGATCTCGGACAACGACGAGAAGGCCTACCGGGAGGAGGTTGAGGTACTGGGACACTGTTGCCAGGACAACAGCCTGCTCCTGAACATTGGTAAAACCAAGGAGCTGATCGTGGATTATAGGAGAGGACAGCAGGAGACACACACACCACTGATGATTAACGGGGCTACCGTGGACAGGGTGAGCAGCTTTAAGTACCTGGGGGTCCACATCTCAGAGGATCTGACATGGTCAACACACATAGACACAGTAGTAATGAAGGCGAAGCAACGCCTCTACAACCTGAGACAGTTAAGGAAGTTCAGAGTATCGGGGAAGATACTCCAGTCCTTCTACTCAGGAGCTGTAGAGAGCATCTTGACCGGAAACATCACTGCCTGGTATGGAAACAGCACGGCACAGGACAAGAAGGCCCTACAGAGAGTGGTGCGCTCAGCCGAGCGTACCACGGGTATTGCACTACCTCCCCTGCAGGTTCTATACAACAAGAGGTGCAAATCCAGAGCCTGCAGGATAATGAAAGACCCTCACCACCCCAATAACAGCCTGTTCCAGCTGCTGATGTCAGGCAGACGCCTGCGAACCCCAGCTACTAGGACAGAGCGGCTTAGGCTCAGTTTCTTCCCCCAGGCCATCAGAGCCCTGAACAATGAACATTGAGTGCCACAGAACACTGAACTATCCACACACAAGCACACATGAACACACACACGACACGCACGCTGTGCACGCTCACACACTAGCAGCCACTTAACACTTTAACATGAGCGGGCACACACTCATGCCGCACACACGCACACTTATGGCCAAAAGGAAAGGCCACTTTAAATTAGAATAACAGGAACAGTGTATTGCACTACCAAGCTACCTAGCATGTCCTATATGCTCTGTAAATAACATGTATGTACAGATACCGAGATGTCACACCATGTTACCTGTTACCTGTTTATTGCACAATGTTGTTTTTTATTGGATTCTATTATATGTTGTACCACTGTATTGCACATCGTTGCGGGCAAGACCACCCGCATTTCATTGTATACTTGTATGCCGTGACAATTAAAACTCTTGACTTGACTTGATGTTTTTTTCCAAAACGTATGTTGCTTCACTACATTTGGGATACGACATGTGTTGTGTGTGAATTGTCTTGTCGCTGGTATAGTTTCTCTCTACCTAGAAAATCAGTGTTGTTTTTTACATGAGTAAAAATGAACTGGTAACGTTAGTTAACGTAGTTGAGCTCACAACTAGCTGGGTTAATAACCCTGCAAAGGTATGCTTAGTGACATATGATTAAGGGGTGAGTCCTTGTCTCAGCCTGTGATGACAATAAACAGGTGGCATGTTCACATATTAACAGGGCGGTACCTGTTCAACCTAGTCGTATCAAGGGTAAGGTGGTGAGGGGTGATCCCCCCGGTTTCCCTGGGGCTTCCCCCCCTCCTCTCAAACATGTTTTTGTTTACAATATATTGTTTCACTATGTTTGTGGGGATACGGTGTGCTCCTGCTTGGGGAAAACATTTTTTCCTAGGGAAAAGATTTTTTGTTCGCTATCATGTGGACTTAGCAAGGCCTGTGGCCAGTACTTAATCGAGGACTTGTGTCTTCTCTTGTTATGAAAAACGGCGTTCCTCTTACGGTAGTGAGAGTGTACTTTTGCCTTTTTTTTGTGATGGAGGGTTGTGTGTGTCGTTAAGATCCACAACTGGGTTAGGTGTTGGCCTACAGACGTCACATGTGTAAGCTCTGGGCTCTTAAAGGGGCCCTCTCTGGGTCTGTGTTTTTCTTCCTTGAAAAATTCAGATGGCAGGTTTCGCACAACGAGTCTGCGTGAAGCTGTTAACGCTTCATGTAGCATGCTGTGACTAGTGTCATGGCTCGACTTTGTCATTACATCGTATCAGGGGTGAGGGGTCATAAGGGGGTGAACTGGTAAAACCTTCCTCCCCTTTTTCTGATTGGTCAGGGGTTAAAACCCCCTGTCCTTCGGGCTTCCTGTCACGTTGCTGGATCAGCGCGTCACAGGGTAGGGGGGGGAAGGGAGTTTCCTGGTCCCACACCATATTGGGCGGTGGACCACGGAAATTCCCCCGCCATAGAGTATGTCACTGGGCGTGATTCTATTGGTAAGACTTCCGTGGGTTATTCAGGCTCCATGTTGTGGACCTCTGTTACAGGGAGTTTCAGAGCCTCCTCCTCAGGGAGTTCAGAGCCTCCTCCTCTGGGAGTTTCAGAGCCTCCTGTGAGTTCAGACCCTCCCTGCCAGTGAGGGAGCCTCCTCAGAGTTTCAGAGCCTCCTCCTCAGATTGTCAAGGTGAGTAGAACTTAAAAAGAAGTTCTGCTCTGTTGTATGTGTATTGAGCTTGGTGGGTGATGCAACGCAGTAGAGATGTTTTGTTCTTCTGCTCTGCTCCCTACTGGTAGTGTGTGTATTGGGTCAGAGCCTCCTCCTCAGGGAGTTTTTCAGAGTCTCCTCCTCAGGGAGTTCAGAGCCTCCTCTGTGAGTTCAGAGCATCCCTCTCGGTGAGGGAGCCTCCTCAGAGTTTTCAGAGCCTCCTCCTCGGAGAGTCCTAGTCCAATTGTTACATAGCTCAATGTTGCAATATGTCTTTTCCCCGTCCCCTCCTTTATGGAGCAGGTTGACGGGGTATTGTTTAGGGAATTCCCTGACTCTTCGCAGGTAATGGTCTGTTGAGTCATGCTTTTCCCCCGGTCATAGGGTACGTCGCTCCCCGTCCCCTCTTGACAGGGTGTTGTTTTCCCTCAGCCGCGTCGCATGGGACCCATGTCCGTATTTTTTTCTTTTCTGTAGGAAAATTAAAATAAAAAAGCGGCTTCTTGTCGTTCTCCCAGGCGGCTTGGAGGAACGGTATCTGGTGTCTTGTTAGACTATCCATTGATGTGTTTTGGGTCTCGACGTGTACATAGTGCTGGGTGCTTCTGATTGGAATCACGCATGGGCTTGCGCGCCTTGGTTGCTCATCATTAAAACAGCGTTTTTATGGGGCAACTGGGATGGAGTTTGTCTCTTCCGAGCGGCAGTGTTGTCTTGATGAATTCTCGTTCATATCTGGGGGATGTTAATGGGGTTGAGGTGATTCTTATGAAACTCCTCTGGCATCCCTGTGTACGTCCCGGTCCGCCGGGCCCGGTCCGGAATTGTTTCGTCGACCCGTAGGCCTGGGATAACCTCTTTTTGAAAACTGAAACACTTGTACTGCGGTATAGCCAGTGTATACCCGCAGTTGTGTTTTGGAGTTATTTCTTGAGGGGTTATAGGAACAACCACCTCATATTTGAACCAAGGGGGTGGTTGGTTCCCTGGTGTGTTGGTAGCGGAGTCAACTCTCGGGGTAGGCCGCTTGAGTGTGCCCCCGCATGTTTCATGACGTCTGCCAATCGTGTCAGCCTTCTCTGCCTCGGCCCCTCTAGAGAGTCGGGTTTTTTTTATGGAGGCTGTGACATGGTGCACAACAATGCCAGCATACGCCCCTTCCGCCGGGGTGCTGTTCAGCAGACCCCTTTTGGCGCCTGTCTAGTCCGCAGTGCTCCAGGCTCAGGTCGAGTGCCTGTTGCCTGGATTGAGGGATCAACTTTTTTTGGGGGTTGTCTCCCCGGTGCGCTGCCTGCTCCCGCTGTGGGTGTAGCCTCTTGAGTGCTTCGAGCTTACAGCCATGCCAACCTGAACGCGCCCGATCTCGTTCGATTTCGGAGGCTGTGTAGGTTCAGGCCTGGGTTGTACTTGGATGGGTGACTGCCTGGGTATACCAGGATCAGTGAGCTAGGCGGCGTGCTGTAGGGGGGAAGGGCCTGCTCTTGGATGGGCCCTGTCTGAATACGCTGGCAATGTGGGGGGCGGTGTCACTAGTGACCGCCTGGTGAGGTCTCAATGCTGTGGCGTCGTTGGCCTCTCCAGGCCCCCTTTTTCCGGGGGGGTCCAGTCCCTTCTGGGTCTGGGTCCTCCTTCGCGCTCCGCTGCTACGGCCTTGCCACAGGGTTGGGCTTTGCTCTTGACCCCGTGATATTAGGGGTGTTAACAGGGGTTTGTTCCTTCTGTTCGTTCCTTAGTGGCATGCGGGTTGTGCGTTTGTGTAGTCGTGGGTACGCCCCACGGTCTGCTCACCCTGTGCGTTGAGTTGCTGAAGTCTCCTCTTCGTGCAGTCGGATCCGACACCCTCCCGTCCTCCGCTAGGGGGGTTCGGGGGCTCGGGTCCTCCCCGGTTCTGATGGTTGTGGGGGGCCTCAGTGGGTACATTTGTCGAGCTCAGCTCTGCTCAGCTCCTGTGTTGCAATAGACGCTGAGCAGAGCTATGCGATATATAACTTACGGTTATGCATATAACCATAGTTATATGAGCATAGTGACGCTCAGCGTCGGACTCACTGAGGTCCCCTTGATCTTGCCTTGTGGTGAAAGATTGGGAAGGAGCTGATGGTATGGCCACGCCCCTGCTTATGTAGGTAGCATATGGGGGTGTGGCCAGACAGATGATGGTATGTAAAGGTACATGTGAGAATTTATTTCAGTTCAATACTGGATATGAAGAGTATTGCAATAGACGCTGAGCGTCACTATGCTCAAATAACTATGGTTATATGCATAACCGTAAGTTCTGATACCTGACTTGGAGGGATGTTTCCCAGGATATATATGGTTTTCTCTCCGCGAAAAGGTCCAGACTTGTTCGACATTGTTGAGGTGTCACCAGCGAGAGTGACCCTGAAAGTATGTGCCATCCCGTTTCCCCACCTTTGTGCCAGTTCCAGGAAGTTACAAGTTGTCCCCTTCTCCTATGTTTGCTTCACTGTCATGCTAAATTGAAAACTGCTCTTCCTGTGTTAACAGCTACTCTCCAAATGTATGACATCATCATTGATGAGATGATTAAGATACATGTGTGATGTGTAAACATATAAAGGATCAAGTATATGTTTATTGTATATGCTGAAGTACCAGGATCAAATATATATATATATATATATATATATATATATATATATATATATATATATATATATATATATATATATATATATATATATATATATATATATCTTCATCACAGCAGTGCAGTTGTTCATTATGTTACTGCGTGTTGTCTGTTCTGTATGCTTCTCCCTCAAAGGGGCCCCTGCTGCAGGGGCTGATTTATGAGCAGTGCGTTGGGCACAGATCCGCTGATTACTGTATATGCCTGTTTTCGTGAACACCACTGTTGAAAGTGATTGGGACACTGTGATGTGATGTAGCATTGTGTATTGTGGGATATTTGTGGATATCCTGATGAAGAATGTCTCAGTCAACCGAGGCTTGGATAATAACAAGGTTTATTAACCAAACAGATAGAATTACATAGAGAGAATGGCTGAGGCTCTCGCCCCAGGTGATCAGCTGAAATTACCCAGGTAAGACCCTCATTGTGGTCGGGAAGAGCCCTTTATAGTTCAACAAAGGGGGTGTGTGGTCCCATTTGATAGGTCAGATGAGGGGGAGGGGGTACAGGTTTGGGGACACAGGGGAGGGGGGTGATTATTCCACAGAGAGGGGGGGGGGGCACAGGTAAAGGGAACACAGGGAGGGGGATATATTTACATGAGGACATAATTATACCACAATACTCACTTTTCTTTCTTATAATGTGGGTGAGATTAATGTATAATATACCAGGATTGTTTGGAACAGGTAAAAGTGGGGATAATAGTTTAAAATAGAATTATTTACATACATGATTAATAGAATTATTTACATACATGATTCATGACATGATCGACTGGACTGCGGTCTGTGTTATTTTGATATCAGAGATGTGGGAAGATATCACCCTTTTCTTTTATTAATCGCTCAAAATACCTATATCAATGATTGGTCCTCATCTCTGATATCAAACAACAATTAACATAATCATTAGAAGCTATCGCTGTGCAAATATCTTGGCATACCTTCAGTCGTTCATGTCGTGATTCTGGGGAGCTAATGTGATCGTTGTGCATACAGGCATCGTAATAAACCAATTAAATACATGCACTGTCTGTGTGGTCAGAATGCACAGGGTGAAAAAACAAAATTGTGTGCATAATTAGGCTAATGTGTACAAAAACATTTTAACAACCGTTAACCTGGTGGTTAATAAAACTAACATGATTGATTATGGGAAACTGTTCAAAAATATATATATATATTTTTGCACGTTTTATGATGATTCTTGATGAAATTACTTAGGATCCAGTTGTATTTACCCTGAGTTTGAGTGTCACTTTTATCTGTGATTGCCTCAGTTTTGTTGGTCTTTACTTAGAATCAGGCAATTTTCTCCATTTCTTCTCTATAAATGAGGAGATAAAACGTCTTATGCATCGCTTCTGTATGTAATTCTAGTGCATATACTATCAATGGTTCACCATATAGGTGCAAAACAACGTTACATGTCCTCTTCTATGAGAGAATAAAACAACTGATTCTTTCTTGTCTGACAATACAATTTTGTAACCTAAGTAATTCAAATGTGATGTAATGTGATCATGTGGTCACTTCTTCCTTCAGCAATACATTTTAGCTCATTATTACTAACCATTGTTAATGCTTTCTCATTGATTTCTTTTCATCACATCCCTAGTTCATCGTTTTGCAGATACATACAATTGTGTGAAAAGTTTCCTTCTTGTGAAGGTATTAATCTGAATGATGTTGCGTCGTTGTTGACAAGGTGTTCTCTGTCGGTCGTGTGGCAGGGCCAAACAGTAACACATACAAATTAAATAAATACATACAATAGACATTACCTTAGTGGCTAATGTGTCAAAATAAAATTGAAAACCGTTAACCTAGTGGTTAATATAAAAGGTGATTATGATAATCGTTATGCATTGTTCTGTGGTCAAAACAAACTTGGTGTCTTGGAACAATCCAACTGGTTCTGCCCTGTTTAACAATACCATTTTGCAATGTGACTCTGTGATCATTTCTCATTGTCATTATAAAATTACAGTTCTTGTTTGTGAATCTGACAGTTGCTGTGAAGTGTTGATCATCTGTTCTCGGTCGGGGATGTGTCCTTCTGTGGTGACCTGCTGTGTGTTGAACGTATCGTACATTCAGTTGATGTTTCTGTGAGCCTGTCGTGTGGCAGTAAGACAGTAAAAAGTAAATAAATACATAACATTTTTGGACCATGTGTATTCAGAAGTCTCTTGGTCCACATGTCTCATTTGCTATGTGTCTCTTCTTGACGATGCAGTCGGGAATATTCACTGGTCGCCGTCCATTCCCTGTCAAGGGTCACTTGTCTGCGCTGCTCTCCATCACCACCACATGTCTGCCACTGTGCTCACGCTTGGCTCCCATCAGGCCCAGAGACATGGTGGTCAGGGCGTTTTTTTGAATGTGTTGTGCTGGTTTCGCTGTCCTCTCCTCGTCATTGCGGTACCACTTGATGGAGGGCGAGGGCCCGCCGGTGTAGTGGCTAGTCAGTAGGACGCTCTTTCTCACACGGATGACAATCTTGTCATGGGAATCCACCTTGATGGTCGGGGACTTCAGTTCCCGTTTGCAGGTGATGGGTTTGCTTCTTCAGGTGGCGCTTGCGAACGAAACTCTTCCGGCACATGTTGCATTTGTACGGCTTCTCTCCCGAGTGGACCCCCCTCTTGTGCTCCTTCAAGTTAGCCGCGGTTGCAAAGCACTTCGCACACTGTGTGCATCGATGGGGCTTGTCCCCTACTACCCCCACGGCGTGGGTCTTCTGGTGTTGCTTGGGGCTGGAGGATGTGGTGAAGCCTTTACTGCACTGGCCACAGGTGTACGGCTTCTCGCGTGTGTGGAGCTCCTGGATTTTCATGTGCTGCTTGAGGCTGGCCTCCACGGCGAAGCTCTCGCCACAGTGGACACAGATGTACGGGTTGATGTCCCTGTGGATCTCAAAGTGCTGGTGGAGGTCGGCGATGCTGCCAAAGATCTCGCCGCACTCGCTGCACTCCAGGCCGTGGGTCTCGTGGATCACCATCCCGCTGTCCGACTCCACGATCAGCTCCCCGCCGTGGTCTGACAGAGCCACGTTAGACTCCGTCTTGATCTCGGTCTGTCGTGGTCTGCAGTGCCGGGGTGGAGGCCGTCAAAAGGTTGATCTCCTCTTCGTCAGTGTCTCCTTGGTCAGTCTCCTTCGTGGTCCCCTGCTCCACTTTCTTGGGGATGTCTGTGGGCTGGGTTGGATGGTTCTCCCACGGTTGTTGTCGTCGCCTCTGGTTGTGTCCGCAGCTCCTTGGCGGCGTCCCTGGTAGTATGCTGTCGTGGGTCGCTCAGGTCACTGGGTTGTGTTCCTCTCTGTCTGGTCCTGCCGTCGTTCGTGGTTTATGTCACGCGTCGTCTCACTCGTCCTGTTCTCTCACCAATTCGTGATCTGAGGGTGATAAACACTGCCTTAGAAAACTCCTCACATAAATGATTCAACGCCTTTCTGCTAAAGTGGAAAATCATTTTGGGATTAATTCAATTCATTGTAAATAAAATCACTTAATTGACAAATAGGAAATGCAAGCCAATTGCATTAGCAGTGATTCCTTACGTCAAGAAGGTCACATTCACTACAATTTTATCAGCTCTTGTCATTAGGCCTTAAACAAAACTGTAAATGAATGGCCAAAGTCTTGAATTAGATAAAATAGTCTGTGATGTTAAATTGAAGTTGATCTTACCTCAGGATGCGTTGAGTGTGCCTCAGGATACTTACCTCGCCACGACTTCTCTGGCGTTTTTCACATCTCAGTATGGCTCATCATAGCATGGCATGGGGAAAAACATAAAATCTAGGTAGCCAGTTAATTTTTGCATGAAAAACAATCATTTGTTTTGTCATCTACGTTTTAACTAACCTTACTGTCATGCATTTGTCCTAATAAACTAATCTACACTGTAGCACTCAACACTTTGATGACCATTGTTACTCAGCTGATAGAGGTGTGCCTTGCCTGATGTCCTGTCGTACAGAACCTGTGAGTCGCTTTGGATAAAAGTGTCAGCTAAATGATCAATGTTGTTGATATCTTGTACATTTAGATAATTGTGCTGCAATTTTGGTGGTTGATAATTTTGCAATCATGGAGAGTATTAGTTGTTAAAAGAATAGTCTAAGGAAAGTCATGCATGTTATTGGTTATGAACAGAGAATAGAAGGAGGGGATTGTAAGTAGTTGTTTTCATCATTACTCTTTCATCTCGGGCACTTCTCTGATTCATGTGTCTTTTGAAAAGAGATGATGAAAACGACTGGTTAGTTATTGTTAGTATGGGAGTTAGGTAGATTTTCATAACTGCAAATTCATCACCGGTGTCTAATTCATGTTACTTAAGTGGTTCTCTGTTGGTCCACCAAGTCTGTGGTCAGAGTGTAGGCATACCCTGTGGGTTTCAAGTGCCCATCCAATGGTGTCTGCTATCGTCGTCTCTAGGTGTGGTCAGAGTCCTCTCTAGGCATTTGCATTGTTTTGTCTCCCAAGTGCCCACTCTGAAGAAATTTACATGTGGGTATTTGGATGCAGATTTGTTCCAAATGGTCAATCGATTGTCTCTCAGCTCTGCACTGTCTCTCGGTTGACATGCAAATTGTTGGATTTTCTGTCTTTTGTGATACAATTTGGGTGTAGTCATTCACTGTTTTGCATCTCGCCTCAGAGCCAGATCTGTAAATACAAACACATGTTAATTTTCCACTCTTTTCTAAGACCATCTGTTCTCCTTGACTGTCTGTGAGCCTAACAAAACATCAGATATTTCTCATCCATCCTGTCCTAGGATGCAATGATAGTGTTTATCATTTGTCAATCATATCGCACATGTACACAAGCATCATATGAATGTGGACTCACACACCTTGAATCATGTTTAAAAATGTCTTACAATGGAAAGGGCTAGTTATCTTTCTTTGGTTCTTTAGATAAACACATTAACTCAAGTGAATATAACCTAAAATGGGGGACCCTGATGTAAACAAGACTAAAGTCTCTCTCTGGTCTGCATCCCCTTAACAATTGTGTATTGAGCTGTGCTGTATTGTACCCATTCTGCAATCTGTTAATAAAGTTTTCAATCAATCAATGCATCTATATTTATGATTCTCATACTCACCGGGGACAGCTGTTGTGTTGGGTTGGATCCGTTACGTGTCGTCAGCAACCCGCATCTCGCCACCTCAACTCAACATTTTCCAATAGCAGCGCGCACATACATATACAAATAAAACATATACTACACGTGGATTTCACGCACCCTTGGCCTTGGGTACATTACACTTTACGTTCGCTTATGGATAGTTTAATATAAAATAATCACTTCACGGCGCGCATAGCGTGACGTCATCGCTCCAAGCGACGTTCGTGCGTTCCCATTCGCCTCGGAAATAACGCTTTGTAATTCAAACAGTATTTTTCCACGAGCTCTCAATAGCCTGGAATTCCTATACCAGCGTTTTGTTACCGAATGAACGCGCCTGTGCATATGTGAAACGTAAACAAACTGAAACGATAAAACTATACTTCCCCAAATGGCCGTTCCCGTGGGCCGGTGTTCTGCGGAATCCGGAAATTACTATTCTAGTTTGTTCCCGTGAACTGCACTTCAATGTTATTCTTTGTATAACGGTAACTGTCTCTCAATGCTCGTCGCGCTATCCGCAGCCGATTCTTGACTCAATAAAGCAACGCGATGGGTCCTATAATACTTGTGCACATACAAACGAGACTTAAACAGACATTAATACATATAAGTTAACGTGTGTTGTATGTCTGACTGTATTGGATCGCTTGTTCGTTTAGTCGGCCAGCATCTGCTGCGACAAGGCATTTATCCCTTGATATATCTATACATCGTTATTAAAGTCATAACGACCGAACCTGACTTCGAAATTTACCAGCGATATATTAGATTATATATACCCTTTAATCACACTCACGGTCCCTTCGACCTGCGACTCGTTAAATGTACATTCACGTACTCCCGAGACAGGTCATCTTCCCGCTATCTGTATAATCAATTGGAATTCAATCCAAAATACATCGTTTTCAGGAAATGGAAGAGATTGTGGGTTTAGTTTGAGGTTGAAACAATGAATATTATGACGCTACTCTGGTAATTAATAGGTTCCAATAGAGTAGCGTTTTCCATGGATATCACATCATAATAAGCCCACGCTTCTTGCCTTGTTGCCTATATTTTAGCCTGCATCAGCTAGACTTGGGTTAGCAAACCAACAACCGATTATTTTGTGCCCTAACTTTCGGTTTGGCAACAGCCAAATCCGGGAATAGCACAGACAACCCATCCTTTCAGAACATCTGTCCAGATAAGGACCCAGGTACACGCGTTTCCCCGGTACGATTCTCAATACAGATCAGATATATTAATGCACATTATTCTACTCAGCCATGATCTCAATATTGGACAACATTCTGTAATATTCACCTGGCACAGAGAAAAGCGGGAAGATTTGAATTCCTTCCATACATTTTTGGTCGACCATCCTATTATACTCACTTTTCTCTGTATAGTTGAATGATACAGCACGCCGGGAGGACGCAAAAAGTCCGTCACAAGTTCGTAGACGCCAATTGTGGGATATTTGTGGATATCCTGATGAAGAATGTCTCAGTCAACCGAGGCTTGGATAATAACAAGGTTTATTAACCAAACAGATAGAATTACATAGAGAGAATGGCTGAGGCTCTCGCCCCAGGTGATCAGCTGAAATTACCCAGGTAAGACCCTCATTGTGGTCGGGAAGAGCCCTTTATAGTTCAACAAAGGGGGTGTGTGGTCCCATTTGATAGGTCAGATGGGGGGGAGGGGGTACAGGTTTGGGGACACAGGGGAGGGGGGTGATTATTCCACAGAGAGGGGGGGGGGGCACAGGTAAAGGGAACACAGGGAGGGGGATATATTTACATGAGGACATAATTATACCACAGTATATAGATATGCATTATAATGTATGACATCTAGAGCCACACAGCTGGTGATGACTAGTACTACATATCTATATAGCAGTGTAATCCATTGTGTATTTACATTTACATCATTTAGCTGACGCTTTTATCCAAAGCGACTTACAAGTTCTGTATGACAAGTCATCTGGAAGGGTACAAACTCTATCAGCTGAGTAACAATGTTCATCAAAGTGTTGCGTGTTACAGTGTAGGATAGTGTATTGTTATACTAGATTGAAACGTGTGTGCCTCTGACTAGTGAAGCATTGAAATGTAATCTAGAACAGTGATTTAAGGTGTCTCTCCTCCCTTGTGGCAAAGAACAAGCCAAGATCATCTTACAATCCTCCAACGGCTGTACGTGTGTTTAAAACACAACGGGTGATGATTAAAGATGAAGTTTTATGAAGTATATATTATGTAAAGGATATTGACTAGGGATGCTCGATATTGGCTTTTTTTACCGATACCGATATACCGATATTGTCCAACTCTTAATTTCCGATACCGATATCAACCGATATCACATTTTAATGGCGATATCGGCCGATAATATCGGTAGGTCGATAATATCGGACATCATTTCTATAGAAATGTAAAAAAATAAAAAATTAAATTAAATAAAATTAAAACCGATACCGATATTTTTTTTTTGAAAACCGATACCGATATTTTCCGATATCACATTTTAAAACTCTCTCTCTCTCTCTCTCTCTCTCTCTCTCTCTCTCTCTCTCTCTCTCTCTCTCTCTCTCTCTCTCTCTCTCTCTCTCTCCCTGTAGAATGCACACAGCAATAAATCATGATCTGTCTGTACTCTGCACATAGTGGGTTTCCTCCACATTAGAAGTAGAAGTATACATTAGAAGTATAGAAGTACCCCTACCAGGGGCCTCTTATGACACATTGGCTGTACATTACACTGTACGCTGCATGATTGGTGCTCTGAACACGTACTGAAAAAATATAAGGGGGTGTGTTTTGATTACGCAACACAGAGGACTGTATAAAAACCCTTGTTTCAGTACAGTCTTTGTCTTTATTATTGTTCTTTTTTACTCTTAACTCTTTACTCTTTTACTCTTGTGTAATCTGTTCTACTATTTGTGCATTTTTATAAATTTTCTCTATATATATTGCTGTGAAACAACTTTGTATTCTCTTCTTTTTTTAATGAAACCGTTCCTTTTTAAAGCAATTATTTTCCTCTGTTTTCTTGGACAAGACACAGAGATAGTGGTTTTTCAACAAAGCTTTTCAACCACACCCTAACTTCTCTGTCAGTGTTCAATGGGTTATTAAAAGGTTTCTTTAATAAGTACTGGACATCGCCTGCTACTATTCAATCCAGCCAGATGGTAAGCCAAAATACAAACAAGGAATATTACACTGCTTTGTGTAATATGACACTTGCTCAGAAAGCCTCTCGTCTCTGAGAGCGTGAGGCAGAGTGACTGCTTTTTTCTGGTGAAGACGTATCTGGTAGTCAATAATTCAGATCAATATAATTGTTCTTGCTGTTTCTAACTCATACTTCTGTATAGGTATTCAGTAGTATCATGTCTATACCTTTAATCAGAGTCCATTGTATCTATTGTTTTTCTACCTGGTTTTTAAAATATTAGAAAGTGGAAAGTGATGCTGTGATTTTGAGGGCTCAATGAAAGGATGTTTCTCCCAAGCAGACATTTTGTTTATTACAACACAAGAGGATTAACAAACCTCATTTAAGTTATATTTCAAGTGAAATTGATAACTAATTAATTAACCAGTGACAATGAAATTAATTAAATAAAATTTTACTTGGCAACTTTCATGAAGAATTAGCTAATCTTCCGGGAGGGGTTTTCCGAGCGAGCATCAAGGCTTCTGATTCAACGGTCCTTGAGATTGACAGGGGGCTTGAGGCTTATTACATAGGACGCTATGTGATGAGCATCAAGGCTACTAATTCAAGGAGTTGTTGAGATAACAGAGGTCCTGGGGCTTTAACAGACATCTCCAGCGTGCATTACTTCATTGGTGCCAATGGCCATTTTGGATAAACATACCTATACATACCATTAGAAAAACATGTATAAAACACTAACTAACTAACTCTGTGGTATTGTTATCACCATTGGCCCTGTACTAGATAGGACTTCAGGCTATGTCCCCATTGAGTTTTGCAGCTCATGCCTCTCAGCTGGAACCTGTAAGAGGCATCTGTTTGCAAAGTAATTCAAATGTAAGTAAAACAAAACTTAATTTCAATGTGTTCAAACCTCTGTAACCTTATTACAGTAGCACTGTAAATTGATTCTTTATGTTGTGGAAGAAAATTCTGAATGTTTCCTTTCAAAAGAAATATGTGCTATAAATGGTTCAGGAATAGCTTTCCATTTAGTTTGGGTATGCAATCGACAGGCATTTTATAAAAAAATTGCAGGACTGTTAGAGGTTTTAACTATAATATTATGTATCACTGCACCGCACAGGTATATATATATATATTATGGGACTTTACACATTGGGTGCCAGCAACGATAAAACTCGTTGTTGGCCGCCATGTGTTGAGTGCCAATGATGAGAAATCTTGTTATTTAATCGTTATTTCTTTTATTAGCGATATCCATAAATGTTTCATCCATCCAGCCTCATGTTATCATTGGGACTGGCTCTGACCTCGAAAAGGGCAAATACCGCCCCCTATCGTCTCCCGGATGGTATTGCACCCATTGGATTGGAGTCAATTGAAATGCATGAGAAAAAAAAATTCCGGATTCCACATTTTAATTCTGAGCCATGTAACCTGAGACTATTGCATTCATTGAGGCAACCGAAAGCAGCATGGATTATCTGTTTTGAGGTCTAATGTTGGATCAATAAACGCGATTGATATTTAGAATGGCGATCAGGAATTTGAATAATCTTTTTGCAGAACATCTGATCTGAGGTAAGGAATGTATTTTACCAGTATTGGGTTAATTTTTTTCGACAGCGTTCACAACGTGTCCCCTATGTGTGTATGTGTGTATATGACGTTAGCGCTGACCAGGTCATGGATAATCGATTTTTCAGCCCGCTTCACTAGCGTGCATAAGTACACATGTACTATCGATAATCTAGCGTTTATTTGAAAACGATTCATTAATAGGCCGAAAAAAGATGTTTTGTGTATTCCACTAAAGAGCTATTATCGCAAAATATACATATAATGGGGTGGATACTGTACATTTGGAGGGGGTGGGTGGGAGAGAATATACATACGGCGGGGAGAGAATATATACATGCGGTGGGGAGGAGACTGTCTATTAGGAGGTGGTGGGGGATTTGGGCATTTACGGTGGCCAGTTTCGAATTGCAGCCTCCCGTAGGTGCTCTTTAAGAGCGGTTTTGAATGTGGGTAGGGATTCACATTATTTTACAGCTTTGGGTAGGGCGTTCCACATTGATGTGGCATAATTGCGAAACGTGTTTAGTCCCTTGTTTGAGCCGAATCTGGGTTTAACATGATTTGTTGAGCTTCCTCTGGTGTAGTGGTTGTGGTATTCACTGACCTTTGGGAAGTATTTTGACATGTACATGGGTACCTTAGTCATATAGTGTATCTTGTAGACCAGGCCCATTGCAAGTTGCTGTACTCTGTCGTCTACTCTAAGCCATCCTAGGTTGTCAAAGTGGGCAGGGGTGAGGTGGGTTCTGGGGGTAAGGTCAAGTAGTAGTCTGACCAGTTTGTTTTGTGATGTTTGTAATCTTGTTTTTAGCGCCTTTGAGGTGCTTTGGTACCATGAGATGCACGCATAGTCGTAGTACCCTTGAATGAGTGCTCCTGCCAGAGTCTTCAGGGTATTCTTGTTTACCAGAGAGGAGATCCGGTACAAGAATCTAGTTTGTTGGTTGACTTTTTTTATTACATTGGATGCCATTTTGTCACAGGAAAGATTTGCCTCTAGGATGGAACCCAGCCCAGGTAGGTCATTTCGTCTTTCCTTGTGAGAATATTGTCACCCACTGTAACTGAGAAGCCGTCGGTCTTGCTGAGTTTGTTATTTGAACCGAAGAGAATGGACTCTGTTTTGCCCATGTGTAATGATAATTTGTTATCAGCGAGCCATATGCAGATTTTGCCTAGTTCCGAGCTGAGGGTTTTTTCAACCTGCAACTTGTTCTTGTCAGAGACCAGCAGGGCTGAGTCGTCGGCAAACAGGAACAAGTTGCAGTCACAGGCTGACGACATGTCATTTGCATAAATTAGGAACAGTAGCGGTCCTAGTATGCTTCCTTGTGGAACACCACAGCTCACTGTGAGGGGGGGGGATAGAGTACCTTTTACCTCTACCATCTGTTCTCTCCCCTCCAGGTAGGATTGCATCCAGCTCACTGATAAACTATCAAAACCAATTGCTTTTAGCTTGTCAATCAGAATGGAGTGATTGACAGTGTCGAAGGCCTTTTGTAGGTCCAGCATGACCATGCCGCAGTATTTGCCCGCGTCCACCTCTTGTTTGATGTGGTCGTTCTGAAGCCAGATTGGAATTCGTAGATTAGATTTTTTTTCCGCCAGGTACTTTTCGACCTGTTCGTAGACTATTTTCTCCATGACTTTCGAGATGGAGGTAAGAATAGAAACAGGGCGGTAGTTGCCTGGGTTTAATTTTCTGCCCTTTTTTGTGTAGAGGGGTCACTCTCGCAATTTTGAAGTCCTTGGGGACGTGTCCCTGTTTTATAGAGAGGTTTATTATGTGTGTGATGACTGGGGTGATGGCGGCTGCTGAGTCTCTGAGGAATTTGGAGGGGATGTTGTCATGGCCAGTGGCCTTGTTAGGTTGGAGGGCACTCAATTTTTTTAGTACCTCATCGGTTGTTACCATTTCAAGTTTGAAGTCGTCTTTGTGGACCCCTAGGTTTTTGTAGTATGCTACTATGTGTGCTACCCCATAATGCCCTGAGTGGGAGGGTAGTTTGTTTACCAGTGTTGTGGCTATGTTTGTGAAGAAGATGTTTAAGTAATTGGCTACATCCAGCTTGTCTGTGATGAGCGTGTTGTCCGTCTTTATGTTTATGTTTGAGAATCTGGTTTTAAGTTTTTACTGCAGCCTAGTTGATTATTGAGTAATTTCCAAAGTTTGCAGGGTTTGTTTTTGTTTTCCTCAGTTTTGTCGTTGATGAAATTTCTTTTTGCGGTTTTGATCATGGTGTTTACGTCATTTCTTAGTCTGTTTCTTTGAATTTTTTGTTCAACCACGTGGGCTTGGAGTTCACTGTTTGAGCTTTTGGAAAGCTTTGTCTGACTTTTATGAAGTTCAGAGCATTTTTTGTCTCTGGATTTCATAGCGGCCAGTATTTCAGTGTGCATCCATGGCTCAGCACGATTTTTAACCCTGGTGGTTCTTAGGGGTGCCATGTTGTTGAGTATTGTTGTGAATTTGGTTTTGAATCCAAGCCATGTTTCTTCAACCTGTGTACCACTGAGTTCATCTGACCAGTCCAATCTCCCCAGTTCTAGGTTAAAGGCCTCTCTAGAGTAAGTTTTGAGGTCTCTAGATGTGACTGTTTTGTGACAGCCGGCCTTCTGTTTTAGCTTTTTGCGGGTACAGAAAATCATATAATCACTTATCCTGCATGCTATCACCCCTTTATTGGAAGAGGTGAGGTGAGGTGAGGATAGGAAGGGAAAGGCGAGGGGAAGAGAGGAGAGGAAATGTGAGAGCAAGGGAGAGAAGATGTGAGGATAGGAAGGGAGAGGAGAGGAGAGGAGCAGAGAGGAGAGAAGGGGAGATGAAGGGAGAGAAGAGGTGAGGAGAGGAAGGGAGATGAGATAGGTTCACATTTCATTCATGGCAGCATAAAGCAGCGGAGCACCAAGTTTGTTAGGAAACCAACAAAATGGAGTTCCAGTCAGAGTCCCTGATCGACACAGAGAGAGGAAAACAAAAACAAACAAACAAACAAACAAACAAAAACACATTATCATCCTGGATTTATGACGCCATCGGTTAATCTCTTATTCTGACACGCTATCATTTCTGCATGAAAGGGTTACACTGTACACAGGAAGACTTCAGGCTGTGTTCATTAACGCTACTTCCAAAAGTCTTACCTGGAGGAGAAGGGCCACATTTCTTTCAAATCAGAGTTTATTTTACACTAACAGAAGATAAATATATTTCCGAATGGAGTGTTCATTTTAATATCCCAGGCTATTTGTAACAGTGAAAGCAATAGCTCCTCATCAGTGCTGAAAATTATACGAGCATGCTCGAAATTGGAAAAGAGCGGTTTGCTCTCGCTATACCGTATACAGAAACCCTGACACACGTTAAATTGTGTTTACACGTCAATATTTTTAGGTAAAGTGCCTGGCCCAGGGGCTATTCAAGTGGAACTGACTCCACCAAGGAAAAATATCATTTTCCTGGACTGACCTTTAGATACAGTATGTGTTTGCCATAGAGTAAGCTTGTCTAAAACCGGATGTTTTGTGTGAATGCCCCTGCTCTGCTATGCATGAGCAACATTCATATACATCAGTACAACATTATATCCAACCATAATGGGCTCTTCTGGTTGCATAACCAAAATGGGCAAGAAAGATACGTTGCTTAAAGCGAGCTTCGTCTTTGAGAAACTACACCGTAAGGAAATATTCCTTTTATTAAAGAAATGTCAGCTCCAGGAAGGGAACACCTCAAAACAACATACGTCTAGTTAGTAGAGCCACGGGCCAATGTATAAGTGTCAGCTCTTTGGATTGAAAATAGCAATGCTGCACAGATTTCCAATGTCAGGATTTCAGGAATCAGTACTGTATGTCAAAATGACTTCTCCTGACATGATTTAATTTGATAAAAAATCTTTTTAAACTACAGCAGTTGGAGAATGACTCCTCTGTGGCAATAGTTACTTTGTTAT
>NC_140165.1:289059104-289329104 GCF_963971535.1 Notolepis coatsorum | reverse complement strand
TTTTCTCTCATGGTGCTCAGCTTAATCGAGAGACTTGTTCATCTTCACAAATTGGAAGCTGAAATGTACAATGTTGCATAAATAACACATGTGAATTATATCTCCGGGCGGATTTTCCCTTTATGTTATCTTAATGGAAATCCATACCATACAACACAAGAAGGCGTTTGAAAAGAACACTTTTCAATTCTTACTAGGGAAATATGTGACACATTTGACACAATGGCACATTTAGGCATGATTGACCGTTTTCTGCAGTCAGGAGTCCGCATGCACAAGAAAACCATCCGTCTTTCCTCCATGATTAAATTGATTAGGATGGTTAAAGGAACAACAGTGGCTTAAATCACAGAGAAAATACTTGATCAGATCTGCTCGATGTAGAATGTATTTTCTCGTGGTTCCATCTCATCACACTCATCACGCGGGTGGAATAGAGGTGGAACCAGATCACAGTCTTCTCTGATGGCGCTGCCATACACAGAATTACTAACACGGCGAAGCAGCTTGTGGCGGGGCCAAGCGGCGGTGGCTTGCGTTGTGCACTCGAGTGAGACAAAACACGGCCAGATAGTAAATCATTGCCCGTGGCTCCTGGGCTGTGTGCAGGTGTGGCCGCTGCTCCGCATTGCATTGGAGATGAAGCATGCGGTATTGTCAGCGTACTGAGGGGGTGGTTGAGGTGATGGATTGTGGAACCCAAGACAGGGAGATATCTGGAAACATCTAGTGTTAGCTACTCGGTATACAGCTGGAGTTCACTTTGGTGGATGAGACAGATTTGTCTTCTCAACCCGGGAGAGAAAGGCTTTTGTTTTGCTGTGTTTACTCTTTACACAAACACTGTCACCAACCTTTAAGATTTGAAGATCTTGCGAGCTGTAATCTCTTTACAGCTTTTTTGATACTGTATGCACAGGTATAGACAGGGCTGAACTTTAAAGAACATTGTTTGATTGTTCTTTGTGTCCCAGGCCAAGGGTATTGTAGATAATACATGATTTATGGGCAGGTGGCACATCCCTCTTGTCTGCACAAATGCACTCACATTTTTATAGATTTGAGAGGAAATGAGAAATGCAAAAAAATCATAATAAATGCAAGCCTGCAGTGAAAAGTCTAAAATGACAGACTTCTTAAGGAAATAGAATACAATTAAATAAATATTTCATAATTATGCTTACTATGCACTCCAAGTGAAGCACTCAAGCTTGGCACAGTTAGGCGAACATTACCACTTATCGTTGACTGCCAGACGTGCACCCCACACTAGCTTTGTTGCACACAATTTGTGTTTAGGATAAAAAAACATCGGCTAACTGACTAAATGTAAATGTGATTAATTTGGGGCTCATTCCTTTGGTAAAAAAAAAAAAACGTTGAGTAGAGTATCAGGAGAGAATACCATTCTAATGTTGACCGAATAAACCACACATCTGCGATTAGTATACATAAAAGTTTACTTGTCCACTGCTGTCTGTGGCTGTATGCTTCTATCAAAGAAATAAAGGGGGGGGGGGGGGGAGTAAATAAGTACATTTTGCAGACCTTGTCAGAGGGGCTTAGCAAGTATTGGAACATGATACACAAATCTGACAAGCCCCTGATAACACTGACAGCATGGAATTGGAAATTCTGTACCCAGTTAAAAAAAGAAATCCTTTTATAGAACACCATCACCCACCCTGCTGTCAAAATGGTATTTTCAATACCTGTCTTTGTATGGGCTTGCTAGAAAAGACGCCTAATTCATTTTATAGAGTGAGGCGTAATTCCCCCCACTTTCCCATTCGTATCTAAGCAGCCGGCGTGACCCTTTCCTCCATCTTGTTAATTATACTTCACATCATCAAATAATTTTGCACTGACACGCAGTAATTTTACAGTACGGTAGATCATTACCGTTTAGACACACAATCACGAAGAGCAGGTGAAAAATATTCTGGATCGATGTTACAGCCCCGCTCCTCTTAAATATTGAATAATTCCATGTTATTTCTACTAATACACGTTATTTCTGCTTTACATTTGTTTATGACCACACACTGTGATTGGATGAGAGGCATATTCCATGAACGTGTTTAATGGCAACACAGTAACTTGTACTTTACAACCTGAAAGGTATCACTATATTTACATTTAAGGCTATGTTTACATTTCGCTGGATCGATGTTACAGCCCTGCTCCTCTTAAATATTGAATAAATCCATGTTATTTCTACTAATACACGTTATTTCTGCTTTACATTTGTTTATGACCACACACTGTGATTGGATGAGAGGCATATTCCATGAACGTGTTTAATGGCAACATAGTAACTTGTACTTTACAACCTGAAAGGTATCACTATATTTACATTTAAGGCTATGTTTACATTTCGCTACATAGAAACCACCTGTTGCATTGTAGCCAATACCCATTTTGCATTAGCTTCAGTCAACTCACTTCAGCACATGCACACACTCCGTGACTGTGTCTCGCCATCAACTCGTTTTTCAGTAGAGTAATTGCACAGTGAAAAAGTTCAGCTAAATGTGAACTGTCACTTATACTATTGGATGGAAGTGGAAGTGGGAGGGTGGCATGGTGGCGTAGTGGTTAGCACTGTTGCCTAAGGGGCGAGAGCGGCTCAGGAGGTAGAGCGGCCGCCTGGTAATCGGATGGTTCCCTGTTAGATTCCGGCTCCCCCCGGCAGCATGTCGAATTTGTCCTTTGCATGAGACACTTAACCCCCTAACTGCTCCCGAGGAGCAGGTTGGCACCTTGCATGGTCGCCTCTGCTGTTGGTGTGTGAGTGTGAGGCATCAGTTGTGAAGAGTTTTGGATAAAAGCGCAATATAAATGCAGTCCATTTACCATTTGCCTCACAGCAAGAAGGTCCTGGGTTCAGGCCCTAGCAGGGGGCCTGTCTGCGTGGAGTTTGCCTGAGTTTCCTCAGGGTACTCCGGTTTCCGCCACATCATAAATAACACATGCATGCTAGGTATATACTCCTGCCATTGCCCTTGACCAAGGTACATTTACAACTGGACTTGTTCCCCGGGCACCGCACTGTGTGACTGCTCCTAAATGGTTAGGAGAAATGCAGAGAATGAATTTCCCCAAGGGGATTAGTATATAAAAAAAATTATAATAATAAAGGAAACAAGGAAGGATGTTCATTGCCTTGCCTGTTTTTACTTGTAAGACGGCCACTATAAAATGATCAAAATTCTGTCTTTGAAAAACGTTATGCATAGATGTTCTTCCTATGACTGCAGCAGACCAGTGACGTGCCAAGAAAGACAATGTATAATTCTCTCTTGTATGTTATAGCTTTGATTATTAGATGGAGAGTAATAGGGAGGATGAGAGAGATGATAAGCAACAATGAGAGAAAGGGTTCAAACTCACATCACAAAGACCAATTTGTCCATTTATGGAGATAATTCGTATTGATGTCAATCAATTAAATGTTTCAGTAAAATGGAACGGTAGGGGCTGCGGTCTTAAAGAAATGCATGAAAACTTGTTGAAAGTAATCATAAGTAATATAAGAAACATTAAAAACTGGCATGCTCAATGTGGGTCGAATGTTAAGTTCGTCCAAGGTGCTCTAATCATCAAGTATTTATGGCTCACTGGAGTCATGTGAACTATGGACAATCTCTATGCTACCTAACGTGAGCACAATTAGCAAGCATAGCCATAGCTCAACCGGTCTCAACCCCCCCCCCCCCCCTTAACGCATTCATGGCCAATCACGTAATATTACGTGTTTGCTCGCCAACCGTTCGCCCACCCTTTGAAACCCTGTTCCAGACCGTGTGTCACATCTAATGTCCTGCGGGCGGAGACATTTTGGTTCAGGCAAGTCTAACGCTTCACCCGATCACATTGGAACGCGTCCATGGCATGTGTTGTGCCGGATTATGTCGGGGACCCGATGGACACCAATACTGGAAATCGCGATCAGACAATTGGAATATTCTTTTTGGACTACCCCCGATCAAAGGTAAGGACTATCTGACGTCAATTCCACCTTGATCCTACAATGATTTCATATAGATCCAGCTGATCAGTGTGTGTGGTGTTCAAAACGAATGCCGTTGATGACGATCAGAGCATCAAAAAACTCACAATTCACATAGTGCCCTATAACTCAGCTTTTCAGGAATTAGCCCAGATCACTCCTAAACTATACAATATTCACCACGGGATAATGCGCAAACGCATACATGAAAACATGTTCTCTTTTCTGCATGTTCGACATGAGAAAGTGACTGTCAAATGACCATAGTATTGTCTCCATAGCTATAATATAGAATATAGATATAGCTCTCCAAACATAGTGACGCACAGTGAAAATAGGCTATGGAAAGCTGGCGCATTAGCTAAATGGATAAGGGTAATGGCTGGCGCTGAAAGTGTTAAAGCTCCCTTCCTCTCGTCCAGCCCTATTTTCGAATAAGAAGATGTTTATTTGTCATGCAGATCAACACACATGCGAGATGGGCGACACACAGGAACACACACACATGCATTGAGTCGCCAATGCAATTTCTCTCTACACTTGACCCATCCCGTCGTCTTTCCCCCCTAGGGCAGCCAGGAACAGACATGGGCTGTGGTGTCCAATCCAAGTGCTCCTGTCAGTCTTCGTCAGGGACGTGACAGCGATCTGTTCTGCATGTTTTTCCATTGGGTTTATCTTATTGGGAGGGGAAACTCTTGCGAGCACAGGGAGAACATGCAAAAGGCCCGGGAGATAACCCACCTGGCAATGCACTGTAGCTGTGAGGCGACAGTGCTTTTTAAATTTGTTTTATCTTTTTATTATCAAAAATAATCTATTTACATTTTATGAAATTTTCATATATATACACACTATATTATTTCATTTTCTTACGACAGTAAGACAGTCGTGAGTCGTGTGAGGCGACAGTGTTAACCACTACACAACCGTGCCGCATACCTTTGTACTTTTGTATACCATACCTAAGTTAAGTTCGTGCAACACTTGTATTAGTCATGTTCATGTCACATTCTCTGATTCAAGTGCTGCTCCTCTATTTTGAAATTGCTCCATGACCGCTATCTGCCAGGGTAATGATGACCGTTGAAAACGACCACAGTACTTAATACATGTTCCTTTCCTAGGAAAGACCATTCATCATTGCATCGTTTGCATTCAGGGGTAAAAAATTTGTGATTTTTATATTCTTTTACATTTTAAGTTTTTCAAATTAATCAAAAGAAAATGAACAGGTTAATATTGAAAATGTATTTATTTAACTTTTCTTAATTTTTTCCCTTTACTCGTGGGTGGGGACCCTAGAAGAGGATGGGGGGGGTACGAGGTACACATCTTAGCCTACTCAGATACCAGGGCATTCACTTACAGTATGTTCAGCATCTAAGCCAGAAGGGTAATGATAACAAAAAGGTAAACATTGGCATAAGGTTTAGCCTGTGAGGAATTGGCCTAAACGAATTTGACAAAAAAGGTATAATATACATATAATATATATAATATAATATATATGTATATGTATATACCATATATCTGGGTGGATTTAAATTAAGTTTGTTTCTACGTTACTGGATAACATCTGTCCTGAATTCTGTGCACTTTTAATGGAATGATGAATTGTGCAGCAGGCATTATTTCTTAACAGCCATATGGCTACCTCTCAGAAATTAATTAATTCCATTTATATATTTGGAAAGGTGCAGTGACTCTAATTCACATAAATTGACAACAAAATGCAGCGGAGAGAGAGGGCTTACATCACCCTGCTGGTAATAATTGTAATATCCTTTGGCTTACTTCCTGTATTGTCCCAAGGATTATTTTTGTGAAGAATCATTGTATTTTCCTAAGTCATAACTGAAAACAGATGTATGAAAATATTAGGCTAACCATATTTAGAAATCTTCATACAGATCATTATATTGCCAGAGCATCCCACACTGCAGTGTGAAGTAGCACTATGTCATTCTGCAGCACGATATTGCTAGGAAAGCAGTATGCTATTTCAAAACAGCTCTGTCGAAGCTTTTAAATCCCTGCTTAAGACTCATATTTTCTCTCTCTCCTTCAACCTACCCTGATCTCACCTGGTCAGGGACTGACCCTTAGATTAATCTGTCTAGTTTAGTTAGGATGTCTATTTGCTCCCATGTCTGCTTTTCTGCAGACATGGGAGAACCTTTTTACCTTCTGTCTCTGTCTCAACCGGTCCCATGGAACAGCTTCACAACGCCTTCTGTCTGGCCTGCAGTGCTGAACCTGCTATGCCCTGACCAATTCTGAGTGGTTTCTCCTGCCCCCCCGGGCCATATGGCCCTGAGCTATTGTCTTGTATCTCATCTCACTTTAGTATTATGGCGCGACCCCGGTCAGTCGCCTCTGGTTTAGCTCTGCGACAATTGTGCACACTTTTAGCTATTATGTTTGTTTTTTCTACTTTTTTTATTAAAACATCACTGGCGGGTACGTCATACGACCGCCAGACACTTATGGACCTAAACTCTGGACTTAAAGAGGAGTTTGGAGACACTTTATGCCTAGAATGGCCAACGGAGATCAGGCGGGACAACGTCAACAAAGACAAAGACAAGGGAACCGGCAGGAAGAGACACAGAGGGAAACGTGGAGGTATCAGGCTGAGGTTAAAAAGATCTGCTTACCGCCCAGCAATTCCATCCATCTTTCTGGCGAATGCACGTTCGTTGGAGGGGAGGATGGATGATCTGAGAGCGAGGGTCCGCTTCCAACGTGAGGTGAGAGACGCTAACATCATGTGTTTTACGGAAACATGGCTCAAGCCAGCAACTCCGGACCATAGCATCTCTCCCTCGGACTCCTCTACCGTCCTACAAGCGGATGGCACGGCAGCCTCCGGCAAGAGCGTCAGCAGTGGGGTCTGTCTCCTCACGAACAATGGCTGAGTTAATCCCAAAGAGGTGCATGTTCTCTCACGCTCATGCTCCCCAGACATGGAACATCTTTCAATTCTGTGCCGTCCGTTCCACCTCCCCCGTGAGTTTACCGCGGTCATCATGACCGCTGTATATATCCCTCCACAAGCGAACACCGGCAGGGCGCTAAGCGGAGCTACACGTCCATCTCAACAAACATCAGATCAAACATCCAGACGCGGCAATGATCGTAGCTGGTGATTTCAATCAGGCCAATTTGAAAAAAGTGATGCTGTCCTTTTTCCAACACATCGCCTGCTCCACAAGGGGAGGAAACACACTCGACCACTGTTACACCCCGTTCAGAGCCGGCTACAAGGCTGTAGCGGCTCCACCATTGACGGGGGCTACAAGCTCATCCGACCACGAATCCATCTTGTTATTCCCCGCTTACAAACAAAGATCACGTGACGCCGTCGTGTCACGTGAGAAAAAAAAATTGACCGACCAATCAGAGGCCATGCTTCAGGACGCGCTCGAGAACACGGACTGGAATATGTTTCAAGGAAGCGCCAGTGACGTCAGCGAGTTCGCGGACAGCGTTGTATGCTTCATAACAACACTCGCTGACAGTATTGTCCCCACAAAGAAGGTGTGGGGACAATACTGTTTTTGTCCCCACAAAGAAGGTTAGAATGGCGCTGCACCGACCGGCTGCCTTTCTGTTCGCTCCGTCGAGACTGTGCTTACTTTTGTTAATATTTATAGTTTTAAGAGTTTTGACTGTACCAACAGTAGGTGCATTTAATGTGTATGACCGTCAGTCACTTATAGACATCGGATTACGGGAAACTTACCGATTGGATTACTCACTGGACCAGCTTTCCGAACCGCAACAATGGCCTGAGGAGATCCTCCGGAGAATAGGACCAGAGCCTTTGTTCCTTGATCCCAGGAACAAAAGAACCAGACAGCGTGGGAAGAGAGCTGGGATCCGTAACAGGCTGAGATCCAGACGCCACCGAACACCATTGCCCAGTATATTGCTAGCCAATGTACAATCAATTGACAATAAACTGGATGACATCCGAGCAAGGATTCAATACCAAAGAGACGTTAGGGACTGCAACGTTCTCTGCTTCACCGAAACGTGGCTCACGCCGGAGGTTCCAGACCACGCAATCCAACCAGCCGAACACTTCTTTATCCACCGCAAAGATCGGACAGCAGAGTCCGGTAAACAACGTGGAGGAGGTATTGCCTTCATGTTTAACAACAAGTGGAGCGATCCAACTAACGTGAAGGAATTATCCAACCACTGCTGCCCAGACCTGGAATATATAACCATCAAGTGTCGTCCTTTCTTCCTCCCGAGGGAGTTAACGGCGATCATCCTTGTAGGAGTGTATATTCCACCGCAAGCCAGTAACAACGTCGCGCTCTCCAGACTCCACGACGAGGTAAATAGAATACAAGCGGCGAACGTTAACGCCGCCATTTTGGTGCTGGGTGATTTCAATAGCGCCAATCTGAGAAAGGTATTACCTGACTTCTATCAGCATGTGACTTGCAACACCAGAGGCGGTAACATCCTAGATCACTGTTACACGCAATTTAAAGGTGGCTACAAGGCTCATTCTGATAGTGGCTTTGGTAAATCAGATCACGCGTCAATCTTTCTTTCACCAATGTACAAACAGAGAATCAAAAGTACTCCTGTAGTCTCGCGAGAGGTGCAGAAATGGGATTTGACGTCAGAGGAGACGCTCCGGTCTGCGTTTGACTGCACAGACTGGAATGTGTTCCGCGACACAGATAACATTAATGTCTACACGGAAACAGTGCTGGACTATGTTTGTACTATGGTGGAAGAAACAATCCCCACTACCAAAATGAGAGTTTACCCAAATCAAAAACCCTGGGTAGACAAATCCGTCCGTGAAGCTCTGAGAGAGCGCACCAAAGCATACAACGACGGCCTAGTGGCAGGCAACATGAATGACCACAAGGTGGCGCAATACAACGTAAGGAGGACAGTGTCAGAGGCCAAACGGCGCTACAGGGATAAAATTGAACTCCAGTTTGGACAAGCTGACTCTAGAGCTATGTGGCAGGGGCTCAAAACGATGACAGACTACAAAGGCGCCTCCCTCAAACTGAACAGTGACATCTCCTTAGCAAATGACCTCAATACCTGCTATGCGAGGTTTGATGCTGGTAATAACAACACCAGCTCACAAGCCACGGCAATGGGGGGGGGGGGTCGGCTGCTGATGGAGGCGCAGTGTTCAGGGTAACAGAGCATGAGGTGAGGCGGACCTTTAAAAAAGTGAATATCAGGAAGGCAGCAGGTCCGGACGGCATCCCCGGCCGCGTCCTAAAAGTCTGTGCCGACCAACTGGCCCCAGTATTCACTGACATATTTAACCTGTCCTTAGAACAGGCTGTCATCCCCACCTGCCTGAAGAAGTCCACTATTATCCCTGTACCCAAAAAATCCAAGCCTGCTTGCCTCAACGACTACCGCCCTGTAGCTCTCACCTCCATAGCCATGAAGTGCTTTGAGAAGCTAGTAAAGGGCTACATCTGCTCCTCCCTCCCCATCAACATGGACCCCCTGCAATTTGCATACCGCCCCAACAGGTCCACGGAGGACGCCATAGCCCATGTGCTGCACACAGCAGCATCACACCTGGACAAGAGGCAGGGGAACTATGTGAGAATGCTATTCATCGACTACAGCTCGGCATTCAATACCATAGTCCCCTCCATACTCATAGCCAAGCTCAGGGACCTGGGCTTGAACTATGACCTCTGCCAGTGGGTCTTGGACTTCCTGACTGGCAGACCCCAGGTGGTGAGAGCAGGCAACTGCACCTCCTCATCCATCACCCTCAACATAGGGGCCCCCCAGGGCTGTGTTCTGAGTCCCCTCCTCTACTCCCTGTACACACACGACTGTGTGGCTCAGCGGAGTAGCAATACAATCATCAAATTTGCTGACGACACAGTGGTGGTGGGCCTGATCTCTGCCAACGACGAGAGGGCCTACCTGGAAGAGGTCAAGGTCCTGGCGGGATGGTGCCAGGAAAACAGCCTCTCCCTGAACGTCAGCAAAACAAAGGAGATGATTGTGGACTTCAGGAGGTCGGGGGTCAAGGACTACAGCCCCCTCAGCATCGACGGGGCACCGGTTGAGAGAGTCAACAGCTTTAAGTACCTCGGAGCCTACATATCCGAGGACTTGACATGGACCACACACATTGACAGTGTTGTGAAGAAGGCACGACAACGCCTCTACTTCCTCAGGCGCCTAAGGAAGTTCCAAGTCAGTCAGAAGATCCTTAAGAACTTCTACTCATGTACAATAGAGAGCATCTTGACCGGCAACATCACCTCCTGGTTTGGGAATAGCACTGCACAAGACCGAAGCAGACTACAAAGAGTGACACGTTCAGCCGAACGCACAATTGGAGGGGGGCTCCCCACCCTCCAGAACATTTACAACAAGCGTTGCAAGGGCAAGGCTAAGAGAATCATTAAAGACTCCAGTCACCCAAACAACTGCCTCTTTGAACTGCTGCGGTCAGGCAAGCGATACCGGAGTCTCAAGGCGAGCACAGAAAGACTCAGAAGAAGCTTCTATCCCCAGGCCATCAGGCTGCTAAACGAACAATGAATGAACACTACACAACAACAACCACCAAACGCACATAGCACACACATCCACACGCACACACTCACTTTAAACAAACACACTGTAGCACCCACTCCACACACTTATAGCACACACCCACTTTAAACAAACACACTGTAGCACCCACTCCCCACACTTTATATTTATTGATGAAGGATTGCACTACAACTCGTACACCTTACTGTAAATTGTACCTAAATTGTACCTCATCCCATTTCTGCTTTGCACTATATAGTACTGTACATTAGTACACTGCATAGTATTGTATATTATATGGTAACTCAGAACATTGTACATAATGTCTATACCGAAAACTGTGACCTCATTTTCTTCTTCTAAATTACATGCTATACTATGTTATTTGATACTATCTTGTCTAGCAGTCTCTGGAGTGTAACAGTAAGAAGCATTTTGTATGAAAGTATTCTGTACTTCTGTATGACAACTATTAAAGAAACTTGAAACTTCCCAAACCAGAAACCGTGGGTGGACAGTACTATCAGAGCAGCTCTGAACTCTCGCACCACTGCTTACAACCTGGGCAGAGAGTCAGGAAACAGGAGTACAAGGCTACAGTCTATACTCTGCGCAAGGCTGTAAAACTTGCAAAACGGACATATGCTGATAAACTGGAGACACAAATGGCACAAAACGACACAAGAGGCTTATGGCGGGGACTGAGGACAATAACTGACTACAAAGTCAGCGCCCCCTCAATGGGGAGCGACGACGCCTCTCTCGCGGACAAACTCAACTCTTTCTACGCTCGGTTTGGTGTAGACAGTGGCGCAGCTAGCTCGACGGCTAGTGACGTCACTGGCGCGCCGGCTGTTGTGGAGGGGGGGGGGGGGGCAACCGCGGGGGCGCGGGGACGCTCTCTCGTTGTCGGAACACAGTGTGAGAAGAGCATTTATGCAGGTGAACACCAGGAAAGCGGCTGGCCCAGATGGTATAACAGGACGCATACTTAAGTCCTGTGCCAACCAGCTAGCCCCTGTGTTCACCGCCATATTTAATCAATCCCTGGCGGAGTCAGTGGTCCCTGCCTGCTTCAAGATGTCTATCATCCCGGTACCGAAGAAACCCTCCCCAACATGTCTCAATGACTACAGACCGGTGGCACTCACCTCTGTGGCCATGAAATGTTTCGAGAGGCTGGTCAAGGATCACATTTGTGCCTCCCTCCCCAGTGATATGGACCCTATGCAATTTGCATACAGGACAAACAGGTCCACTGACGACACAGTCTCCCAAGTACTGCACAGCACCCTCTCTCACCTTGACCGCCAGAAGGGGGGCTATGTGAGACTGTTTTTCATTGACTACAGCTCAGCGTTCAACACCATAGTCCCCACCAGACTGGTGGACAAGCTGATCGAGCTGGGTCTGAGCTCCGCTCTGAGCGCCTAGGTACTGGACTTTCTGAGTGAAAGACCCCAGGCGGTCAGGGTGGGGGGTCAGACCTCCAACACCATCACCCTGAGCATCGGGTCCCCCCAGGGCTGTGTTCTGAGCCCCCTGCTGTACTCACTCTACACACACGATTGTGTGGCCAAGTTCAGCTCCAACTCTATAGTGAAGTTTGCAGACGACACGGTGGTGGTGGGGCTGATTCCGGACAACGACGAAAAGGCCTACCGGGAGGAGGTTGAGGTACTGGAACGCTGGTGCCAGGACAACAGCCTGCTCCTGAACATTGGTAAAACCAATGAGCTGAGCGTGGATTATAGGAGAGGACAGCAGGAGACACACACACCACTGAGGATAAACTGGGCTACCGTGGACAGGGTGAGCAGCTTTAAGTACCTGGGGGTCCACATCTCATAGGATCTGACATGGTCAAAACACATAGACTCAGTCGTAAAAAAAGGCGAAGCAGCGCCTCTACCACCTGAGACAGTTAAGGAAGTTCAGAGTATCTGGGAAGATACTCCAGTCCTTCTACTCCGGAGCTGTAGAGAGCATCTTGACTGGAAACATCACTGCCTGGTATGGAAACAGCACGGCACAGGACAAGAAGGCCCTACAGAGAGTGGTGCGCTCAGCCGAGCGTACCACGGGTATTGCACTACCTCCCCTGCAGGTTCTATACAACAAGAGGTGCAAATCCAGAGCCTGCAGAATAATGAAAGACCCTCACCACCCCAACAACAGCCTGTTCCAGCTGCTGAGGTCAGGCAGACGCCTGCGAACCCCAGCTACTAGGACAGAGAGGCTTCGGCTCAGCTTCTTCCCCCAGGCCATCAGAGCCTTGAACACTGAACACTGAGTGCCACAGAACACTGAGCTCTCCACACACAAGCACACATGAGCACACACACAACACGAACGCTGTACACGCTCGCACACTAGCAGCCACTTTAGCATGAGCAAGCACACACTTGTGCTGCACACGCCCACACTTATGGCCACAAAGGAAAGGTCACTTTAAAAATAGTATAGCAACAGTAACAGTGTATTGCACTACCAAAGGACCTAGCATGTCCTCCATGCTCTGTAAATAACTATGTACAAATACCGATATGCCCTACTATGTTACCTGTTTATTGCACAATGTTGTTTTATTGGATTCTATTATATGTTGTACTACTGTATTGCACATCGTTGCAGGCAAGACCACCCGCATTTCATTGTATACTTGTATGCCGTGACAAATAAAACTCTTGACTTGACTTGACCCTGTATACATACGCTTGCAGTAGTTATATCTATTACTCAATTTAAAAATGTTCTTATATACTGTGATTTCTACTGTCAGTGTGTATGCATATGCTCACTACATGTATTTATTGCTCCATCTCCGCCCACTACAAACATGGGAACTCTCTAACCCCTGCCCCCCCCCCCCCCCCCCATCTCTCTGAGTGGTTGTCTCATAGTGTTGACCAAGGTGGTGGATGTCTCGGGGTCTTGGCCAAGATTGCAGTGACTGTTCTATGTGCACCACCGAGGCCATGGATCAGCTTCCTACCGACTTCTGTCCATGGTATGTCAGCACTTATCTGTGTTTCATTACACATATGAGTGCATGCTTACCAACTGTTTCACCTGTTTTATTGCAACACTACTATCACCAACATCTAAGAAGGGAGATCCCTCCTTGAACGGCCCATCTAAGGTTTCTCTCCTCCACATTGCCTGTGGTGCATTTTTTCCTATTGCTAGGTTTTAGTGAGTTTTTCCTTACCTTTGCGTGGGGTATGTCTGGGAGTGTTGCATTTATTTTATTTATTAAAAAAAAATTGGACTTTGGGCGGCCGGGTAGCGCAGCGGACTAAGCGTCTGTCTACCACCGCAGAGACACTGGTATCGAATCCAGCGGTGCCTCCGGCTTGGCCGGTCGTCATACTGACACAATTGGCAGTGTCAGCGGGAGGGAAGCCGGAGGGTGGTAATCTGGTCATTGTAAACAGCGACTCCTACAGGTCGGTCAGGGCACCTGCACAGCCGAGGAAGGGATTTGGGTGAGGTAGTGCGCCCTCCCACGCGTTACACTCACCCAATGAGAGTCCTCGCTGCCAGGTGAAAAGAGGCTGCTGGCTGTCTCCTATGTATCGGAGGAAGCATGTGATAGACTTCAGGGCTCCCTAGACCAGTGATTCCCAACCTGGGGTCCGCGGACCACAGATGATTTGAGTTTTTTTTTTATATCATTATTTTTTTAATAATTTTTTTCTTTCAGAGAAATATTTAATTAGCATATTTTTATCATCAGAAGCATGAATAGTCTCTCCACTACAATACAAAATAAAGATAAATAAATAAACATCTAGACATGATTTTTGAACGTTAACAGTAGGCTACCGGGTAGCCGCTAAAACGCGAATCAGTTGATTGTATCACTTTCCGTAGCTAGCCTAGCACGCTAGTTAACTTTCTCGGCTCGTCTGCAGTCAGCCGCCAGAGGCGAAAATGTGTGACAAACGAAAAGGAGATGACGGCAGCTCATCTGCAAAAAAAGTTAGGACCTACAGCAATCGCGAAAATTACATCACCATGGGCTTCACTGAGGGACCAGACAAACGACCTGAGTATGTGATTTGTGGAGAAAAGTTGGCAAACTCGAGCCTGAAGCCCAGCAAGCTGAAGAGACATCAGGCGTCTAAGCACCCAGAAACCGTTGGGAAGGATCCAGAAAGAACAGTCTCTCAAGGCGAACAAGCCCGTTGATGTTAGAGTAGCGTGGAGCAGGGGTGGCAGTGATTTACAGAAGGCTACCGAAGCCTCCTTTGAGTGTTCGCTTTTAATTGCAAAAGCAAAGAAACCGCACAATATTGGCGAGCAGCTCATCAAACCAGCCTGCATCAAAATGGTTTAGAAACTGTGCGGCCCATAGGTGGCGGATAAACTAAAATCAGTACCACTCTCGAACAATGTAGTGAAAGACCGAATTGATAAGATGTCAAGTGATTGCGAGCAGCAGCTGTCAGAAAAGCTTAGAAAGGGTCCATTTGCCATACAACTTGATGAAACTACAACTGTCGCAGACGAGGCTGTGCTCATCGTTTATGTGCAGTATATCGAAAATGAGGATCTGAAGCAGGACATTCTCATGTCAGTCAACCTTACTACCACCACTCGAGGTGAGGATATTTTTACTGCAGTGGATTCTTACTTCATTCAACATAAATGCAAACCGTTCACCATTAGGGCCTGATTTGAGAGGATGAATACAGGATTTGAATATTGGCCAACATTTTGAAATACATATGGTGCAAGATGAGATTTGTTGATTGAAGGCACAAGTCAAAGAAGCATAGTGGGTCTAATTATGATGCATATGCCTGTGTATAAGCAGTTTGTTATTAAAATGACAAAAAAAAGTATTAAAATGACAAAAAAAAAGTATTTTATGGTATTTTATTAGGAGGGGGGTCCAGGAATTTCATCAGAGATGTTTGGGGGTCCCTGGGGGAAAAAAGGTTGGGAACCCCTGCCCTAGACCGGCAAGTAGGGGGCAAATGTGCACAATGACCAGGAAGGGGAGGGGGGAATTGGCATATGACTAAATTGGGATGGGAGTAACATACAGGAAAAATAGGAGGAGAAAAAGTGGATACAAACAAATTTGTTTTTGTTTTGTTCTTGATTTATTGTGATGTTTCTTCTGACTGAAGAAGACGTGTCCGGCCCATGGGGACATTAACGTGTGTTGTCGGGCCTTACAAATCAATTTGATTTGATTTGATTTTCCCCATCGCTGCACAAATCTGCTACAAGGTCCTCAACCTGGCATATTGTGCAGCGAAGAGAATGGCTCCCGCCAACCTCCGGTCAATGGTCTCTAACTACACACCCTCAAGACCCCTCCACTCTACATCCTCTGGCCACCTCAGACCCACTCCTATCCGAGCTCCGGGAGGGTCATCAAAGAGAAGCCGCCTATTCTCGGTCCTCGCTCCACAATGGTCGAACGAACTTCCCACCACAGTTAGGACAGCCAAACCTGACCAATCTTTCGCCGTCAACTAAAAACACACTTCTTCAATCAATATCTGAAAAAAAGTCAAATAAAAAACAAACCTACTTACCATCTTATACTATCATGCACTGTTCCTACTATACTAATGTCCTTACACACACACAAGCACACATGAGCACACACACGACACACAGACTGTACACGCTCACACACTAGCAGCCACTTTAACATGCTGCACACGCCCACACTTATGGCCACTAAGGAAAGGTCACTTTAAAAATAGTATAGTATAACCTGAGATTGTATAAAATAGCAATGTACAGAAAGACCCAGTGCCTCATCCGTAGCTAACAGTGTATGCACTAACACAGGACCTAGCATGTCCTCCATGCTCTGTAAATAACTTATGTACAAATACCGATATGCCCTACTATGTTACTGTTATTGCACAATGTTGTTTATTGGATTCTATTATATGTTGTTACTACTGTATTGCACATTGTTGCGGGCAAGACCACCTGCATTTCATTGTATACTTGTATGCCGTGACAAATAAAACTCTTGACTTGACTTGACTTACTACTATGCACTCAACACTGCAGCACCCAAGTTTCAGTACTGTTTGAAGAACCCAACCCCCCCCCCACCCCACCTACCCAACCGCCTCCAATGTACAGTTTCTTCCCCCTCAAATATGTATATACTCAAATGTATATAATGTATATACTTTCTTCTTAGAAACTCTGTCTATTAATCAGAGTTTCCAAAGCCAGGGTCTATATGACAGGCAACCTCTTAACCAGCGGGCAGAAAAGCTATTTTTTTACTTGAACTTGAGGACTGCATACTTTTTTTGCAAACCAAAACAACATACTTTATACTTATAGCACATGCATGAGCCTGGTCTCTTTTGAAAGATGACATTCTGAAGTTTCTGATTGCACTTTTAGTGCTAACGTAATAGAGTAACATAGGTCTGAACTTGAGTTGGAAAAAAACTTGTTACTCAAGTTTTTCTGTAGTAGTTAGTAGTCCAGAGGTAGTATTTACCCAGAAGGTGGTATGGCTTACAAATCCAGACTGAGCCATAGCCTGAAGCCTTATGTAGTACATATCCAAATTTCATAAAGATCCATTCAGAAATGAGTGTTTAGAAGTGATTTTGGTCAACTGTGTACAAAGAAAACCTCAGTTTTCTCATAGACTTCAATTAATTCGGCTGTTTTGCTCTTCCTGTTTTCATGTTTCTTCGTGTTTTTTGTTTTTTTTATTTAGATCCCCATGTCGGGTATCATTGGAAAGCCACACTCATTGGTTACAACGATCCACAATCATTTTCGAGATCGGATCTAGATTGACGGAACTACTCCAGCCTGAGTCGGGAGTGGTATTTTGTGCAATACTGTGTACTTTGCACAAGCCTCAAATACCGGCATGTAACTCGAGAACCGCTGAACGGATTTTGTCGGATTTTGTTGCTATCGACAGGCAACAAATAAGCCTTCAATTAGATATATATATTGTATTACAAAATATGCACACCCGAGCCACTAGGGGTCGCCAAATTGCCGGTTGCAAAATATCTGAAAAACGTCCCATATGAGGGATGTTGCAGCTAAGTTAAGCTGTAACCCTGCTTTTTTCATCATAAATTGATCAATACAGACCGTATTAGATCCCCATGTGGGATAATTGGAAAGCCACACTCATTGGCTACAACCCTGTCAAAATTTTCGAGATCGCCAAATGATTGACGGAACTAGAGCCCCGGGAGTCAGGGGTGGTAACGTGTACTTTGGCGCACGCCTCACATATCGGCATGTAACTCGACAACCGCTGAACGGATTTTGTCACCTGAAAGGGCAATCGACAGGCAACAAATGTGGCCATAATTCTATCTATATATTGTATTAAAAGTAATGCACACCCGAGCCGCTAGAGGTCGGCAAAGTGATGCATCGCGAATCGTCCTCAAGAGGGCCCTTGGATGTTAAGAGGTTTTAATGTTGTGTTTTTTTTCTTCAAATGTATCCAAGAGTAAATACCTTAACCCTATCAAAACAGCAGTCAAAGTGTATATTTTTACCGATGTTTTATAAGTTTTACCGAAAATAAGAATTTATCGGAAAAATGCTAATTATATCTATTTTATCGTAAAACCGAGAGGAAATTACTGAGTCCACATTTAACACTGCCATTGGAAAGAGGAGCCTTTTCCCTATCCATAGATGTATGATTTGGCCATAATAACGTCAAGGTCAAGTTCAAGGTCAAATATGAATTTATAATTAAAATGTATTATAATTTATTACTGTATCTACAAATCCTTCTGTTTAATCATCTTCCCTTTATTCATTTGCTTAGATTTTTTTGTACACTTGATCTCATGAAGGTGCTAAATGAGCTCAGTGAGCGACATCTCTAGCGCCACAATTGTAACATTGTGTTATTCACTGGCACAGATGCAAAATAAAATCATAATTTATATTCTCCTTTTTTGTATTACAATTTACTCAAGCCTAGTAACAGACACAATATTTCTAACACTGGGAATACATACCCTCGGGTCCCTAGATGTTCCTAGATACCAAGAACATGCAAATTGACCTTGTAGAAGTGGAGCAATCTTCCATTTACTTAGACATGTACCTTTAGGCAACATTTCTGAAAATAGGGCTACAGCTTAACAGGTTCAGTACTGTATATTTGTAGATCTGGTATGTCATAAATGTCTGGATGTAACGGTATACTGTCTATCTGTATGTCATGTATAATAATAATAATAATGACTTTATATAGCGCTCTTCATGAGACCCAGAGCGCTTCACAGAGTCCATTATTCGTTCATACACAGTCATACCGGTGGTGGTAAGCTACAATTGCAGCCAGAGCTGCCCTGAGGCAGACTCACGGAAGCGTGGCGAATAATCATCGCCTACGGCCCCTCCGACCACCACCAACATTCATTCACATGCATACACATTCATACGAGGCAAGTAGGTTAAGTGTCTTGCCCAAGGACACAACGGCAGTGGGATGGACATGGGCTTGAACGGGATTCGAACCACCAACCCTTCGATCATTGGACAACCCGCTCTACCCCTGAGCCACGCCGCCCCATCATGTTATGATGAATTGAAAATGGGGGACCCTGATGTAAACAAGACGAAAGTCTTCCTCTGGTCTGCATCCCCTTAACAATTGTGTGTATTGAGCCGTACTGTATTGTACCCATTCTGCAATCTGTTAATACAATTTTCAATCAATTCAATCAATTGTTACTCAGCTGTAAGAGTTGTAACCTTCCTGCTGACTTGTCATACAGAATTTGTAAGTTGCTTGGATAAAAGCGTCCACTAAATGACTAAATGTAAATTGTACTCTACATATTGAATAAATAATATCACCCCCCACCCCCACCCCTGCACACACACACAAATATTTTAAGAACCGAAAGTGAGTTGAAAGTTAAATTGTGTAATTTCACGATAATTGTTTTGACCTGAGGTGTAACAAAACCACCCACACTGCGCATGGTGAGATTTCGCTGGCAAATTAACATAGACTGAAATTAACTTTAGATATCCCAGGCAACGGTATGTCATGTACAGTCATTTAATTGTACTTACTCATAAGCATTTCATATTACTTAAACATAGAATCCGGGTCACTTAATTAACCCCCGAAGTTGTTCCAACTTTTCAAAGATTCAACAGAGTCTGTCTGTTTACTTGGGGCTGACATCTTGATAGGAAATTAGTATTTTCACTCCAAGTCGCATTTGATTCATCATGGCAGTGCAGAGTATGAGATTCTGAGAAGTTAGAGTTATTTTAACAACTTCGGGGTATGTGTTTGACAAATAACATCTGTCCTGTGTCCATGTATACCAGGTCATTGGTTGAAAATAGTAATATATTAGCCTAACGTCAAATGGTTTAAAGAGGTCCCATTGTGAAAATGGCCTTTTCCTGTGTTTTGCATTGTCTCTAGAGAATGAGGGATTTCCCCAACACTGAGAACATTTTGAATATGTGCAATGTGTCTTTTCTGCAGTCCAGGTGTGACAAGAACCCTCCCTCTTGAAACAAGCCATTCACAATAGCCATAGTTAGTAAGACCTTGTATGTGTGTGTATGTGCGTGTGAAGGAACTTATTTTCTTTCTAAGTTGAATCTAGAAATATGTTTCTGACAACATTTTACCGGTAGGATTTCTATGCTATTGCTGGATCTTGAGTCATAATATGAGCCTGTACCGTCAAACGAAGTTCAGATCAAACTTTATTTGATCTGCAAAGTCTAGTCTGAAAGTTTGATCTGAACTTCGTTTGACGGTACAGGCTTGTGCACCACCGCTCGATGGTGTGAATGAATGAATGAATGAATGAATGAATGAATGAATGAATGGATGGATGAATGAATGAATGAATGAATGAATGAATGAATGAATGAATGAATGAATGAATGAATGAATGAATGAATGAATGAATGAATGAATGAATATAAACTTTATTTAACAGATTGCAGAATGGATACAATACAGTACGGCTCAATACACACAATTGTTAAGGGGATGCAGACCAGAGAAAGATGTTTTGTTTACATCAGGGTCCCCCATTTTCAATTCATAGTGACATTTATGACATACACAACATACATGACATCATGACATTTATGGCATAGGGACATACATGATACGATATGCAAATATACAGTACTGTTACCCATAGATCCTAACAGAGAATATATACATACGGTGGGGAGGAGACTGTCTATTAGGAGGGGGGGGGGGGGGGGGGGGGGTTGGACATTTACAGCGGCCAGTTTCGAATTGCAGCCTCCCGTAGGTGCTCTTTAACCCTTATGTGGTGTTAGGGTCTCCAGCGACCCGTTTCAAGGTTATAATATGTAATAACTACCATGTAGTTGATTTTATTAGAACAATGCTTTATGATATCCTCCACAACACATATATAAGCACAGCAAAACTATGTTTCACCATTTATAAAATTCTGAAGGTATCTGCAGAAAAAAAGGTACGACTGTGGTGTTAGGGTCATTCTTGACCCGGCAAGGTAAAACTATACTATAAAAATACTAAATATAAATAAATAAAATAATAATAAATATACTAAACTTTTTTTCAGAAGTTATATTCTAATATTGTTCTATTATAGTCAGAAAACATTATTATCTATGGGTTCCACATTTAGTATATTATGATTGAACAACCTCATTTTCATTTAAAAAATAAGGGACATGATGTGTCTCTGGGGCCAAATTACAATGGGATTATATGGTTATGAATGCATATAATGTTAATTAGGATGTAGTATTAACTATATTGAGTGATACAATTTTTTTTTAGTGGTCAGGACTGAGTTAGACCCCGGGTCAACATTGACCCGCTAACAACGGTCAGTGGTGCCCATTCCTAACACAACATGAGCGGTTTTGAATGTGGGTAGGGATTCACATCTTTTTACGACTGTGGGTAGGGCATTCCACATTGTTGTGGCATAATTGCAAAATGTGTTTAGTCCCTTCTTTGTGCCGAATCTGGGTTGCACATGACTTGTGGAACTCCCTCTGGTGTTGTGGGCGTGGTATTCACTGACCTTTGGGAAGTATTTCGACATGTACATGCATAGACGCCTGCGCATAAGAGCACGCGATGCAGCTGCTCTATGACTATTGAACTTGGGGGAGCAAGGATATGATCTTGCTCCACCACTTTTTGATCATATGAAAAATATGATATACCCCCCCCCAATATATAAATCTAAGCATAACTACGTAATTTCAATCAAATTAATAATACGCAATGACACTTAATAACACGTTTTTAAGTTTCCAAAGATTGCGAACCCCCCCCCCCCTGCCCCATTATGGTTTGATCCAGTTCATCCCATCTCCAGCGCGTAGACCTTGGCTCACTGCCTCACAGCGCTGCAGTCTGGCTGCAGGCAGGAGTCAGTGTAAATATCAAAGCCCACAGAGTGTGTCATAATATTGGTGGCAGGCAGGCAGGCTTTTCCAGTAAGTTGTTCAAATAAAAGGATTATGTTAGACATAAGTTACTATTGAGTGGTAGTAGAACTTCTACGGTTCTACCACGCAATACATAAAAGTGTTTCACGGTCCCGAATTGCGATCTGGTCATACGGTTTCCTCAAATAAATAATAATAACGTTTCCCTCTCTGGTTGGCGTTAGCTTTAGTGCTAGCCGCTAGCTAACGTTATCTAGATATGTGGTGTGAGCTCAGCTGGATGACGTTGACTTCATTTCCAAACGTTAACGCTATCGCTATCTATATGGCAGACGAGCAGGGCCGGATTAACGACGGCCGCGGCCCGTGGGCCTATAGTGACGAGGGGCCTCCATTTTTTTTTTTTTTTTTTTTTGAGATCGATGTCATGATTGTGCACTGCAGACTCAGGGAGGAGGCAGAGAAGGAGAGAAAGAGACACAAGATTTACAGGTAATGGAAATATATCTTTTTTCTCTTTCTTATTAAAAACTTGGCCTATTTGAAAGGAGATTGATTTAATAAAAATGAATGAGCGAAAAATCTATATACAGTGTATATACAGTATAATATATTATTATTATAGTAATTGGCTATCATACTGCAATATAAACTGAGTTTTATAGTGAAAAGAGCAGCTTTATTGGTCAAGATTGAAGGCTCTATATTGCAGGAAATTGCACGTACAGGTTCATTACATTTAAAAAAAAGTCTGCCATGGAGGGGGTCGTGCCGGACCCCCTCCAAACCACCACTTGCCTGTCAAAAAAAAAAAAAAAAAAAAAAAAAAAAAAATTAATACAAATAATATTCTTGCACCCCCACTTTCTACTATAACTAGGCGGCCATGTGTACATGTACAGGGTACCTGTGTGGTGTAGTGTATCTTGTAGACCAGGCCCATTGCAAGTTGCTGTACTCTGTCGTCTACTCTAAGCCATCCTACGTAGTCAAAGTGGGCAGGGGTGAGGTGGGTTCCATGAGGTGCAAGCATAGTCGTAGTACCGTTGAATGAGTGCTCCTGCCAGAGTCTTCAGGGTATTCTTGTTTACCAGAAAGGAGATCCGATACAAGAATCTAGTTCGTTGGTTGACTTTTTTTATTACATTGGATGCCATTTTGTCACAGGAAAGATTTGCCTCTAGGATGGAACCCAGGTATGTAATTTCATCTTTCCTTGTGACAATATTGTCACCGACTGTAACTGAGAAGCCGTCGGTCTTGCTGAGTTTGTTATTTGATTCGAAGAGAATGGACTCTTTTTTACCCAGGTGTAATGATAGTTTGTTATCAGCGAGCCAGTCGTCCGCGAACAAGAACAAGTTGCAGTCACAAGCTGACAACATGTCATTTGCATAAATTAGGAACAGTAGCGGTCCTAGTATGCTTCCTTGTGGAACACCACAGCTCACTGTGAGGGGGGGGGGGATAGGGTACCGTTTACCTCCACCATCTGTTCTCTCCCCTCAAGGTAGGATTGCATCCAGCTCACTGATAGACTATCAAAACCAATTGCTTTTAGCTTGTCAATCAGAATGGAGTGATTGACAGTGTCGAAGGCCTTTTGTAGGTCCAGCATGACCTACATGACAAGCATGCTAAAATGTATAATCCGAGTGGGTTTTTTCCAGCAAAAAACTTCAAAGACATGTTTAGGGGACCTCAAAGACGTATATTAACTTATTGAAAATTACTCAAATATGTCCCCTTTAACACATTCCCGGCCAATCACGTATACATACGTGATTGGGAGCCGACGCTTAATCCTTGTTGCAGACTTGGTGTCACATTTTTTACGCTCCGGGCGGACTTTTCTGTTAGCCTGAAGCGAGGGCTTCACCAGATCGCCTGGAATACTTTTTGGGACGCTGAATTCATTATGCAGTAAAGGAATATGGCATCAGCCAATGGACATATGATCTAGCAGATGGCGATCAAATAACTGGAAAAGAAAATTTCGGAATCCAACCGGCCACAGGTAAGAGCAATTTGACGTCAATTTCAGCTTGATCGTGCAAGGATTTCATAGCCATCCCCCTGCTCAGCCTATGTTGTGGTAATAACGAATGCCGTTATTGCTAATCAATAATCAGAAACGACGTTCCGCCCCCCCCCCCCTTTCATGCATTCATGATGGAACATAATACTGATCATATGCATTTGGATTTTTAACTCTAGCTTGTGTAGGGACGAAACGTCAATCGATTTAACGTTATTAGCTTAGCGCCTTATAAATAGCTTTGCAGGAATGATCCCAGATAATTCCGAAATAACACTCATATTCACCACGGTATAAAACGGGAACGTATTGATCAAAAAATTATATTGAACGGAAGGTTCATACTGTCAATTGACAATGGATCCATAGCTATAATATAAAATATAGATTTAGCTCTACAAACAATGTGACGCACAGTGAATGTTTATATTGGAAAGGTGGCCTTCCTAGAGTGGGGCCCATCTAATGGCTGGCCAGGAATGTGTTAATAATGGCATATTATTAATGATTCAAGTAATGCATCCTAATGTTTTATGTTGCTTTTCACGACTACTTTAATTAAAAAGCATAATGTTTTCTCTCACTACTGTGAAACCCTCCCCATCCGCAAATGACAGTGGAGCTCTGTTACCTTGGTACGGCGTGTGGAAACAGATTGTGTGCCAGATTGTGTCTCGTGCCAAGCTTTCATGGACAGGGAACAAATTCAACTTTACTCTATTATGAAAAAGAAATTCCAAGGGATCTGCAGGAAATTATAATTTTTTCTTTGTCATAAAAGGTGCACTGTTCAGAAGACCGTGAGCAGGCTGGTTAAAGGGGCACTTCACAAAAAACAAAACAATGCTGATTTATTTTACACATAATCTCACACACATTAATTTAGTTTGAGTCATTAGAGTAAATTAGTTTAAATACGTCCACCAGAGATGTCATCGGATGCGAATGCAAAATAAATCAGCATTGTTTTTTTTTGGTGAAGTGCCCCTTTAAGCATATCCATGCTGTGTGCTATATGTTGTTTAGTGATTTATTTCCATACAGACATTTGAATCAATATTATAATTATGCCGAATGACTGAGACAGTTACACTTTAACAGATCACTGTACAGTAGTAATACTACATTTTGCAGGTTGTTTTTTATATCTGTGTTTCTCTATTGAGAACTACTGTACGGTGACTGAGAGAACGATGAGCCTGGACTCCCATCCATCCAAAGAGGGTTCTTTCTTTCTTTCTTTCTTTCTTTCTTTCTTTCTTTCTTTCTTTCTCTTTCTTTCTTTCTTTCTTTCTTTCTTTCTTTCTTTCTTTCTTTCTTTCTTTCTTTCTTTCTTTCTTTCTTTCTTTCTTTCTGTCATTCCACCTGCAGTTGCAGTGGACTCGCTTCTGGAACAGTTAAGCCTTTGAGATCTCCAACAAACACACACAGCATATACTGTATATACACACAGAAAACAGAAACTTACCTTAACTCATTGACCACCGGCGATTAGACGGGCCCCGTTCTAGCACTGCCACGCTTTAAAAGATACGAGTGCATCACCTTGTTTGTAGAGCTATAACTATATTCTATATTATAGCTATGGATACAATACTATGGCCCATTTGACATCACCTATCTATCGTTCAATATGTGAAAAATAATAAATGTTTCCATCCATACGTTCCCGTGTTATACCGTGGTGAATATAAGTATCGTTATAGCGTGGTCTGGGGTAATTCCCAAAAGGCTGAGTAATAGGCTTATACGTCAATTCTACTATAAACGTCGCCGTTTTGTGAGGATTGGTTCTTTCCCCACCACAGGCTTCCTAAAGTACTGTGATGATTGGTCCATTCCCGGCCACACGCTCCGTTCCTTTAAGGTGCTTTGTTGATTAATTGCATTCCCCGCCACGCTCCGTTCCTTTAAGGTTTCTGTGAGGATTCTGTGATGATTGGTCCGTGGCCGAACGCACACTTCTAAGTCAAGTATCAATTACCATCACGCACCTGATGTGTGTTCTAATCAGCGCCCCAGAGGGCTTTATATACTCTTTTCCCCCTAATATCGATGTTGGATCGTTTTGAATATTCCCTGCATCTGCCTTTCTTTCCCGTCGCTGTCTGTTGCTCCCCAGGACTCTCGTGAAGTATCCCTGTTGGAGAACCTGATTCCCCGTACGAAGCTACGCCTCGTTTATCTGCCCGCTTTATGCGTTGCGCTCTGGTGAGTTTTTGGAAACAGTCTTTTTTGGATCAATCGTTTTTGTGTGTTTGTGAAACACCGAAGAGATCCCGTTTTTGTTATACTGTTCTCACCTATTTTTTGTTGTTGGATTTACACGTTGGATCACCGTATTGTTTTTTCTCTGGACACTGCTAACTGTGTGTATCACACCGAAGATCAAGTCACTTGGATATATTGTTTGGATCAGTCACCTCTCTGTTTCTATTGTGCGCTGAGCTAACTGGGATTTCTCTCCCTCTCTCCGCTTCCACCTGGAGTGTATGCTGGGGGGATCTGCAGAGCGGCTCAGACGTCACAGGCAAATTCCTCACCATCACCTTCCGGGAGAATCTGCAGAGCCGCAAGCATTCTTCACATGCCAGATTCCCCGTTTGTTCTGTTCTCCACCTAATTCAATCTTGTGACTCTGTGAATAAACACGCCCTTGTTTTTGGCTAACTCTGAAACAACTCTCTCTGTGCCGTTGCGCTTGGGGTCGGTTACAAACCCTAACACGTTTCTTGCCTGTATTATTCCCAAATCAAATCTATATCATAGGTATTATGTTTCATCATGAATGCATGAAAGGGGGGGGGGGTCGTTTTTTGATGCTTTGATCGCCACCAACGGCATAAGTTGTGGAGTAACGTTACACACATATGTTGAGATCGGGGTGAAGACATGGTTGGATCAACACAGGATTGATATCATAACTCTTACCTTCACTAGGATGTACCCCAAAAAGAATATTCCAATTATCTGATCACGAGTCCCAGTATTGGTGTCGATCGCGTCGCCAACATAATGCGTCTCAATCCGATCGTTATAACCGCTCCATTCGCCTGACAAAGAAAAGTGAGCCCGGTGACATTTGACTATTGCACAGTCCAAGATACAAGGTTTCAAAGGGTGCTCGATACCGCCGTCTAGCTGGATGCGGCCGGTATTGCACTTTTGCGATCTCAGACTCATTCCCTATGGTAACACAGAGGTCTCCGGATGAATAATGAATAAAAATATCGAAAAAAAGGAAAAACGATCAAATAACGTATATATGTGGTTGGCGTTCAAAGGATGGTGCCCAATAACGTATATAAACGTTGTTGGCGGGGAATGAGTTAAAGAAACATTGCATGTTGACAGGCTGAACATTGACTAAAAGTAGCTGGACTAAGAATATTGCACTGTTGTGCTGGGCCTTAATTGTTTATTGTTTCGGTTTATTGTTTTTCTTACACACATTTATTGTTTATGATTGTGGCCATCAATTGCTGTCCATTTCAAATGTACAACAGTAGCCGTGACTCACGTACTGCTAAAGATGAACCGAGAACAGATTGGCCCATATGATAATTCAATAGTATACACAGTAATAAACTAATAGTTAGGGTTTGGTGTCAACAACTGGTTCCAAATTGGAATCAGACCATTGGAAATGTCCAAGAAACATGGATTATATAAGAAACATGATTTTTGAATCTCCCTAACGATTCCTACAGTTTATTTCTATTGTGCTCATAGGAGTGAACTGCATAGAGCAAAAATCTCAACTACCAAAACCTGTAGCTCGGACCTAAACGTCATGTCACTGGTTAGCTTACCGTCATCTCCAGATAGAGACAAGAAGATAGATACCAGTTTCCTCTCTGTGCGTTCAGTAGAAAGCTATCTGGCTGCATGTTAGCCTAGCTTAGCACAATGAATGGAAGTGGACATGGCCGGTTAGCCTTCAGGAGAGGTGTTAGTTGGACAATGCCTAGGCTAACCAGCCATGTCCGCTTCCATTCAAGATTCAAGATTCAAGATTCATTCATTGTGCTAAGCTAGGCTAAGGTGCAGCCAGATAGCTTTTTACTGAACACACAGAGAGAAAACTGGTATCTATTTTCTTGTCTCTCTCTGGAGAAGACGATAAGCTAATTTCCCAAAATGTTGGCGTGTTCTTTTAAATGTTTATTTTTGCTGGACCGTGGCTGACAGCAGCGAATGCTTGAATGCTTCGGGGGGGGGGGGGAGTTATACAGCAAAATACCTGCACCAAGAGTATTTCGTACAAACAAGGAAGCACCTCCAATATGACAAAGCACTAGCTTGGAACCCTGCATGTGCCGTTTCCCATGTGTTGCGGTCCCAGATACGGTTAGCAGTAGCAACATTAGCGCGTCACACTTGAGTTATCTCCTGTGCCGGTCTGGCTATGCGAGACTATACTCGAGTGTAACAATATACTGACAGCTGCATTCGTCTTTTATATTGGAGGTGCCGATAAACTAACGATAATCATATAGATGCAAGTTCACAGAGCACCCTTCCACCTCCAGTACCTCCCCAGAAAACCCCTCTCACTTGAGCCGTGAAGGGGAGGATGAGCACAGAGCAAGTGGATGAACGTCACTGAGCAGTGATTTATGTAACGGGTCATCTCCCTTGGCAACAGTTGACTCCTTGCTTAGGTAATAGCCGAGCAAAATGCATCATCATCCACAGCAATATTGATGTATTTAATAACCCTCCTTTCACAAAGCATCAGAAGTGGATGACAATAACTAAAGACTACAGCAAATTAAGATGATATCTTTGTGTCATGGATCACAATTAACTGACTATAGCCTAAATTAGATGTGGCCAGAGGAATGTTTCCCCAGATTGAGTTCTCGTGTGAATTTACTAGAGTAGTGCTTGAGTAATTGTTTAGGGGAATCTATTTTTAGAATGCATCTTAAAGCGCATGGCAGCAGCAATACTGCGATATTGCACGGAGTCACACACACATAAAGATGCTACCGATTTTATTATGTCTCGCTCCATGGACATAACAATGCACAATATACACAATGCTTAATGTGTATTGTCAGTCAAAACAGTCAGTTACCATTTGTAATAATTACATTACCTCCATGTCCGTATTAACAGTCTATGAACGCTATGTAAAGTGGGCAACATGTTGTTTGCACGATTTGGAAATGCACAAACCGCTGTTTTTATGATTTAGAATAGATAATGATAAGCTAGCTGTATTCCAACGCAACAGCATTAAGTGTATAGTCCACAGCTTCTAGTGTTCCTGCAACAACTCACGCCTTGTGGGACTTCACAGCAAGTTTTCTGTTTCAGTGGCACAAACAAGAACTAAATAAAATAAATTAATAATCATTGGACCATTCTCAAACAGACTTTCCGAAGAAATGTCTTTGTAACTCGATTTACGAACTTTTTTCTCGAACGGCTTCTTTTCGTAAATTCGTTCGTAGGATATACAAACTCAAAAAGACAGTCTTAATTTTGGAGAAATCCTTGGGGATTATGGTCACTTCGTTTCTACAGACATCCTCGGAATTAAATAATTATAATGATAATAGATATGACAATATTTGTATCATTAACAATTATGTTTAACATTTTTAGTCATGACTCATTGAACCATGTCTGAAAATAAATAAATAAGAACTAAACCCAATCGCCATGGATATAGCTACTGTATAGTGGAATAGACTGTATTAATATGCCATATACTGTCTTGTTCTCTATGATATTATTTATTGTTGGTTTTATTTATTTCTATTGCTTAGTGCGCACATCGTAAGAGCCAGTGGAGAAACGGCTTAGTGAGGCAGCTACACTCAGCCAGGGGCGTCGTTTTGGTATGGCAAGGTATGGCACTCGCCATACCTTGGCAAATAAAATTTGTAAAATAAAATAAAATAAAATAAAATAAAATAATATATATTTTTTTATAATAACCATTTTTTATGTTGATTTAGAATTCGAATGTCAAAATTATGAAGAAAGCTTTGAACTATTCGGTACAGCCCTAGTATTTTTTGATATTGTCAATTATCTCACTTTCACTAGGTGACTTTTACTGTGACTAACTGAAATATGCCCAAAAAAAGGAAAATGGACATACTGACGTTTTTTAATCAAAGGGCAGCAAGTGATACAGGGACACATGGTAAGGTCTTACAATGGCTTAGTGATTATAACAGTGCAGTTCAGCATACAGTAACCCATACTTTTTGTGAATGTGTTTTTGATACTACATAACTTACTATTATAGTAGTAAGTCCTACTGTAGAACATGACATCTTACAGTAGCGTGACATCTTATTTAGTAGTGTTGCATGCTTGGCTCTCAAGGCCACCTCCTGCTCCATCTGCAGTCATGAACCAGGGGGGCAGCTCAGCAATATCCTGATAAAACAAGTCATTCGAATAATAGAATCGTACTGTTGCATATGTGTGTGCACATGCACTGAGCGCAGCTGCCTCACCAAGCCTTTTCTGCACAGGCTTTAAGATGTGCGCACTAAGCAATAGAAATAAATAAAAGCAACAATATATGGAATATTAATACAGTCTATTCCACTATAGCTATATCCGCACGATTGCGTTTAGTTCTTATTTATTTTCTGAGAAATGAAGCCTTTAACCACCTGTGCATTGTATGTTACTATTGTACTTTACTGTTACATATGTACTCTGTTGGATGCCAAACTTATTTTCGTTGTATTGTACTTCTGCTGTATGATGACAATACATTTTAATCTAATCTAATCTCAATCAGTTGCGCGCGTGTGTGTAGTTATGTACAGTATCCTCACAATATCCTGCATCAGCTGCTGCATCGTTAATAATAAGCTATAGATTTATATGGAAATCATTAATATATTGTTAGTCTATTCCACTATATCCGCGCAATTGCTTTTAGTTCCTATTTATTTAGTCATTTGTAGTGTGTCATTGAGTCATGACTATGAATGCAAAACATAATTGTTAATGATACAAATATTGTTGTATTTATTATTATTATAATTATTTAATTCCGAGGATGTCTGTAGAATGGACGTGAACGCAATCACCAACTATTTATCCCTAATGAAGCCTTTTACCAGTTTCATCACCTGTGCATTGTATGTTACTATTTGCACTCTGTTTGGATGCCAAACTTATTTTCGTTGTATTGTACTTACATTTGAATCTAATCTAATCTAATTTTGATCAGTTGCAAATTGCTTTCACGCTACCTGTTGAATATTCCCCCCCATAAGGGTCAACACCAAGCAGACGCAATGGATAGCCTCTCCTTATAAGGAGCTGGCGGGGCGTTTCTGTATGCAAATGATGGTGTACACTGTAAGAAAAAAAGCTGCAAGAAAACGGTAAATGTCTGGCATCAATGGTTGCCAAATACTCCGCGTTGTGTCATTTTACTTGGATATCTCATTAGCTGTCTCACACTGTATCAACCCTGTTAGTACATCCGTAATCAGAAGAAAATGACACTGGCCATGTCATCTCTCTCCTGATGTTTATTTTCATAAACATAGCTTCGTAAAAGATGTAACCCATTCTGTAATGTCCTTGAACAGTCTTTGAAGAAAAGCTAAATTCATTATTCTCCACTGTCTCTTCTGCTATTAGTCCAATGGTTTTGAGGCCTCGTCATCGGCCAAAACCTACTGTGCACGTCAGAGCTTCGGCGAAACCACAAGGTACGAATATTTAAGTAGGTACAGTACAACTATCACCATTGCCATCAATCAATATATGGTCACAGTCAATGCAGCCACGTTTCCAATAGCGCCTACACAAACATGCACGCCCAGATCTCAAATCTCTCTCTCTCGCTCTCTCTCGCTCTCTCTCTCTCGGACTTGGGAGCAGCATATTATCACTGTAATATATTTGTGCATACTCCCACGCGCACGCCCGTATTCAGATCCGTACAATAATAATGACAGAGGTATATCTTGTCATTTGAAACAAGTTACCAATATATTGTCTTGGGTGATTATGCCCCCTGCGGCAAAATTAATTAGTATCCCCCTCTATCTCTCTATCTCTCTCTTTCTCTCTCTCTCACACACACACACAGCATGACGTGGAATCCCAGGCACTATCGTTAAACAAATTAGAAGGAACTGCAAAGGATCAGACCTAGTAGTATGTAGTATATACCAAGAATAACTTCAGTATGAGTACAGGCTGTACAGCATATTTTGCATATTGTTAAAAGAGCCAAGGCTAGCTTGCGTAAATTAAACATAGACTTACCATCACAAGAGTTGAAGGGGGCGAGATATTCAGCTGTCCACAAGCCATAATCCACTTTTTTTTTTTTTTTTTTAAACCACCCAAAAAGAAACTCCAGTAACAGTCCATACCATGGGCATGTTGCATCTGTCCCTGTCGTTTTAAAAAGCAGTGGCATTTACATGACTGCATCCAGCTAGCCATATAGCTTCTTGTTAGCCAAAGTAGCCAACACTTCTTACCACCAGCTAGAAAACGACAGAGTATATTGTCTTCCTCTGTCTGTTGATTGTTTCTGAATTGAGATATCAGGCTGATGAGGTCGAAACTCTTTCACTCCAGTGTTCATCTCTCAAAAGGTATTGTTTTGAGGGATTTACCATGATCCATGGTAGCTACTAGTAAGCTAGCAAACTCTCCGTTCTGTGTGGAGGGAGTGACAACACAGCAGTGACCCTGCTTGCTTGGAGCGCTAGAAAAACGCGCCTCGATTACATCATATTAGAACGCACTGATAGGCGAAATGTATTTGCTTGACCTATTTAATTGGCTGTGATCATACAATGACGCGCACAGTGTGCACGCTACGTCTATGCGCCCAGCTTTAGAGGTACTCTCTATATCATATCAGACAGTGACGTCATGTGAATCACAAAACAATGATTTATATTTGATATATTAACGTTATTGTGCATTTGAAACACAAACATACTTAAAATGAGTAAATATTATTTATTTTAAACATGTTTATTTTATTTTTAGGGGTCTAAAATAAAAATAAAACATTTTCTTCTTCTCCTGCTCTTTTTACCAGGGGGGGGGGGGGCAGCGCCCCAGCGCCCCCTATGGGCCGGCCGCCACTGCGTGGCATATTTCTCGCCTCCGCGTTGTGTCTCAATCTAACTTTTTCCTAAAGTTTTCCCCCTAGCAACGGGGCCCGCCCCCTTTTCTCGTTACTAAGTGACACGCTACCATGGCAACGGCTGGTCACCTTTAACACACTAAACGTCCTCTTCTATCAATGTCGAACTCTCCCCATAGCTCTGACCAAACCTTCCCCCACCAGTGCTTATCAAGTGTTGATGTTAACAACTTGCCGACGACCTCGGAGCCCATGGCTCTATTAGCCTGTGGCTTCCCAGTCTAACTTGAAAACACACACCACTAAATACTGTCCTCCTCATCTGAGATCGAATAGCAGATGCTGTCATCTCCAGATATTTACATTATACAAGTGCAGCTCGATAAATTTGAATATCGTGGAAAAGTTATTTTATTTCAGTAATTCAATTCAAAAAGCGAAACATTTTTTTTTTTAGATTATAGATTCATTACACACAAAGTGAAATATTTCAAGCCTGTATTTGTTTTAATTTTTCTTTCTTACAGCTCATGAAAGCCCAAACTTCTGTATCACCAATAAAATGTTTTAAATAGATGTATTTTTCTTTTGTATATAGAAATGTCGGCCTTCTGAAAAGTATGTTCATGTATGTTCACTCAGTACTTGGTTGTGGCTCCTTTTGGACAAATTACTGCATCAATACAGCTAAATATATAGACTTTTCCACGATATTCTAATTTATTGAGCTGCACCTGTATAAACATTGAAAAACAAGGATTCCTTCAATGGGCTCTTCTCCCCAGCAAGTTCTGCCACCGGTTAAGCTCAGGCACTCTTTCGAAGTTGGTTAAGGTTAGAGTTTGTCTTAGAGCAGGGCGATAGAACACCAGCCCTGATTCCAAACTCTAACCTTAAAATTAACCAACTTCGAAAGAGTCGCCTAAGCTTAACCAGTGATAAACTAGGCGTTAGGTAGTTTGCAGGCTGTTAGACCCGGAAATAGGCGCTGAACTTGCCGTCACACGATTGGCGCACATGTCACATGACCAGAAACGTCAGTGGCCAATCAGATCGCGCAAAAGTACAACCCCCTTAGGGAAAGTATTCACAAGGCCAGATCAGAGAGCTCAGAGCTGTCACTTGGCCAGTTTTGAAGAAAAAACAGAGGAAAATATTTCTAATAAAAATAATAATAATAATAATAAAAAAAAATATATATATATAATTTCTTTATATGTAAATTAATAATAAAAAAATATTTCTTCTTCTTTTTCTTCTTTCTGACTGTATATTATGAGTAAAGTACTGCCTCACGTGTTGTCATGGAATAACCTCCACTGGGTTATGGGGTTATTCCTAACCCTAAAAAAACATTTTAAATCCTGAAAATGAATAAATATTCGGTATGTATGGTGAGGACTGAAGTTAATAATGATATTCATGAAAAGAAATTGGAACAATACTTGAAAAGGATATGTTTTACTGAGATCGCAGTTTTCGGCAAAGGGCTAAAGGTGTGATTCTTTTAACACATTCGGGGCCATTGGAATTCCCCAGATAGCTATCTATGCCAGCTTTCCATTACACACTTTCACTGTGCGTCACATTGTTTTTAGAGCTAAATCTATATTTTATATTATGGCTATGGATACAATATCATGGTCATTTGACAGTAAGATGCAAAACATTTATAATTTTTCCATCCATACGTTCCCGTTTTATACCATGGTGAATATGAGTGTTATTTTGGAATGATCGGGGCTAATTCCTGTGAGGCTATTTATAAGCTGTATTATACCAAATCCATTGGCGTGTTGTCCCTACACACGCTACAATAAAAAAATGAAATGCATAAGATCGGTATTATGTTTCATCATGAATGCATGAAAGGGGGGGGGGGTCGTTTCTGATTAATTGATTGCCAATAACGGCATTCGTTATTACCACAACATACGCTGATAAGGGGGATGTCTATGAAATCCTTGCACGATCAAGCTGAAATTGACGTTAAATTGTCCTTACCTGTGGCCGGTGGGATTCCAAAAAGAATATTCAAATTATTTGATTGCCATCTGGTAGATCATATGTCCATTTGGCCCATGACATAACCCACCACAGCATAATGAATCGGGGGTCCCGAAAACTATTCAATGCGATCGGGTGAAGCCCTAGGTTCAGGTTATTCGAAAAGAGCGCCCAGAGTGTTTTCAGTGTGGCACCCGGTCTGGAACAGGGGTTACTGCATTCTCGATACAGCGCCACTGGCAGGATCTGGCCGGTACTCCACCTTCGGAGTCTCAATATGCCTTTTCCAGGCAAAATACAGCTCTGTGACATTGAATAGGGTATTAAAAGCTAAATAAAAGGGCGACCCAGTGGCGAACCACCCGTCGTTATTTGCCGAATGTCTTCCCCCCACTCTGTCTCCCATTCCTCCTCTGTCTCTATCTACTGGACTGCCCAGTAGAAATAAAGCGATAAAAAAGCCAAAAAAAAAAAAAAAAAAAAAAGTGAAAGTGAAATAAAAGAAAAAAACTAGTCAAAAACGTACATATACGTATACGCTTCTGGCCGTCAACCGCTGGCTCCCAATAACGTATACGTGGTTGGCCAGGAATGTGTTAAAGGTTGACTCGAGGGTTAATTATATTCATAGGACGTATCTCACATATAGGAAGCTGTTTGCTATGGGACTGGGGACCAACTCTCGGTGCACTTTGTGCTCTCTGAGGGCCACCGGCACTTATATGCACATGTTTTGGGATTGCCGACCAGTAGCTAGTTTTTGGAAATCCATAACGACTAAACTTTCAAACATATATAACCTAACAATCCCACTTACGGCAGCAACACTACTTCTAAACGATATATCATTACTACCAGCATCCAACAGAAAATAATCATTCTGGCAGGCATTACAGCAGCCAAGAAGATGATAGCAATGAGGTGGAAAGAACCTGAGAAATGATTAATTGGTCTGACACTGCTGGATGTTATATTTCATTAGCTACGCTGTCTGCTTCGCACTATGGGATACACTCAGCGCTTAATGCGTGTCAACTGAAAACTTCTCACATGCACCTTTCATCTGCCATACCACGCCCACCTCTGGCCAGCATATAGCCCAGGTGTGGTGATCAGCTCCCCCTTCATCATTCTTTCAACGAAACGTTTTGTGCTCACAGGCCTTCGGCAGTTGGAACGGGAATGTATGTTAGTTAGTTAGGTGTGTGAGAGATGTAAGGATATTCCACCGATGTCCTTTTTTCAGGACTTCCTGGCACTTTCGGAAAAGGAAGTGCTTGGGACCGCGGCTCGTTATGGAGTTTTTCTAGCAGACCGACATTTTCCTCGTCGAGGGGACTGCTGGTATGCTATGGCGCGGTTGGTGGAAGGCTTTGAGCCCTGGCGTGCTGCCTTCCGAATACTTTTTACCCCTGCACGGGTTAATTGCAGGCTCAATGTGGTGGAGCGCGTCTTCAAGGGAGACGCATCAGAGGGAATCCCCGACAACAGGGGGGTTCCCTGGGTCCAGCCCTCGCCAGGTACGGAGGAAGCAGCATGCAACATGGAGTCAGAAACGGAGGTGTCTGCGTGTTATTTTTGTTTGTTTATAAAAGTATGAGTCCGCTCTATGAAAGGACCGGCAGTTTTTGTGTTAAAACAAACGGGCAGTCATTCGCCCCTGTGACCCGCGTGTCGACTCGTGTGCGCTCTGACTGGGCATCTCTATGTGGAGAACCGTCCAGCAGAGCTTGGCGTTCAAGGAAAAAGAGGCGCGTGACCAGCGGCAGGTGTACATCAACAGGTGCGTGCTTGTGCTTGTGTAACCGGTGGTCTGTGTCCTTTCTCTTTCGAGTGAATGGACCCCCCTGTCATTCCCTGCTGTGTCTTCTTCCCCCCCGTGTTTGTCCAAGCGACAACGGGATATTGTATGTTTAGACATATATTTATATATATATATATATGTGTGGTAAAATTGAAAATGGGGTACGCAGGGTAAATAAGACTATAGTGTCTTTCCCTGGTCGGCACCCCTCTGACAATTGTGTGTACTGAGGCGTGCTGCATTGTGCCCATTTTGCAATCTGTTCATTCGATTTTCAATCAGTATATCATGCTGGCTCGCGCCTTGTGTCACCTGTTTTTGAACAAGGTGAGGCGCCGCAGGGCCATGCCGTGTGTCCACACTTCCCACTCGTGTTATGTACGCGACAGCGGCAAATTATGGATTTAGGCATATGTATATATATTTATATATATATATATATGGTAGTTTGAAAACCATTTGCCATGTCTGATGTGGTGCCAGACAATGGGTTTCCCCCCCATGTTGTGTTCACATCAACAGGGAATTGTATGTTAGACATATATATATATATATGGTAAAATTGGAAATGGGCTGCACTGGGGTAAATAAGACTGTAGTAGTCTTTCCCTGGTTGGCATCCCTCTGACAATTGTGTGTATTGAGGCGTACTGCATTGTACCCATTCTTCAATCTGTCGATAGAATTGTTGTCCCCCGGAAGACCGGGACTACAGGTTCGGCCTTTGGGGGAACCGTGGACGGGCCACGACACGAAGGAGGTGAATAGAAGGAGGTAACGGGTGTTTTCCCCCATTGCCCCGAGTGGTTTTATGTACGTATTGTTTTGTTGTTGGGTGCGACTGTGGTAGTGGGACGCTGGAAAGCGTTCCCCCCTCTCGCCCACGTTGTACATAATTCCTCTATTCTTTGCACTGTATATACGTTTATGTTTGTTGTTGTTTACGTGGGTTTTTTGTAATAAAAAAGCCAGAGTGAAACCGGCCGGTTCTGTTCAACAAACGTGCAATTATTCCTCCGTTACCATGTCTGATGTGATACCAGACGATGCCACGTTTACCTTTTCTCAGGTATGACGTTTTAGTCATGTCCCCATGAGAAAATGCCTGATATGATGCTAGGCGGCTTAACGCCATTTTGCCTCGCCTGTGGGGAGGCACAATGGTAGCAGGTCTTGCGTTTTTTGTCATCGATGGGTCCGTTTTCAGAGGAAAAATGGCTGTCTGATGTGTGGGTTTTGGTGAAGTGCCCCGCCGTTCTATTGTTATTGTAATATGATTTGACCCCGCTGCCTCCTGGCGTTTAACCCGGAGGACTGCGAGCGGTGCTGAGGTTCCATTTATTTTTATTTGAAGACTTGGAACTGGCGTTACACTCGGCAGGGGCATTGAACTTAATCGTGTGTGTTGGATATGACGTTTTAGTCCTATCCCCCATGAGAATATACCTGGTATGATTTCTGACTGTGTCTGATACTAGATTGTTCAGTGACCCTACAGTCTGTGTTATTTATAATAACGGTGAAGCCGCTGTATCTGGTGGCGCTCAGCAGATGGGCAACACGCCGCGTTGCTGCTCCCGCTGGGAGGAGGTAGGTGGTGACATATTGTATGTCTCTCGACTCTTATTATTTAAGGCTCTTTTCGTCTCGCGCTGTTTCTGGCTCTGCTGTGATAAAGCAGGTGCCACAGCCACGACGAACAGACAAAATCGGTTTCATTCTGAATTTTGTTGGCAAAATAGGTAGATTTTCCGGTCCCAGCAAAGGGAACTAGTTTTAGGGTCTGCCCCCGTTTCTGTGAAACGGGAGAGGGGAGGTTCAGCCCCGTGCCACACGTGTCTCCCGATCGGTTGATTTTAGGAGGAGGCATGGTGAAGGTTCCCATCCTCGGTATGGGCTGTTAGACAGCCCCCCCTACTGCTGCAAAGGGGGATGACGTCTGCCCACACAGAGTGGCCCTACTTGTCATTCAAATATGGGGTGGAAGAACGCACAGTGGTACTGTGCTGTGTTTTTCCCCCCGACTCATATATGAGTGGATGACGAGTGGAGTTTTTAGCTCGGCCACTGGGTTATGTCACATCTCACGTGGCGGACTTCACCGACTCCCCCTAACGTGGGGTGCCGGGCCAATACGGTGGGGAGGTAGTGGGCCTATTCTGCCTCCCTACGGCCTAACGTATAGGTAATTAGAGGTCAGTGCTTCCGGTTTCGGGTGTTTTTTCAACACTGCCATTAGGATCCGGGCACGCCCCCGGATCTGTCGGAACAGCATAGAAACAGCGTTTTCTATGTGTACAGATGGGAAGGAGGGTTTTTTGAGTAGGTTTCCCTTGTCCGGGCTGACAGACTGAGGTATTGGTCAGCCTGTAGGTCCCTGTAACCCCTGGGGGGCTCGGTGAGAGGGCTCGTCTGGTTAGACGCAGCCAGAGACCCCCAAGAGAGGGTAACAGGGCAGGCCTGTGGTCACAGGGGGGGGGGGGGGCACCTATGGGTGGGCCAGTGGAATGCTGCTCTTGGGCGGTCAGTCCCTCTAGCGCCTCTGTGACTTACGGCCGAAACGCACACCCCTTGTCTGTTTTACGGGGGAGCGGCTGCGTTAGGGGACACAGGACTCATCCTGGCCGCACCGGGCGGGGTCGGTCTTGACCTAGTGTCCACCAGGTGTCAGCAATGCTCTGCTGTACTGGTCACCTGTAGGCCCCAGCATTCTCGGAGGCTCACTGGCTCGGAGCTTCCGTGTGGGAATGGGTGGGGCAGGCTTTTCATCACAGGGGGGGGTCCACCCGAGGGGTGGGCCGCGGCGGAGCTATTTCGGAAAGCTGGCCCCCGTGGTGCCCTCTGTGACTCATCGTCAAGCACGTGCGCACTCCCTCTCATCGGAACCGTCGGGGGGGGTTCTGTCTCGTGGCCATGGCCGGGGGCCCCGCCTCTGTAAATGAGAAGTGCGGCTCTTGGACCTGGAACCCCTTCTGCATCCCGCTGATGGGCGGCTGGCGGCGTGCATGGTGAGGTAGGCAGCGGTTTTTCGCAGGATCTACTCACCTTGTGCGTTTTGGGGTAACTGCGCCCCACTGCGCATGATTGCTGTCCTTCCCTCCGCTCCTCGCTAGGAGGCGCGAGGGGGCCGGACCCCACCCCATGTTTTTCTGATGTCGTGAAGGGGACCTCAGGGGGTGCATTTGTCGGGGCTACGCGCCCTGCTTGGCCCATTGTCCCATAGTGCGAAGCAGACAGCGTAGCTAATGAAATATAACGAAGGTTATCCCATAACCCTAGTTATATGATTAGCGTAGCTGTCTGCTTTGAACGCAGCCCTGAGGACCCTTGGCTGTGTTTCGTTGAAATTCAGACTCGGAAGGGGGAGCTGATCACCACACCTGGGTGTATCACATAGTGCGAAGCAGACAGCTACGCTAATCATATAACTAGGGTTATAGGATAACCTTTGTTATTTATTTGGAAATCTCTACTGCTTGTATAGTTGGAGTGGGACAGGCCAGCATTGAGCTGTGAGTCGTAGCGGCCGAGGAGGTCAAGGCCCCCATATAGCGGCAGAGTGGGGGTGGGTGTTGGTCCTGAGGGGTCTGGGGGTCCTGGGGTGGGAGTGGGGGAGGAAATGTCTAATGTATTTTGTGGTGTTTGTGTTGTTTTTTATTTATACTTTTCACATACAAGGAATTTGCTTTGGACATTACTGGTGCGACATTAGCGGACAGACATTAACATACAGATAATACAATAATAATGGCTTGGATTTATATAGCGCTCTTCATGACACCCAGATCGTTTCACAGAGTCCATTATTCGTTCATACACAGTCATACCGGTGGTGGTAAGCTACAATTGCAGCCAGAGCTGCCCTGAGGCAGACTCACGGAAGCGTGGCGAATAATCATCGCCTACGGCCCCTCCGACCACCACCAACATTCATTCACATGCATACACATTCATACGAGGCAAGTAGGTTAAGTGTCTTGCCCAAGGACACAACGGCGATGCGATGGACATGGGCTTGAGCGGGATTCAAACCACCAACCCTGTATAAGAGGTTGAATAAAATTATATGGGATATAAACTAAATTAAATATAGCTCAATAGATAGATATAGTACAATCAGGGCCGCCTCAGGGGGTGTGCGAGCAGTGCGGTCGCACAGGGCCTCGCGGGAAGGGGGGCCTCGCAAAAAAAAAAAAAAAAAAAAAAAAAAAAATTATTAATTTTTTTTATTATTATTTTTTATTTTTATTTTTATTTTTTGCGCGGCCCCCCTTCCCGCGAGGCCCTTTTTCATCACAGACCTAAAATCTAGTTTTGCTTATATGCTTATATATTTCACATTAGACACGTTTGTAGAATGTGTCTGACTTGTTCCTGGGTCTGCAGTCCTGCAGCTGCAGACATACTCACTATTGGAGCTCAGCCTCTGGGGTTCTGCAGCAGCATTGGTTTCAACGAAGGGAGTGGTTTTACTTACATCATGTGTAGACAGTGTAGTACGCCGGCAGCGTGAGTCGGCTGCGTTTGACATTTTCGCGCGTGCAGCTTTTGACTATGCTTAGTTATGCCCAATAGCCAAGACGAAGAAAGAGGTCGGTCATTATCAGTCGGTCGGTCACCAACCAAGGAACGTTGACGAAAGGCCTCTCGCTAGCGGGACAAATGGCCGGAGCCTTTCATGGTATAGCCATGTCGGCTAGTAGCTAGCTTAGCTAAATGCTAACTAGCGTTAGCTAACCTAGCGAGGCGAGGCGAGTGGATGTCTTTTCAAAAGAAGGAGAAGAGAACTTGTGAGCAGATAAATCTGTTAGGCAGCAATACGCCGAAATTACACCGTGGGGCCAAGAAAGTCTCCTTCCACGTTGATACTGCGTTATGGTGAGTCAACTTATGATTATATACCCGCCGTGGATCTGAGTCACCTGACCCTATCTCTCTTTCTCTCTCTGGAGCCGGTCGACTAGCTAATACTACTAGTAGCTAACTGTGTGAGCTAACTGTTAGCCAGTTAGCTGTTTAGCGTCAGCTGGGAACGTTCGTTTGATGCTATCAGTTAGCCTTGAGAATAGCAGGCCCTTTGACAGAAGATGTAGTCGGGCCTGCACCATGACAAGGCTCTGGCCATAGCTTCTTTTTGTCCCGCCAGCGAGAGGCCTTTCGTCAACGTGGAGACCTTGCGGCCTTTCGCCCTGCGTTCATCGTGCAGGTAACTTGGATTAATGAAAATGTCATGATGACATTACCCCACTCTTCCTTCCTTCCCCTCCCGAATGTTTTGTTAATAACGATGTTTTTTTCCAGGCAAAACATATGCTACTTCACAACATTTGGAGATACGACATGTGCTGTGTGTGAATGGTCGTTTGTGTAGCTTGGGTAGCGTTGGGCCGTTGGCCAAAGCTGTGTGTCACGTGGCCTGGTGTCACAGTACCTGGCTAGCCTATTTAGCTGATGTCGGCCATTGGCTCCTTGCTGCTTTGGTTTCTCTGTTGACCCTCTTCTTGTTGGATTTAAGTGTTGATCTTTGTCCTTTTGAATCTCTCATACATGCTATAGTCTCTCTCTAACACACACACACACATGACAAACACACATGTTCTCTCTCTCTCTCTCTCTCTCTTTCTAACACACACAGTCTGCCTATGGCGGCCTTTCTCGATGGCTAGGCTGTGCTCAAGGATCTTCAGTCACAGTGCTCAGGTATTCTGCCACTGTGTACTCTCTGTTTAGGGCCAAATAGCATTTCAATTTCTTTCCAATGTGTCTCTCTCTCTCTCTCTCTCTGTACACTGTATATTGACTGTAGAACGGGAGCTCTCTCTCGCTCTCTCTTTTGCTATATGTTGACTGTATCATGCCCCGCCTCGGGCAGCGCTATTATTTAAGAATATGTTGACTGTATAAAAAAAAAAAAAAAAAAATATGCGTTAAATCTCGCACAGGGCCTCGCATTTCTCCCAGGCGGCCCTGAGTACAATTATAAGTAAAAATTAAATAGGGATAGGAATAGGCCAGGGCTGTGCAACTGGGCAGATGTGGTCCCAGTCAATTATACAATTAAATACACTAATTAGAATGAAGTAACAATACAGTGGGCAAGTAATAGTCCAGTAGGGTGTGTTAATGTAACACAGTGTGGGGGTGTCAGTGAGGGTCCCAAGCCTTGTTGATGAGGCAAAGTGCAGAGGGGAAGAAACTATTTTTGTGGCGTGAGGTTTTGGCCCTGATGGACCGCAGCCTCCTGCCAGAGGGGAGTGACTCAAACAGGTTGTGACCGGGGTGGTAGGGGTCAGCCACAATCTTACCTGCACACTTCCGAGTTCTGGAGGTGTACAGGTCCTGGAGGGATGGCAGATTGCAGCCGATCACCTTCTCAGCAGAGTGGATGACACGCTGCATCCTGCCTTTGTCCTTGGCCGTGGCTGCAGCGTACCATACTGTGATGGAGGAGGTGAGGATGGACTCAATGATGGCTGTGTAAAAGTGCACCATCATCGTCTTTGGCAGGTTGAATTTCTTCAGCTGGCGCAGGAAGTACATCATCTGCTGTGCTTTCTTGAGGAGGGAGCTGATGTTCAGCTCCCACTTGATGTCATGGCAGAAGATTGTTCCCAAGAAGCGTAAGGACTCCACATTGTCCACTGGGGAGTCACACAGGGTGATGGGGTTGAGTGGGGCTGGGTTCCTTCTGTAATCCACAACCATCTCTAGTGTCTTGAGAGCACTGAGCTCCAGATTGTTCTGGCTGCACCAGGTCAGCAGATGGTCAATCTCCCACCTGTAGGCAGACTCATCCCCACCAGAGATGAGTCCAATGAGGGTGGTGTCATCCGCAAATTCAGGACCTTGACGGACTGGTGACTGGAGGTGCAGATGTTGGTATAGAGGGAGAAGAGAAGAGGGGAAAGAACACAACCTTGGGGGAACCTGTGCTGATGGTCTGGGAGTCTGAGGTGTGTTTTCTTCCTGTCAGACAGGAAGTCTGTGATCCACCTGGGGCACGCTCAGCTGGGAGAGCTTGTCCTGTAGCAGGGCCGGGATGACTGTGTTGAACGCAGAGCTAAAATCCACAAACAGGATCATGGCATAGGTTCCTGCAGAGTCCAGATGGTGGAGGACAAAGTGGAGTGCCATGTTGACAGCATCGTCTACAGACCTGTTAGCTCTGTAGGCGAACTGCAGGGGGTCCATGAGAGGGTCTGTTATTGTTTTGAGGTGTGTGACGTACCTGGGTTGGTCATTACCATTATTACTGTATTTATGACACCTTCTGAACATCAGGTTAGTATATTTAATGTGTTGTTTTGGATATGATGTGTGTGTGTGTGAACATGAGAGTAATGCTGTCTCTTCTCTCCCTGTCAGGTGCTGCCCATCCCTACTGAAGAGTGCTGATTGCCTGATGAATGACAGCTGATGGCAATCAATCTCGAGAGGGATGGGTAGCCAAATACCTGACAGCACACACACGTCTCGGCGCCTCATTGTGTCACTTGCTGGTGATCACGGTGTCGGAGGTTGCCTGTGGTTGCCACTGTGGTGGAACTGTGTTTCATTTGCCCTTGTTGTAGTGTATTTGGCCTTGTCTCCATAACTGTATGAGACTGTGTGTTCGTCCTATTCACACTGGTAGGTATCTGAGCTAGCGTTGCTACCAGGTAACATATAGAGACATATATATAGATTGGCCTCTGTGTTAATTGACACATTCATGGGGGAGCATATCTATATTATTGGCCTTATCATTTAATCCCTAGTGTTGTCTGTTTGTCCATTTATATCTACCTTGTTTGTTCTCCCCTTACCCTTTTCCCTCTGTGTGATCTAGGGTTGAAATCCCCTAATAACATCCCCTTTTCCCCTTTGGGGAACAGGCCGTGGGTTGGAAGCCCCACACCTAATAAATACAATTTACCATCTGAAAACGTCTTTGTTTACTATCTGCCTACCCGGGACTGTTTTGAGAAGCATTTTTCTACTGAGGGGGTTGTTTTTTGCTCATGTAACACCTGCCCAGATTACTATCTTGCATGGTCAATAGACCTCTGTACATGACAAGGTGTGTAAGCACAAGGCGCTCAAAAGACTTCACCACAGAGTTCAGGGCGACGGGTCTGTAGTCATTTAGTCCACTGGGCCTTGGCTTTTTGGGGACAGGAATTATGGTGGATGTTTTAAAGCAGGCTGGCATGTGGCATGTGGCATGTCTCCAGTGAGGTGTTGAAGATGTCTGTAAACACCGGAGACAGCTGGTCGGCACAGTGCTTCAGGGTGGATGTAGAGACAGAGTCTGGCCCGCTGCTTTACGGGGGTTTTGTCTCTTAAACATCTTATTTAGGCCTTGGTTACACTGGGGGAAAACAGCAACGTTGTATTTTCTAATGATTACGTTTGCATGTCCAAGTTAACACATTGGCGGCCACTGGGATGAGTCTAATAAATCTCTAGAGGACCGGGAAATGTAAACAGACGTGGGGCTGTTTGTAGAGCTAAATCTATACTTTATAGTATTGCTATCTGTCCATTCTCATTGTCAATTGAGTCCATAAACCGTCCCTTCAAAATGGCTTAAAGAAAAAAAAATCATCAATACGTTCTCATTTTATAGTGCCATGAATATAAGCCTTATACGGGATTTGGTCTAGTATATTTTCTGGAAGGCTAGATATAGGGCTAATAGCGCTAACGTTATATCCAATGGCATTTCCGTTTTACAGATGCTACAGTTAAAACTCAAACTGCATATGATCGGCACGATCCTCAAGCATGTATGCATGAAAGGGGGGGCGGCGGGGGACGTCGTTTCTTATTATTGATTACCAATAACCGTGTTCGTCTAACTAGCCACATAGGCCGATCGGATGGATGGCTATCAAAACAAGGGCCGATCGGGATGTACTTTACGTGAAAAAGATCTTACTGTGGGCCGGTGGGATCCCCTCGAGCATTTCCCCGTTATCGATCGCCATCTGGTAGATCGATATGTCCATTGGCTGATGATAAATCCCCTTATTGCATAGTGAAATCTGGGATGCAAAACGTAATCCAAGCTACAGGCTGCAGATCCAGAATCGAAGCTAACATAAAACTCCATTGAAAGTAAAAAAAAATAGTCCACCATTCAGCCACAGGGCACACTGCATTATCGCGATAGCGCCCCTAAGAGGATCTGGCCGGTATTGCACCTTCTCGAATTCAAAGTGTAGGGTAAATCGGCAGTGCCGCTCGGCGACCTTGAATAGGTTATTAAAATGGAATAAAAGCAATAACAACTTTTCTGTCCACAACGGGTGGAATCGAAACATGGAGATATCCGTTGTTCGTCCCCATTGTGTTAAAGGGCAATGCCGTTTTGGCACGAAAACGCGCTTTCCTAGCGGCAACGCTCAAGGGGTGTTTTCGTTTTGAAAACTCCCCGGCAACAGTGCCATGTAATTTGCGCAGATCAGATACAGAGCCGTTCATGCCCAATGCCCATGCGCAGTAGAGACCGACGCCAAATTCTCCCCTGGCTGGACCTCGACTCCGTCCATTAGTCCAAACATCAGAACTATTTCTGGGAGTCACTTGCAATATCGCGCTAAAATTTATATAATTTGCTCTCTCCCGACACCAACCGGCCATATGGGGAGGCTATACAGGATATCAGCTGTGTCCTCCTCAGATTGCTTATTCATGTGTAACACGCACGGTTATTTCCAGTGTTCCAGGGCTACCAACTAAGCTCATGTGTTGTAAAGTTATTGTTATAAGGAGCCCAGTCCAAACTACAACAGTCTGCATACCCTTAACAATTGTGTGTATTGAGCCGTATTGTATTGTACCCATTCTGCAATCTGTTAAATAAAGTTTTCATCCATTTCTACTAGCTTTAACGTTACTACGTTAATAGCCTCGATGCTAACTATATACATGGAGAATGCCATTCACATTAGCATGTAGCTAGCAACATCAGAGATCTTTTTGTGAGACTAAACTATCCGCTATTGGTGATAAATTGTGTTGATGTTGGTTTTGTTTCATCAACAAATGAGAGGCAGAACACACAGTGAATGTATCCGTTTTTGTTTATTGCACTTTTATTGCACTTTGTTTCTTGCTGACGTCTAACTTGCCTGCGAATACACAGCGTTCTAAAAAGCTAAATAAAACGCTTAGTTTTGGCTAGAGTGTAACCCAGTGGCGGCTGCTGACCAAATTTTTTGGTGAAGCAAACATTTTATTTTTAAAACATCCCCCAATGTGTGTGTCATTGGTGGCTGGTGCGTTAACAAATTGGGGAGGACGGGAGAGATTAAAAAATATATGTAATAAAGAAGTCCGAAATTCAAGCTTTCTTTAACTACAAGGCATTTATTCATCATATTCATTTTTTTTATAATATCAAACAGAAGACTGAGTACACCAAATACAGAAGCCATGTTCGCTGGATTTTGGGGGAAAACAATATCTTTTACCTGTATTGGTCCCCTTGATACCACATTGTTGGTATCAAGGGGACCAATACAGATCAAAGATATTGTTTTCCCCCAAAATCCAGCGAACATGGCTTCTGTATTCGGTGTACTCAGTCTTCTGTTTGATATTATAAAAAAAATTGCCTACTTGGCCATAGTGCACCCAGATAGCAAAAAATGAGTGAATCAACGTTGAAATAGGGTTAGGCAGAAATATTGAATCTATGTTGAAGCCTGACATCGAAATTATACAAATCGTTGTCTATGACTTACATGTTGAATCAACGTTAGGTGTCAACCATAACTGATACTATATCAATGTTGATTCAACCATCATCTAAATGGTAATCTACATGCACATTTTAGTTGATTTTATATTGAATCAATGTTAGACATCAATGTTTATTCAACCATAATCTAAATGGTAATCTACATGCACATTTTAGTTGATTTTATATTGAATCAATGTTAGACATCAATGTTTATTCAACCATAATCTAAATGGTACTCTACTTGTACATTTGTAACTTGTACATCTACTTGTAACTTGTAAAGTTAAGGAATCAATACTGATTAATGTACATTTTACATTAAAATATTGCTGCTGATATGTATACATCATAACATTACATGTTTTTTTCCTGCTGTTAAACACACTATTGTTAAATAAATAATAATACAATTCTTATATGACCATATTTCCAAAAATGTGTGAACAAAAATGACAACATGGCTTTAATATGAAAATTAATTTTTTTCTAGGGTCTCATCATACTTCCAGTGACCATACCTTTTACACACAAAAAAAATAACAGACCTTATAACAGGCTTTCATTAACAATACTATATAGCCACTGCCAGAATAGTGACACACGTATTGTGTGTGGTGAGCACACGCATTCATGCACAACAAAGACAAGATTGCGTTGTCTCAATCATTTTAACTATAAATTTATGAGCTCAAAGTATGAGCTCACTGACTGAAATGTCCAACAAAAAGCATCAATTGTCAAATAATATTGATCACATTAACTAGACTAGATGTTTTTGAGGAAATTAGAAAGGGAACAACAACTTAACCCTTGTGTCTGATCAGATTCGTATTTGTTTGATAACTTTGCAGTGATTATGTTTGTAGCCAACATAATATGTGGCATAATCTTTTAATTATCTTGTATTTTTTTTTTACTCTTCATAAATTGTTTATTCAACTTCAGCCCGATCATAACCACCACATATTGTTTTTTTTGTCATATTTAACAACTCTTTTCAGAAAAGTGGGAGTATTTCATTACAAAAATAATATAAAAAATGGTTATGATCAGGGCTGAAGTTGAATAAAATATTTATGGAAAAGAAAGTGGGAAATTATTTCAACATAATCTTTTTATGGAGTTTTTCAATTTAGTCCCCTAATAAGAGTATAATACTTTAGTTTTCAGACACAAGGGTTAAATAACAATGGCAGAGGATTTGAATTTAAACACAGTGGAGCTTAGATGATCTACAGTTGTCCACGACTTATCCTCCAAGGCATCTGCTATATAATAATCTTCAGATTTACTTAAGTGTTATTAGTAGGTTACAGCAGTAAGCATTAGTTTGCTCAGTCAATTATGGCCAATTCGTTTTATATTGTTTAATACAGTTAAATAAATAGATAAATGAAAAGCAATTTTTTTTTATTTAATCAGTGTTTAGAGGGTGTGATAGACCCTCTAAACACTGTGATAGACCCTCTAAACACTGATAGACCCTCTAAACACTGTGATAGACCCTCTAAACACTGTGACAGACCCTCTAAACACTGATAGACCCTCTAAAGACTGTGATAGACCCGACAAACACTGTGATAGACCCTCTAAACACTGTGATAGACCCTCTAAACACTGATAGACCCTCTAAACACTGTGATAGACCCGACAAACACTGTGATAGATCTATCACAGTGTTTAGAGTGTCTATCACAGTGTTTGTCGGGTCTATCACAGTGTTTGTAGGGTCTATCACAGTGTTTAGAGGGTCTGTCACAGTGTTTAGAGGGTCTGTCACAGTGTTTATAGGGTCTATCAGTGTTTAGAGGGTCTGTCACAGTGTTTAGAGGGTCTATCAGTGTTTAGAGGGTCTGTCACAGTGTTTAGAGGGTCTATCAGTGTTTAGAGGGTCTATCACAGTCTTTAGAGGGTCTATCAGTGTTTAGAGGGTCTATCACAGTGTTTAGAGGGTCTGTCACAGTGTTTAGAGGGTCTGATACAGTGTTTAGAGGGTCTGTAACAGTGTTTAGAGGGTCTATCAGTGTTTAGAGGGTGTGATAGACCCTCTAAACACTGTGATAGACCCTCTAAACACTGATAGACCCTCTAAACACTGTGATAGACCCTCTAAACACTGTGACAGACCCTCTAAACACTGATAGACCCTCTAAAGACTGTGATAGACCCGACAAACACTGTGATAGACCCTCTAAACACTGTGATAGACCCTCTAAACACTGATAGACCCTCAAAACACTGTGATAGACCCGACAAACACTGTGATAGAACACAGTGTTTAGAGGGTCTATCACAGTGTTTGTCGGGTCTATCACAGTGTTTGTCGGGTCTATCACAGTGTTTAGAGGGTCTGTCACAGTGTTTAGAGGGTCTGTCACAGTGTTTAGAGGGTCTGTTACAGTGTTTAGAGGGTCTGTCACAGTGTTTAGAGGGTCTATCAGTGTTTAGAGGGTCTATCACAGTGTTTAGAGGGTATATCACAGTGTTTAGAGGGTCTATCATAGTGTTTAGAGGGTCTATCAGTGTTTAGAGGGTCTGTCACAGTGTTTAGAGGGTCTATCACAGTGTTTAGAGGGTCTATCAGTGTTTAGAGGGTGTGATAGACCCTCTAAACACTGTAATAGACCCTACAAACACTGTGATAGACCCTACAAACACTGTGATCTATCAGTGTTTAGAGGGTCTATCACAGTGTTTAGAGGGTCTATCACACCCTCTAAACACTGATAGACCCTCTAAACACTGTGACAGACCCTCTAAACACTGTATCAGACCGTCTAAACACTGTGACAGACCCTCTAAACACTGTGATAGACCCTCTAAACACTGATAGACCCTCTAAAGACTGTGATAGACCCTCTAAACACTGATAGACCCTCTAAACACTGTGACAGACCCTCTAAACACTGTGATAGACCCGACAAACACTGTAGATCTATCACAGTGTTTAGAGGGTCTATCACAGTGTTTAGAGGGTCTATCAGTGTTTAGAGGGCCCTCTAAACACTGTGATAGACCCTCTAAACACTGTGACAGACCCTCTAAACACTGATAGACCCTCTAAAGACTGTGATAGACCCGACAAACACTGTGATAGACCCTCTAAACACTGTGATAGACCCTCTAAACACTGATAGACCTTCTAAACACTGTGATAGACCCGACAAACACTGTGATAGATCTATCACAGTGTTTAGAGGGTCTATCACAGTGTTTGTTGGGTCTATCACAGTGTTTGTAGGGTCTATCACAGTGTTTAGAGGGTCTGTCACAGTGTTTAGAGGGTCTGTCACAGTGTATATAGGGTCTATCAGTGTTTAGAGGGTCTGTCACAGTGTTTAGATGGTCTATCAGTGTTTAGAGGGTCTGTCACAGTGTTTAGAGGGTCTATCAGTGTTTAGAGGGTCTATCACAGTCTTTAGAGGGTCTATCAGTGTTTAGAGGGTCTATCACAGTGTTTAGAGGGTCTGTCACAGTGTTTAGAGGGTCTGATACAGTGTTTAGAGTGTCTGTCACAGTGTTTAGAGGGTCTATCAGTGTTTAGAGGGTGTGATAGACCCTCTAAACACTGTGATAGACCATCTAAACACTGATAGACCCTCTAAACACTGTGATAGACCCTCTAAACACTGTGATAGACCCGACAAACACTGTGATAGACCCTCTAAACACTGTGATAGACCCTCTAAACACTGATAGACCCTCAAAACACTGTGATAGACCCGACAAACACTGTGATAGATCTATCACAGTGTTTAGAGGGTCTATCACAGTGTTTGTCGGGTCTATCACAGTGTTTGTCGGGTCTATCACAGTGTTTAGAGGGTCTGTCACAGTGTTTAGAGGGTCTGTCACAGTGTTTAGAGGGTCTGTTACAGTGTTTAGAGGGTCTGTCACAGTGTTTAGAGGGTCTATCACAGTGTTTAGAGGGTCTATCACAGTGTTTAGAGGGTCTATCATAGTGTTTAGAGGGTCTATCAGTGTTTAGAGGGTCTGTCACAGTGTTTAGAGGGTCTTTCCCAGTGTTTAGAGGGTCTATCAGTGTTTAGAGGGTGTGATAGACCCTCTAAACACTGTAATAGACCCTACAAACACTGTGGTAGACCCTACAAACACTGTGATAGACCCTCTAAACACTGATAGACCCTCTAAACACTGTGATAGACCCTCTAAACACTGTGATAGATCTATCACAGTGTTTACAGTGTTTGTCGGGTCTATCACAGTGTTTAGAGGGTCTATCACAGTCTTTACAGGGTCTATCAGTGTTTAGAGGGTCTATCACAGTGTTTAGAGGGTCTGTCACAGTGTTTAGAGGGTCTGATACAGTGTTTAGAGGGTCTGTCACAGTGTTTAGAGGGTCTATCAGTGTTTAGAGGGTGTGATAGACCCTCTAAACACTGTGATAGACCATCTAAACACTGATAGACCCTCTAAACACTGTGATAGACCCTCTAAACACTGTGATAGACCCGACAAACACTGTGATAGACCCTCTAAACACTGTGATAGACCCTCTAAACACTGATAGACCCTCAAAACACTGTGATAGACCCGACAAACACTGTGATAGATCTATCACAGTGTTTAGAGGGTCTATCACAGTGTTTGTCGGGTCTATCACAGTGTTTGTCGGGTCTATCACAGTGTTTAGAGGGTCTGTCACAGTGTTTAGAGGGTCTGTCACAGTGTTTAGAGGGTCTGTTACAGTGTTTAGAGGGTCTGTCACAGTGTTTAGAGGGTCTATCACAGTGTTTAGAGGGTCTATCACAGTGTTTAGAGGGTCTATCATAGTGTTTAGAGGGTCTATCAGTGTTTAGAGGGTCTGTCACAGTGTTTAGAGGGTCTTTCCCAGTGTTTAGAGGGTCTATCAGTGTTTAGAGGGTGTGATAGACCCTCTAAACACTGTAATAGACCCTACAAACACTGTGGTAGACCCTACAAACACTGTGATAGACCCTCTAAACACTGATAGACCCTCTAAACACTGTGATAGACCCTCTAAACACTGTGATAGATCTATCACAGTGTTTACAGTGTTTGTCGGGTCTATCACAGTGTTTAGAGGGTCTATCACAGTGTTTGTAGGGTTTGTAATCACTCGCTTAGCATTTCAAATATTTTAATATTTAAATAAATAAAACTTACATCAACTCCGAGCAGCAGTTTCTCCGTAGGCTCCTTGAAGTACACCATAAGGAGTGTTCTTCGAAGCCTCTGGATCATATCTGGCCAGAACTTCCCTGATCTCCGGGTTGTCCAGTTTCTGGCAGAACTGCAGGATGGTCCGTCCTCTCTGACCCAGGGCATCTTGGATCTTTTGAAGGGCATCGGTGTCTGTCAGGAGGCCAAAGTGGGAGAAACAATTAGATCTGAAATTTTTTTCAAAACGGTTGCACTGTGGGGAAAATTTAAAAGTACAGTAGATTACAGTAGATTATTATCTGTTCTTATGCATGCCTGGTGATACTAAATCCAAATTGAACTCAGGCATTTGAAAGATAATATATATATAAATGTGCGAATTGGCTATAATAAGGTCATTTATAAGCATCATATTCTATAATAATATTTCAAATTGCATTGGTCAGGATGGGAGAATTCAGTACTGCATCTACAGAACCTTCGGTTTAATCATCTTCCCTTTATTAATTTCCTTCGATTTTTTTTTACACATGACCTCAAGAGGGGACTGAACGAGATCAGTGGCAGTTTTTAATGTTTGGTCATTATTAGCATGGTGTTATTCACTGTCAAAGATGCAAAGAAACATCATAATTCATATTCTCATTTGTTTCATCACAATTTAAGCAAGCCTAGTAATAGACACAATATTTCTGACAATGTGAATACATTCCCTGAGGTCCATAGATGTCCCTAGATACCAATAATATGCAAATGGGCCTTTCGATTTTGATTACTATTATTGTGAAATAATAATTAAATGTGAAATATTGCTATGTTATTGTGAGATTACAAAATCTGATGTGATATTACAGAGGATTTTGATTACAGTATTTTATTGTGAAATAATAATTAAATTATGTGAAATCAAAGGATACTGTATGAATGTCACTGTAATATGACACTCATAGCAGAATTAGTTATCAATAACCTACCTGTATAAATGTTAAAAGTTGTTGCAAATATTTTTTTTCCCTCATAAATATACCACTATATACATTAATTTCTTATATTAGTTTTAAAATGACCATTTAACAGTTTAACAGTGCTCTGAAAATGCTCTGAGAACATGCAGTCATCATTCACTGTTCTGTATCGTTAGTGGCTTAGCTTGGCATCACTACTGCACTATCTCGCGTACGTGCACGCGTACTGAATAAACCACAAATGTACCTCTAATACCAGTATTAGTCTGACCACACCCCTCATCAGCTTACCTTCATAAGCAGGTGTGTGGTCACCTGCTCTCCTCCTTCTCGCTTTCACCACAAGGAAGAAGTGCCTCGGTAGATCCCCACACTTGACACCATGATGGAAGAAATTGGATTAGGAACAGCTTGGGAAACAAGGATACGTTGACATCATATCTTTATTTTCTCTCTCACTATTTTCGAGAAAATACGGCGATATTGTCTTCGTACTGGAGTGTCTAGAAGATGATGATCATTCTAAAAACCCTCCACCGGTTTTCGTATTGGGAGCACGCCGCTGCATGCTTCTCAACTGCAGTTCCTTGCTGTGTTTGTTGGGGTGAAACCTGTCAGGCCACAGCTGAACTGTCGGACATGCCGCTGTTGTGAGGAGCGGTGCGTTCCAGGTTGGGTGAGTAGTGTTTGCTGGCGGGCTCCACTTGTCTGTTAGTGCTATGGGGGCTACTTGACAAAGTTTATGGAAACCGGCCCCAGGCTAGGGTCCTTTGTTTAGCCGCCTAGGCGACAGAAGGCCTTGGTCTGGAGACCATTATAGTTTTAACTAGTGGGCCGCGACCATTGACACTGGTGATCCCTGTGTGTTCTGGACGAGTGGATTCTCTCTGTCACCGTGTTAAGACCCCATCTTTCATATCCAAATGAGAGTATTCCTTCACGAGGGGATATGTGCATGTAATGTGCGATAGCGGCAGATTCATGTTCGAAGTCAGCTACACAGGCCAGTTGGTACTGTGCTGATTCCGCCGGATGTTCACCGTTGTGAAGCGGTGTTGACGTCTTGTTTTCTCTTTTCTCTTAAAAAGTGAGGAGAGGTTCAGAACGGCGGCCTGTCTGGGTGAGTGTTATGTCATTGTTTACATGTTCATAGCTTACGGTTAGCCAGTCAGCTGTTAACTGCTGCGTTAGCCTGCTGGATCGCTGCATGGCCTGCTTAAGGCCTACTATTAGCCGGTCAGCTGTTAGCTGCGGGGCTAGCATGTCGTGGTCGCTGGGTAAACGTTAGCTTGCTGCTAGGGCCATGGCTGGCGCGGGGTAGCTTAGCTTCTCGCGCGCCGCCGGAGCTCGCTTCTGATCGCCGTTGGCTTGATGCTATTCTGTTGAACGTGCTTTGATTTTAACATGTTTTACACTCTTGACCGCGACGTCATCCTTGACAGGGGATGTTTCGTCGACCCTGCCCTGAGCCTGGACGGGGATTGCGTCAACAAAGAGGACTGTAGCGACTGGTTGGAGCGGCGACGCTGCCCGGATCGAACAACACAGGTCGGCTGTGTTCTACGGTGTCTTGTGACTGCACTTCGCTGATCTGCGTTCCGGGTAGGTACGGGGTTGGCCAGACCTCATAACACGTCTTCTGGTTTTACTTTGCTAAATGTATTGTGAATAACGGTGTTTTTTCCCAAAACGTGTGTTGTTGCAATGCATTTGGGATACGTTGCGGGTTATGTGTGAGCTGTTTTTGTCACTGGCAGTTAGCTTCTCCGTGCAGATCGTGATGTATTGATCTGGTTGTTGTGTGAGAAACATCATGGTGTTTATGTGTACCGTGCACTCACTACTAAGGCAACTAACCTATGAAGCTATGCTTGGTGACAAGTGAGTAAAAGAATGTTCTTTCTCAGACTGTAATGACAATGAACAGTGTGTTCACACATTAACAGGTTTTCCTGTTTTAACTGGCCGTATTGAGGGTAAAATAGGAGGATTGTGTTTTCCCCCCCGGTTCCCTGGGGACTTTATCGCCTCCTATCAGACATGTTGTGCATTAATTGTGTCTTTTGTGTGGTAGGGATACGATGTAACTCTTAGCTTGATTGCTGAGGTTGTGCTAAATCTGCTGGAGAAACTTATTTCCTAAGGGGAAATTGGTTTGGTTGCTGTCATGTGTGCTTAGCAAGGCCTGTGGTCGATACTAATCAAGAATGATGTATTCTCTCATTGTGAAAAAAACGGCGTTCCTCTGTTGAGTGTTTTTGCCATTTTTTGTAGGTGATGATGGGTTGTGTGTGTCATGTGACCTACAACTGGGTTGTACTGGCCACAGAAGCACATGTGTATGTTGGACCGGGGTTCTTAGAGCCCTCTCTATTCTGTGTTTTTCCTTAGTAAAAATCAGATAGCAGGTTAGCTCATGCGCTGTGTGGAGCTGTGAAACGCTTCATAGAGCTGACTATGACTGTGTCATATTCTCTTTTTGTCGTTACGTCGTATCATGGGTGTGGGGTCGTGAAGGGGTGAACTGGTAACCTTTCCTCTCCCCATTGTTCTGTCGGTCAGGGGTACACCCCCTGTCCTTCAAGGTTCCCGTCACGTGGCGGTTCGGCACGTTACGGGGGGGGGGGGGGGGGGGAGGGAGTTCCTGGTCCCACGGCCTGGTATATTGGGCGTGTGCACCGCAGGAATTCCCCCGCCATAGAGTACGTCACCGTGCGCGTCTCTGTTGGTAGGACTTCCGTGTGCTGTTCAGGTCCATGTGATGGATCTGTTTTCAGGGGGGGTGGTCAGGGCTCCTCCTCACCAAGCGCCTATTCAGGCCTTCTGTGAGTTCGGACTCCTTCTTCCATGTGAGGAAGCCTCCATCAGAGTACAGAGCCTTCCTCCTCAGATTGTCAAAGTGAGTGGACCCTCTAGAAGGGTCCTTTTCTATTGTATGTATATTCGATTCAATTCGTTTGTTGAGTGTGTATGGGTTCAGTGCCTCTTCCCCGGAGGCCCTAAAACCAGTTTTTTACATGGCTCAAGGTGCAATATATTCTTTTCAATCTGTACAGCTCGCGTGGGAAGTCTCTCTGGGGATCCCCGTCTCTTTCCTATGGGAGGGTGGTGGGATGTAAAAATGTGAACATTTTTTACCCCGGCTGTGTAGACTGGGATACATACTGTTGATGCTTCCTTCTTTCTATTCCAGAAGTGTTGGAGGTAGGGAGTGTCACACCCCTCTTGTCGTTCCCCTGGGCGCCTTGGGGATTCAATGACAGGTCTAAATAGCCTGTTCATTGATGGGGGTGTGTCCCGACGCACGTATAGTGCTAGCTCGCTGTAAACAGGCGATTGGCTGGCACGCCTTGGTTGCTTGTGGTTGGAACAGCGTTTTTATAAAGCAACTGAGATGGGGGTTTTTCCTCTTCCGACGACCACATCCCATGACCTGGGTGGGTTGTCGACGGATTCTCGTTCATGTCTGGGGGATGATGACGGGATGGATCTGAACATATGTAGTGGGGTCTCACGCCCTTCGTCCGAACGTCTGGGTGGCGCCTTCTTTTCATGTTAAGATCAACACGCATATCTGCCCTTCTCCTGGAGTAGGCATGTCGGCGTGGTTAGGGCACGGGACTGGTTCTGGTCACGCTGGTCCAGATCAGTTGAACCCGTTGTCCGCCGGGGATGCAGATCTGCTGTTCTGGTACCCTGAGGGACTTGGGCTTTTTTCAGGGGGAAAAATGCCAGGTCGGTCTGGGTGTCACAGGGTTAAGCGCTATGGAGACCCTGGTTGGGTATGTTTTTACTCAGCACTGTCGTCATGGCTTACAGCCATGCCATTCTGTACGCGCTCGATCTCGTCGGATCTCGGCCGCTACACAGGTTGGTCCTGGTTAGTACTTGGTTGGGAGACCGCCGGGGAATACCAGGTACGGTGTGCTTAGGGGCTGGTTCTCCATTATTTTTCGCTCCTCTCTCACGCATGGCGAAGAGGGGCCTGTGGGGGTGGTTTTTTGACCTCCTCTGGTGACCCTGTGCTTCCCGTACCGCCAGGCCCGGTCCGAAGTGATGTTTGCGACCCGTAGGCCTGGGTTAACCCTTTTTGGAAACTGAAACACTTGTACTGCGGTATAGCCGGTGTATGCCCGCAGGTGTGTTTTGGAGTTTTTTCTTGAGGGGTTATAGGAACAACCACCGCATTGGGTAACACCGAGGTGGTTGATTCCCTGGTGTGTTGGAGCAGTGTCAACTCCCGGGTTCACCGTTTGAGGGTGCCCCTGCACGTTCATGACGTCTGCCAATCGTGTCAGCCTTCTCTGCCTCGACCCCTCTGGGTGGGGGTTTTTAAATTTCATGCAACACCGCCAGCTTACGCTCCTTCCGCCGGGGCGGCTGTGTTCAGCTGTCCCCTCTGGCGCCTGTCTCGTCCGCAGTCTCCAGGCTAGGGTTAACAGCCTGTTGCCTGGTTTTTCCCCGGTGCGCTGCCTGCTTCCATTGGTTAACCTTTTTGTGTGCTTACGGCCATGCTGACTGCCTGTTCTGCAGGGTCAGTGTGCCAGGCGGTGTACTATTGGGGGGACGGGGCCCGCTCGGCTTACGGCCATACCAACCTGAACACGCCCGATCTCGTCCGATCTCGGAAGCTAAGCAGGTTCTGGCCTGGTTAGTACTTGGATGGGGTTCCGCCTGGGAATACCAGGTGCAGTAACTGAGGGGCCTTTGTCCGAATACGCTGGCGATGTGGGGGGCGGGGCACTACGTGCCCACCTGGTGGGGTCTTGATGCTGGCATCATGGACTTCTCCGGGCCCCCATTCCAGGGAGTCCAGTCCTTTTGGTGGGTCTGGGTCTTCCTTCGCGCTCCGCTGCTACGGCCTTGCCACGGGGTTGGGTTTGCCCTTGGCCCCGTGATTCTGGGGGCAGTAACGAGGTTGTTCCTCCGTTCGTTCCCGGGTGGCATGCGGGTTGTGCGTGTGTGTAGTCGTGGGGTCAAGCCACGGTCTGCTCACCCTGTGCGTTAAGTTGCTTGAGTGCCTCTTCGCACGGTCGGGTCCGTCGCCTTCCCGTGAAGCCTCTAATAGGGGGGATACCCTCCATTAGGGGGGGTCGGGGGGGCTCGGCCCTCCCTGTTCTGATGGTTTTGGGGGGCTGTCAGCGGGGTGTATTTGTCAGCCAAGTGGCTCCGCTTGGCCTCCCTTGTGCAGTAGTGATGCCAAGCTAAGCCACTAACGATACAGAACGTTGGGTTATGACTATAACCAAGTTCTGTTAGTTAGGGGCGATGCTTGGCATCAGACGGCCGCTGCAGCCCTTGTCCTCACCTTGTGGTGAAAGCTTGGGAAGGAGGAGAGCAGGTGACCACACACCTGCTTATGAAGGTAAGCTGATGAGGGGTGTGGTCAGACTAATACTGGTATTAGAGGTACATTTGTGGTTTATTCAGTACGCGTGCACGTACGCGAGATAGTGCAGTAGTGATGCCAAGCATCGCCCCTAACTAACAGAACTTGGTTATAGTCATAACCCAACGTTTTAAGCACAAACACATTAGGGAGCAGTGATGCCACAGATTACTTGTAAAAGTAATCCGATTACTGATTACTGATTACTCCTTTAAAAAGTAATCTTAGTTACTTTACTGATTACTTGATTATCAGAGTAACTTAGTTACTTTGAAAGTAACTAGGTTACGAAGTCGTCGTCCCTGCTGCTGCCACAACATAAGAATGACAAAAAAAATTTAGTAAAATGTAGTCAGTTTGAGTAAAATGTACTAATAGGGCAGGTAGGCCTATCTTGCTATCTATAGATCTATAGATTTCACAAAAGATAAATGGTCAATAACACCACATGTAGGCTGATATGTAGCCTACCTTTGAGGCCTGCCCCATTCAGATATGGTTCTACGTTATTATTATTTATTATTGTGTGAATGAATGAATGAATGAATGAATGAATGAATGAATGAATGAATGAATGAATGAATGAATGAATGAATGAATGAATGAATGAATGAAAACTTTATTTAACAGATTGCAGAATGGGTACAATACAGTACGGCTCAATACACACAATTGTTAAGGGGATGCAGACCAGAGAAAGACGTTTGTCTTGTTTCCATCAGGGTCCCCCATTTTCAATTCATATAGACATTTATGACATACACAACATACATGACATTTATGGCATAGGGACATATAGGTATTTAGTACTGATACATTTGTGACATAAGCGGTATTCAAATATACAGTACTGTTACCCCTAGATCATGACAGAGTATATACATATGATGGGGAGGGGACTGTACATTAGGAGGGGGTGGGTGGGTGGGAGGGAAATATATACGGCGGGGAGGGAATATATATACTGCAGTGTTGTCAGTGTGCTACTGACAACCTACATACTGCAGTATGGTGTTCCATGTTCATGAATTATAGTGCAATGCAAAAGATGTTTAACTCAAAGGTGGAACATACTGTTTGGCTGGTGGTGCAGCTCCGTGTCCTGTAGAAGTCGACGGTCGTGCTGTGCTGTATATTCCATATGCGGTAGACAGTATTTTGTTTCCTCCGCAAAGTGAATGTTTTTTTCACCCGGCTTAACAAACGTTAAGTAGACTAGTGAACTTCCAGTGCAAGAAAGCGTTACGAATACGAGCGCGAGCTTCTCCCTGCTAGCGCGCAGTTTAGGTCAGCCTGAAAATAACAATAACAGCCGCGCCCACCAGCATGGCTCAACACGCCAGGTTGCGTGCTGTGACGTCACTCCCCAATACAAGGAAAAGCTTTCCAAACATATATTTGACTGTCGAAAACGAAAGAAAATACTGCATTCCGCCTGCATTATGATGAGATAGTAACGAAATAGTAATGCACAGCCACTTGGACAAGTAACTGCAATCAGATTACTGGCTTGTAAAGATTAACGCGTTAGATTACTATTTTCGGGGAAAAGTAATCAGATTACAATAACGCGTTACTTAGTAACGCGTTAGTGGCATCACTGTTAGGGAGGGAGGGAGAGAGACAGGCCCGGCCTGTATGCCTGTGTAACAGGGACAACTCGCCCCTGCCACGACTTCGACCATGCCTTGAGTGGGAGTCGAACCCCAGGCGTCCGCACTGCGGGCGACATCACAAACCGCTGCGCCAAGAAAGGAATTCCCTTCTAAGCGCTCAGTTTGGATGCCTCTGGGGAGTGAGTTTTACTTCCATGTACCATAGACACACTGTCCAGGTACATATCCGTTACATTCACCCCCCCTAAACTCACACCACCCAAGGCATCCGGGTCACGGCACCACTGTAACAGGGACAACTCGCCCCTGCCACGACTTCGACCATGCCTTGAGTGGGAGTCGAACCCCAGGCGTCCGCACTGCGGGCGACATCACAAACCGCTGCGCCAAGAAAGGAATTCCCTTCTAAGCGCTCAGTTTGGATGCCTCTGGGGAGTGAGTCTTACTTCCATGTACCATAGACACACTGTCCAGGTACATATCCGTTACACCTGCACCCTGCCATGTTGTTGGTTTACCATGATTTTTTAGCAAGCAAGGTAGCAGCAATGCTAAGCTAACTGATTGTGCCAGTGTATCCTGTTAAAGAATACATCATAAGCCACATTTTGAAACGTTACTGACGTTAGCCTACATAAAATGTATAACAGTATATGCAACAGGTGGATATCACTAAACACCAAAATCAAGAAACATTCATCATAGCTAACTGCTAACGCTACTAGCTAAATTAGCTTCAGCTAGCAGGCATGAATAACGGTTAATATAATATTCTCTACCATGTAAAAACGAACACGGCACTACTCCGCTGGCGTTTGCAATCGAAAGCATACATACAACATACAACATAATCGACATTATTGCCATGCAGTACTCACCAGTCTTAACGATGCAGAGAGACATGAGGTAGCAGCCAGGAAGCTGCCGCACAGGTGCATTCTGGGAGGCGGGGCAGCACAAGTGCAGTGCAGTCTGGGTGATGAGACAATGACGACAGCATACGTTGAGCAGCATACGTTGATTCAACATTTATTAGATCTTGGCATTTCAATCATTAAAATTCAACCACAAAACAATATTGATTCAATGACATGTTTTCAACATTGGTCAAGTGGTTCATCGGTTAATGGTTGATCCACCATCAATCGTCGACCTTAACCAAAAATCAAGCATTTTGACCATAACTCAACATTGAATTAACATCTTTTGCTATCTGGGCAGGGTCTTGTGAGGTCAAACCTTTAGCAGGGACGCTGGAAGTCAGTCAGCAGTGGGGGTGCTGAGATAAGTGATATAATAATAACGTCATAGGTTTACCACTCTGGTAAACCAACACTCTCGTTCACTAGAGGAGACCACTGCCCAACTCCGCGCTCTCACGCTCAGCTCTGCGGAGCGTGCGAGACAAACAATGTAACCGTTTTGATGCATACATCTCTGCCCAGCCTACCCCACCTCACCTGTTGCACCCCCGCACAGAGAGCCCCATGTCCCTGCACCAGAACGCTACGACGGGGACGTCTCTAAATGTCGTGCCTTTATTTTTCAATGTTCACTAGTATTCGGACAACAGCCGCACACGTCCAAAGTGATACATCTAAAATCGCTTACCTTACCTGTCTGGTCTGCTCAAGGATCCTGGGCCCTCATTCATCAACCCGACTTACGCACAGATTTGTGCTTAACCTGTGCGTACGACCATTTCTAAGCAAAGAGTGGGATTCATCAATTTCAACTTGAACTTGACTCCGTGCTTATGTGTACGCACAGCTCGGAGCACACTTAGCTGACGCCCAGTGGTAGAACATCGTTACTACGGCATAAGCGCTCCTCAGTTCTGCATTAGTTTCAAGGCGGAAATAAGCTTCCGTGCATTAGTGTTCAACTTCTGTATGACCCGTAATTCATTATAGTTCATTATAAAATAGCGACAGTAGTGTAATTATAACGGGCTCACACGCGAACAAGAGGTTGGCCTGCTTGTTTGGCACGGGGGGGCAGACGCAAAACACCAACCTCCAAACGCGATTAAATATTGTTTCAAATAAAAAGCGAATCATTTTGTGTTTCATGTTTCCAAATAAGATTGGTCACGAAATGCTTTCTACTTCAATTTGTTGGGTAGAATAGATGACCTCCGTTGAAACTTCACTGAGACTAACAGTCTATTTGTGAGCTCCCGCTCAGATGTGATAATAATAATAATAACAATAATAATAATAGCTTCATTTTATATAGCGCCTTTCAAGAGACCCAAGGTCGCTTTACATAGATAGGGGGGGGGGAATAACAAAGTAACAGACATAGTGGACAGACACACAACATATAAATATGATGATGGAATTCATTCAAGATCCTCTCCACCCTCGGGTCTTTGCCACCGGCACGGTCCATCGTGATATTGGAGATGGATCGAGCAATAGACTGTTACTGTAGCTGTCAAAGCTCCATCACAAATGCAGTTATGTGAATAGAAAGGGATTCCACTAAGTCAATGTTGCGATGCGCATTTGCCTGATACATGTTGTTGCTGCATGCCGGGAGGAAGGCGATGCTGAATGTTTTCAATTCATTAAATAAAACGGATACTTTTTGCAAGGGTTTACTGACTGTCATACAAATAATCAACCAACTACATACTGTAACTTTTCAGTGCACGTTCTTATTTACATTGTGACAACAGCCTTGTGAGTTCCCGCAGTGACCCGCACACAGACATGATGGAATTCAAGTTCAAGTTTGTATTGATCACATATAGGCAGGCTACACATGGCGTATCGCTACATCATTGGCAGTGAGATTCATTGTTCTTGTATATGCTCTCGTATTATTGTTTATATAGGCTACCCAATACTGACATCAAAATAGATTGTATGACTCTAGAAATCATATGCAGCAGGTAGAAAATTGACGGAAAATCCGTCGCGATTTGGAATAAAATTGAGGAGAACTTTAATCCCTGGGTATTAATCAAACAAAACGGGAAAAGGCAGTCATATTCCAGCACGGTCTTTATTAGTGTTTGCGCTGCCCAGGCAGCAATGGTTAATAGATATCATATCCGACATCTACGTGTACACGTCTGTCAGCCTGTCACATAACACGCTTCCCTTGGCTTAGTCCATTTTTCCACATTTCATGGGGGTATTCCATTACCGTATATGGTTAATCGGGGCGGTTCTGGTATGTAAATACTTAAAACAGTGCACGAGCTCAAACGTAGGATCAAAGTCATATTTATCAAGACAGGTGTGCGTAGAACCTGCGTACGCACGTGTGGTGAATCCCGTTTTTTCTGTGCGTGCACTGATTCTACATTCTGTGCTTACGTGTGGAAATAGAACATTTTCTACGTCACGTTGATGAATGAGGGCCCAGGACTCCTGCGTTAGAATGGGCGACAGGCAGCTCTCCACGTCAGGACGGGAGAGATTAAAAAAAATATGAAATAAAGAAGTCCAAAATTCAAGCTTTCTTTAACTACAAGGCATTTATTCATCATATTAATTTTTTTTATAATATCAAACAGAAGACTGAGTACACCAAATACAGAAGCCATGTTCGCTGGATTTTGGGGGAAAACAATATCTTTTACCTGTATTGGTCCCCTTGATACCACATTGTGGCAAATAGGCGAGTCAATATATGGTTTAACCCCAAAAAAATTGATACAAAAGGTTTTTCAATGGATTCTGGTAGTATTGGGCGTGCTAAATAACATACTAAAAGTCGATCAAAATCGACCCCTCCGAAAGCCGTCATTTCCAAGATGGCGTCCCAGATGGCGCCGGGGCGATTAAAATGGCTATATCTCAAATTAAGAAAATGGTGCAAAGGATTTCTCAACTGATTCTGGTACCTCTGGGCATGCTCACTAACATACTCAAAATCTAGGAAAATACACCTTCCAGAAAGGCTTCATTTTCAAGATGGCGTCCAAAATTGCGGCTGGCCAAGCTTAAAATAGCTATATATATGTCAATATAAAAATTATCTAAATGATTTTGTCATTTGATTCTGGTACCCCAAGTACCCCTAGACATACTTAGGAACATACTAAAGTTTTAGGGAAATACACCTTCCGAAGAGGCTTAATTTTCAAAATGGTGTCCAAAATGACTACTGGGAGCTAGGAATGCCTGTATCTCAAATGGGAAAACATTTCTAAAGGATTTATAAACTGATTCTGGCACCTCTATACATTAATAACGAGCAAAATATCTAGCTAAATATATCTGCTAGGAATGCATCATTTGCATCATCAAAATGGCTGCCTGTAGCTTATTTGGGCTAAAATTAAAATTGGTTATTATATTCAACCTAGAAAGCTGGCTTTGGTGTTGAACACAAAATAAATGACCCACTTATTGTGGTCTTTAGGCCTACTCATCATCATCTTCAGGATCCTCTGGGAGAAACTTGTTATGTGTATTGTCACATTCATGAAGTTGACATGGTCCACAGACAGTAGTACAAGGTAGTCCATATTTTCTGCATGAGCAGCGAAGTGTCTTGCAGGCAGTGGTACAGTTACAATGAATGACCTTCAAGAGACTGTCTGGAGCAGCATTCATTGTTGACATGAGTGGGACAAATCTATTGTCCTGCAGGTTCCAGCCCCAGTCTAGAGCATCTATACCATCATCTGTTCCCATCCAGACCATGACCTGGTAGTATGCTCTACGACAGTGGAATTTGGTAGCAGATTCAGTTGGTGGTAGACGTTCAGGCGTTACCGTTGATGAAGCTGAGACAACCTTCTTGCTGAAAATGTTATATCTCATTTTTGCAAGCGAATCTGTGCACTTTCCACCAAAAAAGACATTGCTTGGCACCCAAGGTCATCGATCACATCTGTTGTCTGGTTTGGTACAGTGAATGCATTGGCACAAGCCTGAAGGACAGGATCCCCTTTTACAAGTTTTTGGAATGCTGTCTTTTTGCCAACTCCGAAGATCCGGGAAGTTGTGTCACAGCCAGTCACAGCATGGATGAACAGCAACTGAGAACACACATCCTGTCCGAGTACTTCTTTCAAATGGTTTATGGCGTACACTTTAAAACTGCCATCAGCTTTCGACTTGTCTGATCTGAAATAAAGGCCCTTGCTATCTCTCTGTGCATAGTAAAGAAGTAAGACGAGGAGATCAGTATCTTCTCCAATCAGCGTCGTGGTGTGAAGAAGAGATGATCCCACTGCGGCCCTTACTATGTCTACATCAGCATCTCCAAGTGAATTGACCACAGTGCAATCCCGTTCTTTCAGTTCATCACTTATCATGTGGATCAGTTTCTGTTTATTCAGATCTCTTGACAGGAACTCCTCCTTCTTACCTGAGAACTCTGTCTCAGCACTGGTTGACAATGGGATGAATATTGTTTCCTCTTCTTTGATGTGTGTTGTCTTTAATGGATGGCCCATCCTCATAGCCATCAAACACAATGGTTGTAGCTGAGCCATAATGTTGGATGGTGAAGTCTGCATATGACTGTGCAATTTTACCATAGCTTTGTCCGTGCTTCCATTGTATTTGGTGAAGGAGTGAACCACCATCAAGAAAATAATGCTCTGTTTCTGGTACAGAATCTAGGATTGCATCACTTGCATGATCACAGATCGCGTGCGCTAGTTGTGGTTTATCAGCTTTGCGGAAGACGTTTCCGGCTTCAAAGAGGGCAGGAGGGAAAGGACTGAGTTCGTAACGCATAACCTCCTCCAATGACAGCTCTCCAGTTTGGGAGACAATAAGGAAACGTTGAAAAAGAAGTGCAGAATCAATGATTCGATCAGGAGCAACCTTGATAGACGATTTTTGTCCAAGGGTTATGGCTTTATCCTTTCTACTAAATGAAAATGTGAATGCCGGCTGTCTGATCATTTTGTACATGATGTTGTGTCCAACAGAGCACGTTCACTCCATCCTCAGCGACAACACCTGTAACAACATTCCTTAAAGAAGAGTCTGGAGAGAAAGGTGAACATATAGCAAGTTTTTAAGTGATCTTCTCCAGGTCAGCAGCATCCCTTTTCATCCTTGCCTCTGTTGAATCCTTGTGCTGTTCTGATGTTGTGTATGTCTGGTTTGAGAACTCCTGCATTGCGGTGTTATACTCTGATGTTATGCCCTTTGACATTGTCCAAAGGGATCTCTGATTGTCGGTCATTCCACTTCCATGTGTCATCCCTCCTGTAGTCTTCAATGACCTCATCAATGTTGTTTCGATTACAAGATCTGAGCTGAGGCCTGCCCATGATTGGCTGCTGCGACGGATAACATGAAAACCCTTTTCAAATTGTCTGAAGACATCTGGGTGGTTGATGTGAAGCTGACTCATCTCTTGGACATAAAAGTGTGCCGATTTCAAGTAATTGTAATGCCCAGCCGCAGCGAATATCGGCATGCATTCAGAAACAGCGCGTAGGTGCAAAAGCCAGGAACCTGTGCGATCTGCTGTTATCAGTGACCTAGCAACTTCTAACATGTGTTGGTAATTTAGCCACAACTGACTAGTTTTGGATCTAGCACACAGTTCCATCTTCCTTTTTCCCAGCTCTTCATTTATTGTAATGAGGGTCTCTGATGTGAACACTGTTTCCAATGGCATTTCACCCTTAACTATTGAGGTATACATTGCTTCAGACTGTTCAACCATTGCTGCAAATTCATGACTATCATCTACCATTTCTGATATTATCATGCGGTTAAGACATTTGTCAACCAGAAGATGGCCACGGAATGCTCTCTGAACTGATTTGCCTGTCATCATATGGGCTACTGAGTTCTCCCCATAGACTACCCCTAGAATGTCCTTAAGTCCTGTACCGTCCATCAGTGTAAATGTAAATCAATATCTCGGCTATGTACATTTTGCGGCATTCTGAATGTACTTTCATGCCAGCAGTCACATGAACAGTGTCACCTCTTTTAACACTAGCTTTATTGATCCCATCAGCACCTTTCTGACGAATCTCAACAAAATCACTTCCATCTTCCAATTTACAAATGGGACAGATCTGGGCACTGAATTCACTCATCACTTTAGAAATCAGATAATGGTCAAAAAGAAGGATTCAACTATGCTAGCTTGAGAGCTGGAGAGTGCAAACACCTCTGGCAAAGACTAGGATGAAACTGGGGCTTAAATAACACTGCCAGGCCAGACACGCCCAGGCATGCCCAAACACAGGACTAGGTCAGAAAAGAAAGAAAGAAACTGATTCAGAAAAAGAAGGCTTCAACTATGGTAGTTTGGGAGCTGGAGAGTGCAAACACCTCTAACTATAACAACTATAATGGTCAAAAAGAAGGCTTCAACTATGCTAGCTTGAGAGCTGAGAGTGCAAACACCTCTGTCAAAGACTAGAATGAAACTGGGGCTTAAATAACACTGCCAGGTCAGACACGCCCAGGCATGCCCAAACACAGGACTAGGTCAGAACAGAAAGAAAGAAACTGATTCAGAAAAAGAAGGCTTCAACGATGGTAGTTTGGGAGCTGGAGAGTGCAAACCCCTCTAACTATAACAACTATAATGGTCAAAAAGAAGGCTTCAACTATGCTAGCTTGAGAGCTGGAGAGTGCAAACACCTTTTTTAGTAAGCTATTTGTATTTGTATAGTCATTTTAAGCTCCTGGGCGCCAGTTTGGACGCCATCTTGAAAATGATGCCTTTCCGGAAGGTGTATTTTCCTAGATTTTTAGTATGTTCACAAGCATGTCTAGAGGTACCAGAATCAAGTGAAAAATCATAGTTATATATTTTTTTCTATTGAGATATATAGCCATTTTAAGCTTGGTCTGCCGCCATTTTGGACGCCATCTTGAAAATTAAGCCTTTCTGGAAGGTGTATTTTCCTAGGTTTTTAGTATGTTAGTGAACATGCCCAGAGGTACCAGAATCAGTTGAGAAATCCTTTGCACCATATTCTCAATTTGAGATATAGCCATTTTAATATCTCCACCGCCATCTGGGACGCCATCTTGGAAATGGCGGCTTTCGGGGGGGTCGATTTTGGTCGACTTTTAGTATGTTATTTAGCACGCCCAATACTATCGGAATCCATCGAAAAACCTTTTGTATTTTTTTATTTTGGGTTAAGTGCTTTTTTTTCATAGATTGACTCGCCTATAATCTTGAACCTGTTCTCTGCATGTTATAGAATGACAAGGAAATGAGAATGACAAGATGACAACATAAGCCATCATTGTTTAATAACTGCGACTTTGTCTATTTGAGTTATTTTTCCTTTTTATTTGTAATAATAGATTTGGATAAATCATAGCCCACTGGAAGTGTGGGCGAAATAGGCTGGGTGAATGTTTAATTCCTCCAAACAAATAATGCTGCTGCCATAATTTATTTCCTATATTTTGGATCGCTTTCGAAACGCAATAATTGATATGATTTCGCCGTTTATTGCGCCATACAAACCGGAAATGGATCTAGGAGATCGGGGTCAAATAATTGGGATCTTTGGTAGCACTTTATAATAACACCTTGTTATAATACATTTACATTTACATTTACATTTACATTTACATTTACATTTATATGGTATTTGTAGATAATGAACTAATCATGAACAAACCATTTATATACATTCATAAATGATTATTACATCATTTATAACTATATTTGTATAACATTTACAAAGTATTTATAATGCATTAGTGGATAATGACCTAATCATGAACAAACCATTTATATACATTCATAAATGATTATTAAATCATTTATAACCATATTTGTATAACATTTACAGATTAGTTCTATATTATTTATAACTCATTATCCATTGTTTGTACTTGATTTGTTCATCATTAAATAATGTTGTTTAATGTGTAGTAACACATTTGTAGATGCTTTGAAAAATGGATATGAAAAAACGACTATACTGTATCTCCATTTATTTTTCATGTTCAACAATTGATTTGTTAAGACATTCATAAAACATCTATGAATCATTTGCAGATGCTATTGTGTGCCCTAATCTGAAGTGAAGCCTATTCATCATTAACAAATGTCTAATACAGTTAATTATTTGTTTACTTTTTCATCACATGTTACAAATGTTGTAGACAGCTTTCGGATACACCCTTCTTTGTGACATCAAACAGTGACAGAATTAGGACTAAAGATAAATGCAATTTTATTAACATATAAAATACATGTGCATGACATATAGTGTAACTTGGGGGGCACTAGGACCCAGGAGTACCCTGGCCAGGTAGAGTATCTAGAGAGGAAGTCTCACGCGAGTGAGACTTGACGTCACGTGTGTTGCCGTCTGTTTGAATGGAAGCACGATACATGCAGAACCAAGTTATCCGTGCTGCTCCTGCCCCACGCTTTTAATAAGGTATGAGCAGGTTAAACACCTTTTTTGTTGGTAAATCTATTCCATCATTTCCGACCTACAAACAACTCTTATATGTTGTGTAGACGTACTTGATGTGGTGGGCGCTAACGTTACATTTGTTCCTAATGTGTGCTCAGTGCTCAGTATATTGCGGTATGTGATGATGACACGACACACAAGAGTAATAATTATTTGTATTTTCAGGCTGTATCGGCGCCTATACAGTCTGAAAATACAAATAATTATTACCTTTATTATTATTATCACATACCGCAATATACTGAGCACTGAGCACATAAAAAAATCGATAATCTATCATATGCCTCAGGGCCTATAACTAGCGTTTTTGGAATTACAGCAGAAAAGCTTAAAAACATACTTATATTCTCGAAGGTATTAACACAACAATGTATGAATGAAAAAATATAACGTTCCCACATCCGGAACGATAGATAATCGATGTTGAATGGGCCATAGTAATGTCAATATAGCAATACAATTTAAAAAGTTATAGCCCTAGAAAGAAGGTAAACATCTCCATAGGGTTACAGTGCTGGCAGACTGGGTACAATTATGGGCATACTGCGTGGCAATCAATGTGTTAATGAATAAAGTATAACCAGTGCAGCACAGCAGTTAACTCAGATCGCCATCACCATCGCCACCGCATGAACCAGCAGCCATAACGTAAGTTATAGAAATATGTTTTCTTACCTTTACTTGAACACAAAATCCATGCGTCTCTCCTTGCAAATTAACACCTCTGTGACTTTACTGGAAAGGTCGCCCACTTGTTGAAGTTTTGAAAGTCTCAGCATGAGCGTGTACATGATGACGTTGATTAAAAAATGCATCCTAATTTACCTAGTAACATAACGTACCAGAACGAAAGAGCTACTGATTGGTTTGTATTAATTAAGGGATGCTCGATATTGGCTTTTTTACCGATACCGATATACCGATATTGTCCAACTCTTAATTTCCGATACCGATATCAACCGATATCAACCGATACCGATATATGCAGGGTTTCCCCCCCAAAAAACTGAATAATTTCAGGTAATTAACATTACATATCTCTTGTTGTGGAATTAACACAACATTATGCATACTTTTGAAAATAAATAAAATCTGAATTTGTTCTTACTTGCTTGCCTGGGTAAATAAAGGTTCTAAATTTTTTTATTTTTTTTTGAAAACCAATACCGATATTTTCCGATATCACATTTTAATGCCGATATCGGCCGATAATATCGGTAGGCCGATAATATCGGACATCCCTAGTTTGTAAGCATGCTTACCCTGGGCATATTAGTAGCGGGCTGATGGAACAAATTCAATGCCCATGGTGGAAATGCATTCTTCTCATGCATTCGAATCGACACTAGAGAAAGCAAAGAGAGAGTGCTTACACCTGCGGGTGGCGCCAAAAAGCTAAAACAAAATGAATTACTCCTGCTGCACTGGGACCAAAGATGACGACTATTTTAATGAAAACAAAAAAACTGTTTATATATTTTAATATTTCACAGTCTTATTTTTTGTTTTTTCCTTTGGGTAAGCACTGCTTACCTTGCTTATTATGGACAGCACGTCCCTGCCTGATTGCTAGGAGTTTCACTGGGAGAGGTTCACGAGATCTCCCCCAGATCCCCTCCCTGCTGAACAGACCAGTAGGAGTCACTATTGCAACGACCAGGACTCATACCACTGGCTTCCCGCCCGGGAACACTGCCAATCATGTTTGACGACTGACCAAGCCGGTACTCTGCAGTGGCAGGCGAGTGCTTAGATGACCTCTACACTACCCAGCCACACCAGGATACAGCATGGTTAATGAGGTTCTATAGGCATCGGTGTGACAGAAGAGAAGTGCAGACCAACAGAATTGCCCTCAGCTCCACTCACAGCAAAGAGACGGTGCATCGTGTCTCTTCAAAGTACAATGTAAATCAGCTTAAATGATGGAGGCCTTCTTCCAGCTTGTGTATTCACTGGAGGGCACTGCCAAGTGTGTGTCGGCGCCGCTGAGACCAAAGCTCCCTGTGCTCAAATTGAAAATGTGAGAAGGTTTCATGAATCAAACGCGACTTTCTTATGATCGTCATACGATTCTTATGACAATCCCAATGCTAGAGCGTGCAGGTCTCAAGCAAGTCACAAGTCCCTGCTAAACGTCAAGCGAGTCAAGTCAAGTCATTGCTCGGGTCAAGCAAGTCGCAAGTCGAGTCAGCATGAAAGAAGCTCTTAAAACAGGAGAGAAAGGATTTGATAGGATTTTATCGATACCAATAACACTATCGATACTGCTTATCGATACCAATACTTAACAATATTCGTATACATAATTCCTCTTTCTTTTGCTGAATAAAATATATTTTCAGTAATACATTTATTATTAGTTTAGGCAGAAAATAATTAAACAAAATAGTTCATTAATAATTTAGTTTTCTCAGACAAACCATTATAAGGGGATCAGTTGCTATAGTCTGTAAATGTCTGGTAGTTGCTGCTACTTTTCTGTAATTTCTGTCTATGTTGATCTTCACTAACATAATGGAGTATGACTGTAATATAGTGTGTGTCCATCAATCACTAGTTATTGCTTCCTTTTCCATTTGTGAGCTGCAGATGTGTTTTTCATTTCAACCTCATTTCAACCTCCTTACATTAGGCCTACTGTCACATATTGTATTACATTGGTATTGATATGCTATTACATCTCTAAGCATTCTTTATTTGTCCTTTAATTAGACCTTCCATTGACAGTTTTCAACATAGAGGATAGTGAGTGACCTTAAAACAGAGTTGAAATGACTGATATGGCGTGGAGGGTGACTAGCATGTATGGATGATAATGGCACTTTTTTCATCTTTATCTAAGACCTTTTTAATGCTGAGATAGATTATTATCTACTCGCAACATTTTCCCACTTTGTATTTATCTTGTATGCGCGAGTACCTATCGCGAGTACCTATCGCTGACATTGTGATCAATTATGAAATCAGAGTATTCTATCTGATAACCATTTTCTGCTGTGGATTGTGGTGACTAATTCATCCATAGCTGACATTTAAATCCTAGTTCAGGAAAAATACCATCTTGTTTGCATGATCTTACAGAATTGCGTTTGTCACAGTTGATTATACAGAGAGAGAGCTTGACTTTGAACTAGGGAGCGCAAACGGAATGATAAAGCTCTGTCTTGAAAAGCTGTAAATTCATAAGCTGTCTTGTCTGAATCAGAAACGGTCTCGTAATACAAGGCTCGAGAGAAAATCAAGGAAGCTGTGGGAGAATCCTTTCAACATGCTTCAGCTTGATCCCGTCCAACCATGTTTCAAAACTTTTACTTTTCAAATCCATTCATAAAAAAACGGTCAAGTCCTTTTGAGTCATCTGATTCAAGTCTAAGTCAAGTCTCAAGTCATGAATACCAAGTCAAAGTCAAGTCACAAGTCTTGAAATCTGCGACTTGAGTCAAGTGATGTGACTCAAATACCTCACTAGTACTAACAAACAAGAAATACAATAAAATAAATAAACAAATCAGGAGATATTTACATCTTCTGAAGATACATCTTGGCTTTCTAGATTATCATTTTATTGTTCACACTAAATATACCCAGTGTGATTGAATGTTGAATATTTAGTTACACTGCAAAGGTTGGTGTTCTGCATGTGATTTAACATTTTGGCCTTTGTGCGTCTTGTCACTATAGTTGTGTTTTACTATCTATTTTTATCTAATGTTGGCTAGCTGGCTAATGTGAAACAGCTGTAAATAGATTGGCATCACAGCAACAGATCAGTTATCAAAGATAAATGCCATTGTGACCATCGTGGATGAATGCAACATTGCAGCATTTATCACACTGATTGGGGACTGAGGATGAAAATTAGAATCCCTTGCTAAATCCTGTGTATTTACAGTGCATTTTATGTATTGTCCATTAACACTTTCAGTGCCACCAGGGGGCGCACGACTTAGTGCTTGAATGCCACCATCGGCGCCAATGTTAACGTTAATATCGCCTAATCTATGTTTTAAATTATGGCTATGTGTCTAATCTGCCCGTCGCTTATCAAAGAATCATTTTCCAGTCAGTGTTGTCAAGGCAGATTGGTTTTTTATCGCTTCATTTCCGTTTGAGAGCATTTTGAAAAGCGCCCGTTTTCAGGTGAAAAACAGCCCATTCTGTGATAATCGCCTTTTACTGGAATATTCCAGAACGTTGATATTTGTCGATCTATTTATGAATCGTTTTCAAATAAACGCTAGATGATCAATAGTATACGTGCACGCACGCACATTCGAGGCGCGCGCTGATAATAGCCGTTTTCATTTCCTCATGGATTTTACAGTGAAACCGATAGAGCACATATCAGAAAAAAGCTTATATCTCCTCGAAAACAAGTCTGATTATCCTAACACTGATAACATAGATTCCTTACCTGACATCAGATGGTATCCAAATGGTATATTCCAATTCCTGATCACCATTCGAAAAAATCTATAGATAGTATAGTATAGTATAGTGTATAGATCTAACGTGTATACAGTAGAACTCATGATCAGCGGGGCTCAGAGGATCCAGAATGAACTCTGGTAACCCCGGCTGCATCAGTGGACTGGAAAATGTGGACTGGAATATTTTTTTCCCCCATCCATTTTCATTGAGTCCATTCCATTTACCATTTACCATCTGGGAGACGATAGGGGCCGCTTTTTTCACATCTGATCGCCGGCGGCCCTTGGGTAGGCTAGGGTAGGCTTGCGTGATGCAATATGATTTCAGATCGCTAAAAAAATTAAAAATTTAAATTCAGAGAAATCTCATGAGTGGCTTTCAACGTAACTATCGTAAACCCGAGATTAGCCGTGAGTGGCAGTCAAAGTGTTAACACTATCAGTGCCGACCTTGTTTACCTTTTTACCCCGTTGAATGTCCACTTCAATGTTAGCGTTAAAAACGCATAATCTATGTTTTAAATTATGGCTATGTGTCTAATCTGCCCGTCGCTTGCAGTCAACATTGTCGAAACGGATTGTTTTTTAATCGGTTCATATCCTTTTTATAGCATTTCGAAAAGCTACCGTTCTCTCGAAAATCTTTGGAAATTTGAAAGATTCCCCCCATTAATGGCATTTATTTGGAATATTCTCGAATACACTAGACACGTTGTCATTTGTCGGCCTATTTATGAATCGTTTTCAAATAAAGGCTAGATTATCGATAGTATATGTGTACTTATGCACGCTATAGAGGCGGGCTGAAAAATCTATTCTCTCGTTTCCTCAAGATCACACACACACACACACACATACACACATAGGGACACGCTGTTATCTCAGTGAATACAGCTCCGATTACCCCAAGACTGGTAACATAGACTCCTTACCTTAGATCAGACGTTCTCCAAAAAGATTATTCCAATTCCTGATTGCCATTCCAAATATTGACCGCGTTTATTGATTAATTATTGGCTGCTGTAAATATATATTCCAGGCTGCTTTCCGTCTCGCAATCAGATCCCTCATCATCAGATCCATCGCCAGCATAATGGAGCCAGTTGGCTCCACCTCTACAGATCCCACAGGGATCCAGCAGTGTAATCGACTGACCTGCAGTTACACAGGGATAGACGATAGGGGGCGGTTTTTTCCCATCTGAGCTCCTACAGGGGCTGCTGTACCAACGGGAGACTTGTTGATGAAATATGAATTCAGATCGCTATTAAAAAATAAAAACAGCATTTCTCGTCGTCTGCACTCAACGGGGGGTCAGATAAAACGAGAATAGTCGTCGTCGGCATTCAAAGTGTTAATACATGCTGTCCCTTCCAAATAAACGAATAAATGAAAAATGTCAGGATGATTGTTCAAACACAGTGAACTTAACAAGCGTATGAAACAGCATGGACTTTGGCTGTGCGTCACATGGTCAAAAAAATAAGTCCCAGAACACTTCATTATAACTACAGAATACAGTAAGTAGGGTGACAAAGTGGATCAGAGCAGTTACAGTAGGATGACCCACAGTAAGACAAGAGGTATGATAGGATGGACGGTTAGCGTTTCATTCTGTAATATGGCCCCAGATCTGTGATCAGAGCCTCCGCTGTTACCAAGGAAACCAATATATTTCTTCAGAAAGTATTGTTTTATTTTGTATTATCTTGTGCCACGTGGTTGTCTCGCACTTAGAGAAGCTGATTTATCTCCAGAGGGTTCTTGGTTCAGACCGATGCTCCAAGCTGCAGTGAGGAGAAAGATGGTGTCTACTGTCATCATTGACCGCTACACTGTAAACCAGCATCCCCCACCTAGATTGACTGAATTCTCTGACACATTCTGACAGAGTGTCAGTGGCCTAGTGCCTCTGGAAGAATAGAATGCTGAAATGTTACACAACAACCACCGTCACAGGCGGCGATATAGGCGAGGCTGCAGAGGCAGCTGCCTTAGGGCCCGCCCCCCGTCTGGGGGGAGGGGGGCCCGGGCCCAGGCCCGGGACTGAATGGAGTTGCCGTTCGCGTGTGGGACTGGATCGAACGGCAACTGGTAACGGCAACTGGGACTGGTGCGTTTGTTTTGACTGTAGGCTCCTCCCGTTTTGCCAGTACTGTGGTACGAGTACGACTGATAGCGTGTGGTTTAGGAACAGGGCGTTTTGCACAAATCCAGCGCTCCCTTTCTTGGCTGTGACGTAGCCACGTAAGTTTCACAAGCAGCGCGGAGGTGCCGCGTTCACGTTACGTGGGAAGAATCGGAAGAACCAGCTTCCGACTGGGAAAAACCATTCACGTAAGCCTCCTAGTGGTAATTCCTACTAGGACATATGGGATTTTTTATAGACCCCGATATCTCCCACTTCGCGTCACGAATTGCGGAAGTATGGATGTGGGCGTTTTGATCGAGTCAATGCGTGAAGGCTTCCTAGTTGTAGCAACGAGATGTCCTCTGGTTCTTCCGCTTCTTCCCACATAACGTGAACGCGACATCAGAGAAAAAGATCGCTTGCTATAGGGGCAACAAGCTATAACACATCCAACATAATACTAGTCACCTGAAACATCACCACCGCTACGATGGTGTATTAAAATACGACGACGCCGAGCAGCTAAAGGGGACATTTACTGAGGACCAGCACCAAGTGTGGATATATTATGATTTAACAAGTCTTATCTGTCTAGGACGATGACAACATTATTGCAGGTAAGCTAACTACTAACGTTATCACGCTAGCTTGGATGCTAACTAACGTAATGTGAATGAATGAATGAAAACTTTATTTAACAGATTGCAGAATGGGTACAATACAGTACGGCTCAATACACACAATTGTTAAGGGGATGCAGACCAGAGAAAGACGTTTGTCTTGTTTACATCAGGGTCCCCCATTTTCAATTCATAGTGATCATAGAAAACATATACGTTACCACCTAGCCACAATCTATGGTATTTCTAGGTTACCACATGGGTGGCGCACGTGAACACTTTGTGAATTATGTGAGGGTGTATCATGATGATGGTAATTTGGCACTTAACGAACGTTACCTATCTCTTTGCCGTTTTGCATAGTGCACTGCATAGTACCAGAGATGACAAAAGTTATGTGGTAACATAGGTCGCATCACTGCCAGTAGTCAGCCTATTACCCAATTCTGACTCTGGTATTAGTCAACTAACGTACTGTTAGCCAGTTAGTACTGTTAGCCAGTTAGTACTGTTAGCCAGCTACTGTAATAACGAAACTGAAATATCTAATGATGATAGTCAATCATAAAGACAGAAAACACTCTCATCACAGACAAGCTGGATCTGGCCAAATACCTAAACATGTCATGGTGAATGAATGAAAACTTTATTTAACAGATTGCAGAATGGGTACAATACAATACAGCTCAATACATACAATTGTTAAGGGGATGCAGACCAGAGAAAGACTTTCGTCTTGTTTACATCAGGGTCCCCCATTTTCAATTCATTATAACATACATGACATACAGATAGACAGTAGTGCTACATCTATACATGACATACCAGATTTGCAAATACAGTACTGTTTGTGATACGAAAAGAGTCCAGAAAAGAGAGTATATACATTTGACGTATTATTATTGTATTGTGATATGTTTTGTTTCATGTTGGAAAAAAAAAATTGATAATTATTTTTTTAATAATACAATACATATCTGTGTGGGGGGGGGGGGGGGGCCCGAGCTGTCAATCTCGCCTCAGGGCCCGTGGCGCATTCCAACCGCCACTGACCACCGTAGTGTCCTTAAAGGGACAATTGGCATTTCTGGACGTTAGGTTTTATGGAATACTTGCTAGTAGTGTAGTTGATATAATACCATTAGCTTACTCACAGTCGGAGTTCTGGCCTGCTCTCTTGATTGATTGATTGATTGAGTGACCAAAAACTAAAATATGCTGTCCTCAAGTATTTCTAAGATAAGATATTCGTTTATTGATCCCCTTGGGGAAATTCGGGCGTCGGGGAAGCATGGGGGAGGGTACAGTAGGTACAGGTATGGGCAGGGTAATAGAAGAGAGACATACTGTAAATATAGCCAATCAAATAAAATCAGAATATAAAAATATGAGTAAAATAAACAGTGTAAATAATTATGCCTGCATGTTATGGTGTGGATTAAGCCTTTTTTTATTTTATTTTTTTGACCTGTTTGGCGCGTCCCAGCTCCATACAACTTACATGTCCAAAAATCCTAATTATGCCTTTAAGCAAAGCAACTACCCCACAAGCTCCAGTGACATCTCTCTGGCATGTGTACATGTACTCTATGTGTGTGTGTAATACACATCCAGTGTCTGAGTCAAAATCAACAAATTCCATTTTACACAGTAGTTGGTATCTATTATATGTCATTATGTTTGTGCAGACATCACGTTCTTGCCAGAATATTCGCTGTTCATGTGGGAGAATGAACTCTGGTCTGTTCATTACATTCTAAATGCTTTTTGCAGAGGAAAATGACTTCATGCATAACACTCAGCCGCTTGTTACTTTTCCTTTCTGAAATCATAACCAGAGAACAAAGCAGTGAATTTGTGCATATTTAGGGATAAACTAAGTTAGGTTGTGCCTTTATTTATTAACTTTAATGTGGGGAAATTCATCCTCTGCATTTGATCCATGCTAACTATTTGGGAGCAGTGGGCAGCCACATAGTGTGGCGCCTGGAGACCGACTCCAGTTGTAATGGCAGGAAACCTTGCATTCAATGTCTTTTGGTGTGGGAGGAAACCAGAGTGCCCAGAGGAAACCCACACAAAGATGGAACCTCTACACAGCAGGGCCCCCTGCTGGGGGTTTGAACCCAGGACCTTGCTGTGAGGCAACAGTACTAACCACTGCACCACCATGCCGCCATAATACTACTGTGGTTAGCTTTGAAGCCCTAATCCAGAATATTTGTTGACCATATCAATGTGGGGTATATTCACGTAATATTCTTAAAAAGGTTTGATCTGTAGACAAGGACATAGTGTCGCAGATGTGAGGCAAAGCACCGTGTACTGTATGCAGTGTTAATTTTGTTAATGAAAATGATGACTAAATATGGTCGTCAACAAAGCTTTTTCCCCTGACGACAACGAGACGTGACGTCACGTTAACTCATTCATGGCCAATCACGTAATATTACGCGTTTGCTCGCCAGCGGTTGAGCGGCAATAACGTAATATTACGTTTTTAGATAGTTTAAAAAAAAATCGATTTTAATATCCTATACATTCTCACGGACCTCTGTGTTACCATTGGAACTCATTTTGAGACCCCGGGAGTGCAATACCAGCCGAATCCTGCTAGGTGGAGGTATTGCCTACCATTTTAAACCTTATTTCACACTGTGTGTTACATCTTATATGATCTGGGCGGAGAATTTGGCTTCGGGCGAGTGAAACAGTTCATTCGAGTAACTTGGAACGCTTGGAACACACTTGATGCATATTTTGTGCCAATGCATGTCAGGGACCTGATGGACATCAATACTGGAAATCACGATCAGACAACTGGAATATTCATTTTGGGATAACTCCTAGTAAAGGTAAGGACTATATGACATCAATCCTACCTTGATCCAACGATGATTTCACATCGATCGCAACGATCATATGCAACATACTCCAAAACGTATGCCGTTGCTGACGATCAGAGCATCAAAAAACGACCCCCCCCACCTTTGATGCATTCATGATGAAACATAATACCTATTATATACCTTTGATTTTGAAATAGTAACGTGTCCAGGCGAGCAACGCGAACGATTTTAGCTAAATTCACATAGCGCTCCTGACAGCAGCAGCGGGGGGAGGGGCTAGCAGGGGCTTAATCTCCCTCTGAAAAAGGCTCAGCCCCCTCTAAGCCCACCCTCCCCCCAGTAATGTTTTGATGAAAAATATGGAATAAAAAATATAATATATGAAGACATCGGACTGACTTATATGTAACAAAACTAAATGATCATGTTTTTTATTTACGCAAGTGATGATGACCGTTGACCTTTTCCGCTTGTTGTGTGATTTGATTGGTTGGTTCCTGCGTCAGATGTGTGATAACTTTAATGTCTAGCAATTTCTAGTCTAGCACTCTACTACTAGTATCAATTACAATTTACAAGCGTTGCATCGATTAAGTTAGGTGAAATACAATAAGTTTGTGGCACAATTTGCGCGTTATAGTGTTTTTAAAATTAATTATGGACCGCTTTACTTTTGTTATGGCAAAAAAACGAGGGAGAGTGGATGATGTTGAAACGTTGGCTCACGCTGCCATAGCTGCCTTCACTGGCGGCAAAAAACCTGGTGGTTTTAAACCAAGATCCAGCTGAGGGACCGAGGTGTCCTCAATTAAAGTCTTACCCAACTCGAAAATTTGGATCTCAATCAACTCTTGGTTCGAACAATAAGCCATGGCTGGAATACTCACTCTCAGTTGATGCTGCTTGCTTTCTGTTATGGATGCTGCAAATGATAAATCACAACAACAAGTGGATCGTTCTCCTGTGACTGGTGAGTACCAGTCTTTGTTGATATGCAGGTTTAAATTACTTATTAATTATTATTATTAATAAGACTTTGACATTGTTATGTCCAGCGACTCCACAATGCAGCCTGTAGCCAACTCTGTCAGCTAAACAGGAAATGTCTTCTGTAACATTAGCTACGATTTGTTTTGTGTGTGAATGTTTTCTTTCTGAAGCTCAGAAAGACTGTCTGAACTAGCTGCATTAATATTGTAAGTTAGCGTTGCAAGCTGAAAATAGGCTACTTATTATTAGTGTTGTCAAAAATATCGAAAAATCGATACATATCGATTCTGAATATTTAAAACGGTTTCAATACTCATTTCCCGAAATATCGATATTTAATTATTCATAAAAAAAGAAAATAATGGTATAAGGAAGTTGCATTGTTCATTTCAATACTTGTAATAGTACAGTAGTCCACACCACACACACACACACACACATGTGCATTCAGTTAAGTCGGAATATGACTGTAATACAAACAGTTCAGTTTGTCAGGTACATGCAACACAGATTACAGTGTTTACATCTGTCTGCTTGAGAAAATACCATGTCCTGCAATAAAAATTATTGAAGTGAGATGAACAGTTATTTTTAAATGTGTGATCTAAAGATAAACAAAGGTTTTTAAAAGTGTTATATTTATCTTCTCTTATAGTACCAGAGAGAAGCCTTAAGTATAAGATTGAACCCTTTCCCCTGTGGTATCGAAAATGGTATCGAATATCGATACTTTTCAAGGTATCGTATTGAAGTTCGAAATTCCAGTATCGTGACAACACTACTTCTTATGTGCTGTGTGTCTCGGGATAGCTACAGCTGGCAGGCAGCTGCTAGCTAGCGGGAATGGTGTATTCCTGTTTCCACAGTAGCGTAAGATTGCTCTGCATTACCATATTCAACTCTAGCCAGTGCTACAGTAATTTATTTCCGTGGGTAACGATATTAGAACTTGTTTGGTTTGTTAAAGGCATGCTGGGTTTTTAATGGGTGTTCTTCTCTAGCAGCTACGATTCTACAGATACTTTCTGTGGTGACTATGATTTGGATTGTTTGTTCGTGCTTGTTGTCATAAACTTTTTGTATGCATTTGATTTGTTCATTCTAAATTCACGGAATTAATTGTGCTTGCATTGGTGTATAACGCTAAACATTTAGTAAAATGCATTTTCAATTATGTAGCCTATATTAGCCCGGAATGATTGAATGCTGGTATTTTGTTTGTTATTGTTTGTTGCATTAAAATTCATTAGCACCTGCTATAAACAATCCAGCCCCCCCGTAGCTCTCCCAATCACAATTCTCTGGCGCCGCTGCTGGCGCTCCATAACTCAGTTTTTCAGGAATTAGCCCGGATCACTTTGAAACTATACAACATTCACCACGGGATAACACGCGAACATATACATGAAAAAACGAACTCCCTTTTACAAGTTGGACGAGAGATAGTTACTGTCAAATGAGCCATAGCATTGTCTCCATAGCTATAATATAGAATATAGATATAGCTTTGCAAACATAGTGACGCATCGTGAAAATAGGCAATGGAAAGCTGGCCCATTGACTACACAATGGGGATAATAGCTGGCGCTCAATCAGTTAATGTAGATCATGTGACACTAACGTGATAAAATAATTAATGCAATATTGTTGACTGCAACTGAGGACACAAAAATTTACTTTACAAAAACCATGACGAATGATCTCTTAATTTATGTTGACTAAAACAAGATGAGACAAAATAATTATAACTTTTAGAATAATTCACGTTATTATTTCAGCATTTCCCATTTCCATTTCGGTGATAGCTAAGCTCTGCGGGCAAATACTGCGGCATGGTCATGCTGGACCTACAAAAGGCCTTCGACACTGTCAATCACACCATTCTGATTGACAAGCTAAAAGCAATTGGTTTTGATAGTTTATCAGTGAGCTGGATACAATCCTACCTGGAGGGGAGGGAACAGATGGTGGAAGTAAACGGTACACTATCCCCCCCCCTCACAGTGAGCTGTGGTGTTCCACAAGGAAGCATACTAGGACCGCTACTATTCCTAATTTATGCAAATGACATGTCGTCAGCTTGTGACTGCAACTTGTTCCTGTTTGCGGACGACTCAGCCCTGCTGGTCTCTGACAAGAACAAGTTACAGGTTGAAAAAGCCCTCAGCTCGGAACTAGGCAAAATCTGCATATGGCTCGCCGACAACAAACTATCATTACACATGGGCAAAACAGAGTCCATTCTCTTCGGTTCAAATAACAAACTCAGCAAGACCGACGGCTTCTCGGTTACAGTGGGTGACAATATTATCACAAGGAAAGATGAAATTACCTACCTGGGTTCCATCCTAGAGGCTAATCTTTCCTGTGACAAAATGGCATCCAATGTAATAAAAAAAGTCAACCAACGAACGCGATTCTTGTACCGGATCTCCTCTCTGGTAAACAAGAATACCCTGAAGACTCTAGCAGGAGCACTCATTCAAGGGTACTACGACTATGCTTGCACCTCATGGTACCAAAGCACCTCAAAGGCACTAAAAAACAAATTACAAACATCTCAAAACAAGCTAGTCAGACTACTACTTGACCTGACTCCTAGAACCCACCTCACCCCTGCCCACTTTGACAACCTAGGATGGCTTAGAGTAGACGACAGAGTACAGCAACTTGCAATGGGCCTGGTCTACAAGATACACTACGCGACCAAGGTACCCATGTACATGTCAAAATACTTCCCAAAGGTCAGTGAATACCACGATCACAACACCAGAGGGAGCTCCACAAATCATGTAAAACCCAGATTCGGATCAAACAAGGGACTAAACACGTTTCGCAATTATGCCACATCAATGTGGAACGCCCTGCCTAAAGCTGTAAAGGAATGTGAATCACTACCCACCTTCAAAAACACTCTCAAAAAACACCTACGTGAGACTGCAATTCGAAACTGGCCCCTACAAATGTCCTAACCTAGTTGTACAGTAAATGACCAAGTAAGGCTTTGTCAATATTCAAATGTACAGTGTAAAATGTGTGTGTGTCCCCTTCCCAACCCCCCCCCCCCCCCCCCCACCTCCAATGTACAGCCCTCACCCAACCCACCCAACCCCACCCCACCCAACCAACCTCCTCCAATGTACAGTTTCTATGCCAAATGTATATACACTCCTTTTCTGGACACTTTTGTATCACAAACAGTACTGTATTTGCAAATCTGATATGTCATAAATGTATAGATGTAGCAGTACTGTCTATCTGTATGTCATGTATGTCATATATGTTATGATGAATTGAAAATGGGGGACCCTGATGTAAACAAGTCGAAAGTCTTTCTCTGGTCTGCATCCCCTTAACAATTGTATGTATTGAGCTGTACTGTACTGTACCCATTCTGCAATCTGTTAATAAACTTTTCAATCAATCAATCAATCTGCACCATTTATGGCCCACTAAAAGCCAAGAAGGCTAAAAACCGTGTCCCAGGTCTCTCTTGACTACAGCTTATAGTATACCATTAACCATGAATGGAATCCGCTACTTTCTCAACACTCATGTGGCAGCCGAAGAGTTCTACCAAAATAACATAGCATTTAAGACAACAGAGGCTAAAGAGGATGGCTAGGCTGCGAGAATAGCTCATTTATTAGCCTGGAACCTATATCCCAGACAGAGACTTGCTCTCCCCCGTAGATACTCTTTCGTCTGTGTACACCCAAAACTATCAACATTACACATGGTGGATACAACAAGGACAAGACCACGTTCACTTAAAAAGGTAATGTTGGTATGAAAAGAAAAGAAACAGATGAGTACTAACACTGAGAGTGAGATGGACATTACTAGTATACGTTGTTAACACATTCAGCACCAGACCCGATGATAGTCTGGTTATCTCGCCAGCGTTTGAGCACCATACCGAGTATAGTCGGGTTTTCATAGTTTTTTCTTTTATTCGATTTTTTTATTCTATGCAATGTCACGGACCTCGGTGTTACCATAGGAAATCATTCTGAGATCGCTAGAGTGCAATACCGGCCGTATCCTGCTAGGTGGCAGTATCGCCCACCCTTTGAAACCTTTTTTCACACTGGGTGTTAAATCTAATTTGGGTGGAGAATTTTGGTCCAGGCAAGCGGTTCACCCGATCACATTGGAACGCGGCCATGGCCCTCGATGCATGTGTTGTGCCGGATTATGTCGGGGACCCGATGGACACCAATACTGGAAATCGCGATCAGACAATTGGAATATTCCTTTTGGCATATTTCCTAGTAAAGGTAAGGACTATATGACATCAATCCTACTTTGATCCAACCATGATTTCACATCGATCGCAACGATCAAACATAATCCAAAACATATGCTGTTGCTGACGATAAAAGCATCAAAAAACGACCCCCCCCCCCCCTTTCATGCATTCATGATGAAACATAATACCTATTATATACCTTTGAATTGGAAATAGTAGCGTGTCCAGGCGAGCAACGCGAACGCTTGTAACAAAATTCACATATTGCTCCATAGCGCCGTTTCCAGGAATTAGCCAGGATCACTCTGAAACTATACAATATTCACCACGGTATAACACGCATGAAAAAATTCATTCTTTTTCACATATTGAACAATGGATAGTTAATGTCAAATTAGCCATAGTATTGTCTCCATAGCTATAATATAGAATATAGATATAGCCCTGCAAACACAGCCACGCACAGTGAAAATCCCTATCTCTTAGAGCGGTGGCGCAGTAGGTACAAAGGTGGTTAGACCTGCTTGGTGCCCAAAGTGTTAATGAATCCCTTTAGAACTTGAAGCGCACTAAAACATCGTAATGACTTTTTATTTTTCATATAATGTTGGGTACATGCTCAGTAGAGTTAGAACGCTCCCAGTCTTAGGGGCTGTGATATTATGCTGCACACTTTATGCACATACTGTAGAAGTACAGTGGCAGGTTCGCGAAGCTAATGTTGTTAGCGTAATGCTCTGATGGAGGCCACCATTTTAAGTTTTAAGTTTAAAGTGACGTCAGTGATCTACGGTACGACTCGACAGACAAAAGGGAATCGACTGGAATGTAAATGGAAAACACCACTCGCCTCCAATTTGCCCCCATGTCAGTTACAAGGAGGTCGTTTTATGTTCTTTAAATTATTTAGACCGGCTGCTGTTAATTAATATTATTATTTTATTGTTTTAAATATTTTTATTTACCAAAAATACTTTGAGATAGCTTTTTTCGATTCATATAAACTAAGTTGCACTGATAGTTTTCATTGTGGTATGTATGTGTGTGTGTGACGTGTGTGAACTTTGTAGGTCCCAGTGAGAATTGCAATCAGTGTGTACTGTGTATTTATTTACCCTATCCTATTGTTGCTTTATTGGTTAAAAAAAGAAATAAGCAATTAAAATTAGAATATGTTCCATGTCTGACTATTTCTGAATCTATTGACCATTTCAAGGAATGTTTGGTTACTATTGGGCTATTCTACTGAACTTATTATGAATCAGCTGATAGGGTTTTGGCTAGACTATACTTAAAGAATAAATAGAATTGCATTATTTACAAGAGAATATAATGCCTTTTTTTTCCATTAACACATTTGGCGCCAGACCCAAGATATCCCAGGTTAACTCGCCATGCGTTGGACACCAGACCCGAGGGTTTTGGTCGTTTTTTCTTTTATTCGATATTTTATTCATTCATTATTATTCATCCACTGACCTCTGTGTTGCCATAGGAAAGGATTCTGAGTTCGCCAAAGTGCAATACTGGCCGCATCCTGCTAGACCCTTTGAAACCTTATATCTCACCCTGTGTTACACTTAAATCCCTCCGGGCGCTAAATTTAGACAGCCGAGTAAATCACTTCATCCGACCACTTCGAAACGCATCTGGCACACTCAATCCATAAATTGTGCCAAATTATGTCCGGGACCAGATGGACACCAATACTGGAAATCGCGATCAGACAATTCAATTAGAATATTCTTTTTGGAATACCCCCAAACAAAGGTAAGGACTATCTGACATCAATTTCAGCTTGATCCAACAATGTTTTCATATCGATTCAGCTGATCAGCGTGTGTAGTGGTCAACACGAATGCCGTTACTGGCCATCAAAGCATACAAAAACGACCCCCCCCCCCTTTCATGCATCCATGATGAAACATAATACCTATTATATACATTTGATTTGGAAATAGTATGTCCAGACAAGAAATGCCAATGCTTATAGTAGAATACACGTAGCGCCCTATAACTCAGCTTTTCAGGAATTATCCCAGATCACTCCTAAACTATACTTATATTCACCACGGGATAACGCGCGAACATATGCATGAAAAAATAATCTCCTTTTTGCATGTTCGATGGAAGAAAGTCACTGTCTAATGACCATAGTATTGTCTCCATAGCTATAATATAGAATATATAGCTCTCCAAACATAGTGATGCACAGTGAAAATATGTTATGGAAACCTGGCACGTTAGCCACAAGGACCAGGCTAATGGCTGGCGCCCAATGTGTTAACGAAAAATAGACAAAAATGTCATCAGTTTTTGTCGACTAAATCTAGACAAAAACAAAAAAGACAAAATCTAAACTAAAACCGACTAAGACTAAAATGCTCAGATCTGTAGTTGACTAAAACTGACTAAAGGAAAAATAAATGAACGTGACTAAATATGATGAAAATGAAAAAGGAGCATTTGACACATGACTAAGACTAAAACTAAAATTAAAATAGCTGCCAAAATTAACACTGCATGTATGTGCACTAGGGGCAGAGTTAGTGACAGTCAGACATGTGAATGAGTGAGTTAGTGACAGTGAATGTGAATGATTAAAGGGTTGAGTTAGTGACAGACAGACATGTGATTAACTGGTTGACTTAGTGACAGACAGCCATGTGGTTAACTGGTTGAGTTAGTGACAGACAGAAGTGTGAATGATTAACTGGTAGAGTTAGTGACAGACAAACATGTGGTTAACTGGTTGAGTTAGTGACAGACAAACATGTGGTTACCATCACCCCAGTCATCACACACATAATAAACCTCTCCATAAAACAGGGACACGTCCCCAAGGACTTCAAAATTGCGAGAGTGACCCCTCTGCACAAAAAAGGCAGTAAATTAGACCCAGGCAACTACCGCCCTGTTTCTATCCTTACCTCCATCTCGAAAGTCATGGAAAAAATTGTATACGAACAGGTCGAAAAATACCTTGCGGGAAAAAATCTAATCTACGAATTCCAATCTGGCTTCAGAACATCCCACTCCACTGACACATGCCTTCTCTATTTAAACGACCACATCAAACAAGAGGTGGACGCGGGCAAATACTGCGGCATGGTCATGCTGGACCTACAAAAGGCCTTCGACACTGTCAATCACACCATTCTGATTGACAAGCTAAAAGCAATTGGTTTTGATAGTCTATCAGTGAGCTGGATGCAATCCTACCTGGAGGGGAGAGAGCAGATGGTGGAGGTAAACGGTACCCTATCCCCCCCCCTCACAGTAAACTGTGGTGTTCCACAAGGAAGCATACTAGGTCCGCTACTGTTCCTAATTTATGCAAATGACATGTCGTCAGCTTGTGACTGCAACTTGTTCCTGTTTGCGGACGACTCAGCCCTGCTGGTCTCTGACAAGAACAAGTTACAGGTTGAAAAAACCCTCAGCTCAGAACTAGGCAAAATCTGCATATGGCTCGCTGATAACAAACTATCATTACACATGGGCAAAACAGAGTCCATTCTCTTCGGTTCAAATAACAAACTCAGCAAGACCGACGGCTTCTCAGTTACAGTGGGTGACAATATTGTCACAAGGAAAGAAGATATTACCTACCTGGGTTCCATCCTAGAGGCAAATCTTTCCTGTGACAAAATGGCATCCAATGTAATAAAAAAAGTCAACCAACGAACACGATTCTTGTACCGGATCTCCTCACTGGTAAACAAGAATACCCTGAAGACTCTAGCAGGAGCACTCATTCAAGGGTACTACGACTATGCTTGCACCTCATGGTACCAAAGCACCTCAAAGGCGCTAAAAACAAAATTACAAACATCTCAAAACAAACTGGTCAGACTACTGCTTGACCTTACTCCTAGAACCCACCTCACCCCTGCCCACTTTGACAACCTAGGATGGCTTAGAGTAGACGACAGAGTACAGCAACTTGCAATGGGCCTGGTCTACAAGATACACTACACGACCAAGGTACCCATGTACATGACAAAATACTTCCCAAAGGTCAGTGAATACCACGATCACAACACCAGAGGGAGCTCCACAAATCATGTTAAACCCAGATTCGGCTCAAACAAGGGACTAAACACGTTTCGCAATTATGCCACATCAATGTGGAACGCCCTACCCAAAGCTGTAAAGGAATGTGAATCACTACCCACTTTCAAAAACACTCTCAAAAAACACCTAAGGGAGACTGCAACTCGAAACTGGCCCCTGTAAATGTCCGAACACATGTTACCATGTACAGTAAATTACCAAGTATGGTCTTGTCAATAATCCAATGTACAGTGTTGTTTGTACAGTTGTACAGTGTCCCCCACCCACCCCTCCTACCCAACCCCCCCCCCCCCACTCCTACCCAACCCCCCCCCCCCCCACCCACCCAACCACATCCAATGTACAGTCCCCCCCCACCCCCACCTACCCAATCCAATGTACAGTTTCTACGCCTAATGTATATACTCTTTTCTTTCTGGACTCTTTTTGTATCACAAACAGTACTGTAATTGCAAATCTGGTATGTCATAAATGTATAGATGTAGCAGTACTGTCTATCTGTATGTCATAGATGTTACGATGAATTGAAAATGGGGGACCCTGATGTAAACAAGACGAAAGTCTTTCTCTGGTCTGCATCCCCTTAACAATTGTATGTATTGAGCCGTACTGTACTGTACCCATTCTGCAATCTGTTAATACAGTTTTCATTCATTCATTCATTCAACTGGTTGAGTTGGTGACAGACATGTGATTAACTGGTTGAGTTAGTGACAGGCATACATGTGGTTAACTGGTTGAGTTAGTGACAGACAGACATGTGGTTAACTGGTTGAGTCAGTGACAGACAGACATGTGATTAACTGGTTGAGTTAGTGACAGACAGACATGTGAATGATTAACTGGTTGAGTTAGTGACAGGCAGACATGTGATTAACTTGTTGAGTTAGTGACAGACAGACATGTGAATGATTAACTAGTTGAGTTATGTTAGGTTATACGTAGTAATATTTTGTAGTGGTGTAGTAGTTAAGTAAGAAGAAGATCCCGCAGACGCTGCTTAGTGCGTACGACCCCCTGGTGGCTCTCGTGTGCCAGTGTGAGCAATGTATGGCGTAAGGAGACTGGTGCGATGAGGCGGTTGCCTCTGAGGACGTAATTGTCCTTGACTGACAGTTCCTCTCTGATCTTGAAGTATGCGGTCAGATTTTGGCTCACCGATTTCACTGAATGAGGCCAACCCCTGTTAATCTGATCACGCAGTGCAGTCACTTCAGGGCAGGTAGAGCAGGCAGCCCCAAACTCAGTCACCGACAGGGCACTGAGTGTAGCAGAGATGTGTGCGACTATCTCGGGCTCCACATCCATAGCAGGGTCAGTAGAAGCAGGCAGTTCAGTAGAGACAGCGTCCCTGACCGCGAAAGGCAAGTGGCGTAACCTCTGGTGCACTGGCTTAACAGTATAGGGTACATTTGTACACAATGCACAAAGCCTTTTGCACAGCCGAATGCCGGGGCAGGAGGAGTGGTAGGAGCTGTGACAGTAGTATAGCCATCACAGGGGCAGGTGTAGACGGTGTAGGAGTGGAAGAGGGGAGGACAGTAGTTCCACTAATGCAGAGGTGGAGGGCAGTCAACAGGTCCATTCCCAGCAGGGGAGTTCCTTTATCCACAACGTAAAATATAGCAGGGACCATGACATTGGCTCTCCTCACCTGAGCCTGTAGGCACCCCATGACAGGTATGCTAGCCTTGGTGTACGACACCATGCAACAGTAGGTGCAGATAGGGTAGTTTCACTGAAGTATTTCTCATAAGTAGACAGTGGCATTATGGATACTGCTGAACCTGTGTCCACAACAGTCTCAATTATTGAGCCTGGGTAGTAGGGGTGTGTACATGCACAGTGCATACAATCCTTTCTGTAATGTCAGAAGCTTCCAAGCATAGCGCTGTAGTTTCAGGAATTTCCACTGTACTCACCGACTGTGTTTTAGCCCGGCAGACGCAAGCAAAATGTCCTGTTTTCTGGCATAATTTGCAAGTCACTTTTACTGCTGGGCATTGTGGAGAGTTCGCCAGGTGACTCCCCGAGCCGCATCGGTAGCAGGAGCGAGTGGAGGCAGAATCAGTAGCAGCAGCAGGCTTATCTGGACGGGAGCGCTGCCAGTCCCATTTCTTGAAAGTATTATGAGACCGCGGTGCCACGGCATGTACTGGAGCAGCACGCTCTGTTGTAATAGCTTTAGCGTGCAATGCAGCTGCTTCAAACTGCGTAGCTAGATTGATAGCCTTGTCCAGGGTCAAACCTGGTTCGAGCAGCAGACGTTCTCTTATCTGTGGGCTAGCTATAATATGTTCAATCAACTGAGCCCAGAGGTTTTCCTCAGTTTTATTATCAAAGTCACATCTGGTAGCTAGGTCACGCAAAGCAACGACGTATTGTGCAATGCTCTCATGCGGTGCTAGTGCACGCTTTCTGAACGTCGCTCGACTACTACATTGATTCTCGGAGTAAAATGAGCATCCAACGTAGCAACAGCTTCAGCAACGGTATCACCTGTATCCGGCAATGTGTACGTGGCACACACCCACACACCCCAGCTAACCCACCGAAAGGCGGGACGCAGGGGAGGTCCCAGACCTCAGAACCGCCTGGGAGACAGAAGTCCCCAGTCATGTCCATGAGGTAAAACCTAACGAAGGGACCCGGGGAGGACCAGGAGGCCGCAGCACAGATGTCCTCCCCTAACAAGGCGGCAGAGGCCGCCACTCCATGAGTGGAGTGCGCCCTGACACCCCCAGGGGGGGCCTGTCCAGCCAACGTGTAGCAAAGGGCAATGCCCTCGCACAACCAATGTGACAGGTGCTGTTTGGACAGTGCCTTACCAGCGTGAGAGCCACCGTAACAAACGAAGAGCTGATCGGTAGCCCTGAAGTCCTGAGTCCAACTGAGGTAAACCCCCAAAGCCCGGATGGGACATGACAGGTGAAGGCTCGCCTCTAACTGACCAGCGTGAGGAGGCAGATGAAATGCCTGAACCACAATATCCCTGGAGCGAAATGAGCTTCGGATATTTTTTGGCACAAAGACTGGATTAGGCCTCAGAGTCGCACCGCTATTGACACGAATAGACAAGCACTCAGGCCGCACCGAGAGAGCACACAGCTCACCCACACGCTTAGCGGAGGTGATGGCCGGCAGGAATGCAGTCTTGAAGACGCCTGCTCAAGAGGCTCAAACGGGGTCTCAGACAACCGGCCGAGAACCAGTTGGAGGTCCCAACTCGGAGACAGAGAACGTTCCACCGGCTTAAGACGCCGAGCGCCAAGCAGGAAACGCTTCACAAGAGGGTGGCTGAACAACGTAACGCCCTCAAACCCCACATGACAAGAGGATATAGCCGCAGCATATACCCTCACCATCGAAGCCGACAGTCTACCCAAAATAGACTGAAGGAAGGAAAGGACAGCGTCCAGGGGGCAGGACACCGGGTCCAAGCCCCCCACTCTACACCACTCTTGGAAATACGCCACCTACCCGCGTAAGCCGTGGTAGAGGATGGAGCGCGCGCGTGCCGGATAGCGTTAACCACAGAATAGCCAAGACGCATCCCTACCAGATTCACACTGACAGCAGTCAAGCCTAGAGGCTGCCCCAGAACAGGAAGGCAGAACAGGCCATGGCGGGGCCACACAGAGCTGAATCAGGGCCGGGGACCAAACAGCTGAGCCCCGGCCCGGCACGACCAGGACCAAGTCCTGCGCTCCCGACGTACCCGCCCCAACAGCTGAACTATCAGGTGTAAGGGGGGGGAAAGCGTACAGAATCCCGGACGGCCACGGAATCGGTCCCAGACCTGCCCGACTATGTCTGGACGTAATCCCCACTCGTCAGGGTGAGGACCGCCCCGCGACATCACACCTGCACCCACATTCACCCTGCCGGGGATGTGGAGAGCCCTCAGGCTGCGCATATGGAGAAACGCCCATAGCCAGCCGACCGCCGCCCGGTGCAGACAGGGGGAGCGTACTCCTCCCTGTCTGTTGACGCTGACGTCGTGTTGTCCGTCCTGATCAAAACACCGTTTGAGGACCAGAAGGACTACCTTCAATTCCAACACATTGAATGTAGCGCAGACCGGGCAGCATGGTCTTGCCAGCTGCCCCCTACTGCGTTGGCCCGACACATCTCCCCCCCAGTGAGGGAGGCGTCGGTGAAGACCGTGACGTGTGACAGCCTGCTACCCATGGGGACCCCGCTGGTGAGGGCCCCAGGCCCTCCCCAGAGGGCGAGGTCCCCCAGTACTGACATGGGAACCTTAGCCGCTTCCACTTGCCTCTCACCGGGTCTATTTCCATACTGGAAAACCACCTCTGTATCCTCCTCACGGGGGGAAGAGGAGGCCAAGAGGGACCACGGAATGAGCAGATGCCATCATACCGAGCAGGCGCATCATGGACAGCGCCGTAACCGTCCTAAGACGGAACCTCCCGAGCGTGCCGAGAACACCCACTCACCGCCGCTCCGAGAGGGATGCCCATATAGACCTTGAGCTTAGAATAAGCCCAAGTACTCCACCCGTTGACTGGGAAGAGGAGTACTCTACTTCCAGTCTACAGCAAAACCCAGGTTGGTGAGGAATTCCACCACCTGCCTGGTATGAGACCTGACGATCTACCCTGACCGCCAAGGACCAGAATGTCGTCCAGGGCAGAATACACTTCGTAACCCCCGACGACGCAGAGGCCCCAGTGCGGTCTCCACGCACTTGGTGAAGATGCGGGGAGCCAGAGAATAGCCGAACGGCAGCCTCTGGTATTCATACGCTAAACCCTGCAAAGGAAGCGTAGGTAAGCCCTAGGATGGAAGATCGGGGATGCGAATACTCATCCTACAGGTCTATGGAGGAGAACCAGGCCCCCACCTGACAGCGTTTAACAGGTGGGAGACGGTCAAAATGCTGAACCTTCCATAGGATAGGTCCAGCATGGGTCTGACACCCCCCCTCCCGATTTCTCGGGCACCAGAGAATACCGGGAGGAAACGCCACGCATCGCGTCCTCCTTCGGGACCACGATGAAGGCTTGCTTCGCCCACAGAGATTGGATCTCGTTGGCCAGAGCTGTCACTGCTGGTGACCCTGACAATAGGGTCTGTACCAAACCTGAAAACGGGTGGGGTTGTGTAAACACAAGTCCCCGCCTCAGCGTTCTCTCCATCCACCTCGACATATGGCACTGCTGTAGCCATATGTGATGATAATCCCAAGCGCACCCGCCGCCACTTGGCGCTGGTCTGCCAGAAACCGTAGATAGGCGGCCCGGTCCCGCCCGCTGTGCGTAGCCAACCCTGGACCCGCTAACCGTGCGAGCAGAGCGTTCCGTGGAGTCGGACCCTGACACTACCCACGAGGCAATCGCACCCAAGGGGGGACCCCGACAGAAAGGGCCGGTTTGATACGGGAGAAGCTGACATCATACTAGGTGACAAAAGCTCCCCCACTGAACACCCCTCCAGCATGGACTGCTGAGGAATTGTTCTACAGCTGGACATGAGGCCCCCACACTGCCCGATAGGGTGGGTTCCTACACACCGTAGCCCTGCAGAGATATTACTACCACCCAAATCACGCGCCCCTGCCAGACCACTGCCGGTCTTCCGGGAGTGGAAGGCACTAACGTGATACCCGGCCTGGCGAAGGTGAGGTCGGGGGAACGCGCACTGTTTGCCTCAAGAGGTCTCGAGCCCCCCTGCTGACAACCTTTGTAGTTGACAGACGTAACACCAGGCTCAACCAAACACAGACGCAGAACGTGTGGCGTGGGAGCCGCTTGACAGCACAACATTCTCACGGACAGACCCAGTTTCAGCCATCAACTGGGTGTCAGCCCCTGTCCCCATGAGAAGCGAAACGTGGGGCCGCTTGCGCTTCATTGAAGACACGCGACCCACAACCAAAGGAAACAAATCAGAGCCCTTATCCCACTGATGTTGCGGGAGGGAGTGACCGGAGAGCGAACTGCACACAGCTAGACGGCGATGGTTTTTTAGGGCGTGCTCATCTAATGTAGCCGATCCCTCGGCCGCCAAGGCTGTCGGCCTGGCGGTCACCTGTTGGCGTTGTGCCCAGGGTACCTCAGGCGGGGGAACATGGCCGCTGGTTGAGGGCCTCGCCACAGCCGCTGGCAAGGCCGTGCTCTCACCTCTGGCTGCGCGGTGTGAGGCGGTGTGGGGCCTAGGTCGAATACCGCCCGCGCTCCTGCGGAAAGACCAAAGTCCCTCTGCGGAGAGGGGAGCCCTGAGGAGGGAAAAAAACGTCTCACCCCCTCAAAGGGAGACTGATCCAACCAAGATGTCTGTAAACAAGCGTTGACAGCATCCTAGCCCTCCCTGCGGTTATAGCTTGCGGTTATAGCTTGCGGCTAGGTCAAAGCTAATAACGTCAAAACCTTGCGCGATGTTTCGACGTCGGCTGGCCTTCAAGGCCCCGCCACCCGACACCATTTTTGACAGAAAAAACAGCAATTCGAACAATGTTACTAGTCGCTGCTAATTCTATACCGTGGCGGTATAGGCTTAACAGCCCACCAGCCACCTGCCGGGCCGACTCACCTCATGGCGTCGGCCGGGCGGGGCACCGTTCCAACATGCCAGAGGCAAAGGACTGATGCCACCTGCTTCACAAGCACGGAGCACCAGTGGTGGTTGCAACCAGCAACCTCCACTGTGGTGTACACCCATGAAGGGGTAAATGAATAAATGAACTAAAACTCCACCAACACACTGCAGAATGGGCTAGCCCATACACACAATGTTAAGGGGATGCAGACCAGAAAAACTCCAGTCCCGCACACAATTCATAGATTCACTAAAAGCACACCAGCCCTAGGCCTCAGCCCATCCACCCATGAAAAGGTAAACAAGCCCCCGTCAAAACTCCCAACAGTAGACACCGATTGACCGTCAGCATGAATGGTTAAGAGGAGGGAAGACCTTTTTTAAAAAGACAGCCCTCGGCGGGGGATCAACGGAACAGTAACCCAGCATCGTAGCATAGCATTAGCCGCGCGCTCCAGGATAGCCGGGAAAACGACACCGTTTACCCAGATATCCTGCCCCTTGCACCAATACACAACTCGGTTGTCTCACAGGACAACGAGCAGTATCACAAATGCCAGCATTGACGCCTGGTGGCGCAGGCCCTACCTGAGCGCGACCTAGCCACGACAGCTAGCCGCCGCGCGACGTCCCTCGATCAGCTGTCAGAAGACGAGGAAACCCCAGGACAGGCCTGATGCGCTGTTAGAATGTGCCGAGAAGATTCCAGGGGCTGGAAAATCTCCGGCGAAAACCCAACATTGTTCAATTTCCTTCTGCATTTCATAACAACTAGTTCATGGAGTGCACTGCAGCGTCCATGATGGAAACGGAAAAAAGAGGAAGGGCGAGTATGACCATGTCCGGTGTCTTATAGGGGGACACTGGGGCGGGGCCTGGTCAAGTGCATGGGTGCATTGTTTTCATTAATGAAGTAGAGTAGGTACTGGAGATAAGGATATATCTCAGTGTGGCGAAGAGCGAGACGCGAGGCCAGTAGGCTATATACCCTATTGTTAGGTTTTAGTGAGTTTTTCCTTACCTTCGCGTGGGGTATGTCTGGGAGTGCTTACATTCATATATTTATTTGCATTTATTTTAAATTTGTTGGACCTTATGGTGTTCTTGTTTTGTTCTTGACTTATTGTTATGTTTCTTCTTGACTTGTTTAAAGAAGACGTGTCCGGCCCATGGGGACATTAACGTGTGTTGTCGGGCCTTACAAATAAATTTGATTTGATTTGATTTGACTTGATAACTGGTTGAGTTGGTGACAGACATGTGATTAACTGGTTGAGTTATTGACAGACAGACATGTGGTTAACTGGTTGAGTTAGTGACAGACAGACATGTGAATGATTAACTGGTTGAGTTAGTGACAGCAGTGGCGTCGCGTGGGTAAAATAACAGGGGAAGCCAAAAAAAAATTATAAAAAAAAGAAATTATTAAATATTTTTATTAATGTTTTTTTTTTTTTTTTTTTTTTTTAGTCAAGCAGTCACCATGTACACTACAGTATGGCTCGGCGGCCAGTCAAACTTTCTTTTTATTTATTTAACAGATTGCAGAATGGGTACAATACAGTACGGCTCAATACACACAATTGTATAAGGGATGCAGACCGACCAGAGAAAGATGTTTGTCTTGTTTACATCAGGGTCATTAATACTGCTGGAGCATTGGTTCATTTTTGGTCCGATCTTTCCTTGCACGATTTTGCGCGCCGCGTGGGAGCAAATACGAGACACATATTCGGTTGCAAAAAGGTGTCCCACGGTCTCCTCTATGGCCGTGAATATTTTCACGCGGATCGGAATCACGGCGCGCCCGTGGGACACTTTTCCGTTTCGGCGAGTTTATTCCACGCTTTCTGTTTTCCTTTTCTAAGCATTTTCGGGGCTACATGTGAATGAGTAAAAGTTGTGGGACGCCCAGATGTTTCCACGATAGAAAGCTCGCGTGGATCCCATAATAGGCTCACTTAATACAGCGTTTTTAAAATCACGCGACATCTTCAGGGTCGCGAGCCGACCTTTTCCCCTCGTTTTCGATGATGGAAGTGATTTAGGAAAAGCTTCGGCACGCCGAGAGGTCCCCGTGGATTTAATCTCGCGAGGATCGGGGCAATATTCGGCCCGTGGGAACAGTTACGGGTTAATACAATGTTCAGAGTGCAGAGGGGTGTTTTCCTCTCAGCCCCGTTTTAAACTTTTAGGGTGTGGCAGTCAGCTCGAATCTGATTGGCCAGGATCGGATTTGGACTCTATAATGCTGGAAGCCTGGAGAAAGAGACCTACCCCCTGCCTCTCTCCTATACTAACTCCAGTGAGCACAGTGAGTCTGACAGTGTGTTAGAGGGAGTGAGAAGGAGAAGAGGGAGACATTTAAAAAAAAAAAAAAAATTATAACACAGATGCACAGATGAAAAAGAATGTAAACTATATTAAAAAAAAATTATATATATATATATATATATTTTTTTTTTTCATATTTCATATTTGATATTAATTCATATTTTAATATTAGGGAGGCATGGCTTCCGTTGGCTTCCATAAGGATTCGCCACTGAGTGACAGACAGACATGTGATTAACTGGTTGAGTTAGTGCGGCTATTTAGTGCGGTGGTGGGGCTAACCAGTGTGGGTCACTGATTTGCTGACTTTAAATGCAAGATTTACATAGTCCTATATTGCCAGTTCCAAACTTTAGTATACTTTGTTGTGTCCCCAAGATATGCACAAAATAAACGAAGGCAGAGTATACACACATCTTCCATAACTGATAGCTTGCCCCGCTGAGCTTCACGTGTTTCAATAAGCCGTCTTATCAGGATCTCAGAGTGATGGAGATGGAATAGGACAAGTGATTGTGCTGGATTCTCTCTTTTTCAGGCCGAGTGCACCTTGACAACGCAAGACTGATTATGAGTGGCACTATATGACCGGTCTCAGCCTGTTTGAACATCTGTGATATTAGAGAGAGAGAGAGAGAGAGAGAGAGAGAGAGAGAGAGAGAGAGAGAGAGAGAGAGAGAGAGAGAGAGAGAGAGAGAGAGAGAGAGAGAGAGAGAGAGAGAGAGAGAGAGAGAGAGAGAGAGAGAGAGAGAGAGAGAAAGAGAGAGCGAGAGAGACAGATTGAGAGAGAAAGATACAGAGGGAGAGCAATAGAGATACGGAGAGTGAGAGAGTGACATATCCTGCAAAGCTTGGTCGGCTATAATCCTATATCATTATTCAACCACAATAAAGTACAGCACACACACACACAGAGCAACTGGGGCCATCGTTTCCAATATACACTGTGCTCAGTACGGTTAGGTTAAACATTCTGGGTGTCACGGGACTACAGTGAATCAGATTTAATACGAGAACATTCAATAATTTAACAGAGAAATGCAAATATGTTCTTGTTTGTCCAAACGAATACAGCTTGTGTCGTTTTAGCGGTGCGTTCAGCATATACTGTATAATTGAAAAGGGTTATTCCTTTAGAATGAAGGCTACGTCAGCCACAATCGTGCTACTATGAAAGAATGCTAATGTCAGGCAGCTATAAGGAAGGGCCTTTGTGTGGTTGTGGGAGGCAACGTTAGACTGTGTTTGTTCTCTCTAGCGAGCTTGTGTTCTCCTCTGGACCTAAGTCAGGATGACATGTTCACCTCCCATCCTCAGTACCTATCTCCGGATGACTGTAACTTACCCTGACACTGCTGAGAGCAGCACTTCCTTACCATCAGTTACAATAGAAAGTCACACAATGTGATTTGGCTACGTTTTTCATCTCAGACAAAAAGGAAATTATTAGGAGATAAATGGTATGAAGACAAATTGTTTATGGAGAGAAAATAACACAGTGTAGTGCCACTGATTATAAAGCCTCTGACAACTGGCCTAAAATAATTTAAATGTGTACATCATATCAAACTTAAATGTCATATTAAGCATCCACCAACATTTCAATAATTACAAAATAAAACGTTATAACTATTATAAAACCCAGCTCAAAAAGAACTCATCTCAGACCATTTCTCTGGTTTGTGGGGCCGTGGTCAGATGATAATGCCTGATTGACAGCTCCATTTCAGCTCAAGTACCATTTTATTTTCCATTCAATCACTAAAACACTAAAACTAGGTTATCTGTGTTTTTATTTAACTATACATATTTGACTAGTATGGAGCTAATCATTTTTGCATTTTCCATTAACTTAACATGAAACGGTTAATATTAGCTTTTAAATGTGAAACTTTAGAGCTTATTACCAACCATCCCAGTAGTCTAGTTATCTTGACTAATCGGCTAACTATAGCAGACAAGGGTAGACCACCAATATCTGTGTTTTGATTGAACTATACCTCCCGGACTAAGAAGCTAAGTGTTTTAGCATTTTCCATCCACTTACATGAAACGGTTAACAATAGCTTTGCTATGCTACACTTTTGACCTACTTATATCAACTCTGTGTTTAATACAGATTTGGGTGGTGTACCCCAGTATTTTAGTTAGCTTAACACAGTAGCTTTCAAACCATGTCAGGCTAATTAGAATTCTCAATCTAGCTAAAAGCAAAGCAAAGAACAGTGCATTGTTTTCCCATGTGGCAGACGATTGGAAGTCAAGTCAGCTTGGCGAGACAGCCCGCATCAATCATCTTTCTCCTATGATTGGCATATGAGATGCAGGAGATGACAGGAATCTAATTACGTAATAATAAGATCCCTTGCTTAGCCACGCCTATAACTGCAACCCAGTTCCCATCCCCTGGTAGTTCCCTGTAAAGTGGACTGCACAGGGTATTCAGCCTTGTTAAAGGAACACGCCAACAATTGGGGAAATTAGGTTAGCGTCTTCTCCAGAGAGAGACAATAAGTTAGATACCAGTTTCCTCTCTGTGCGTTCAGTAAAAAGCTATCTGGCTTGCATGTTAGCCTAGCTTAGCATAATGAATGGAAGCGGACATGACCGGTTAGCCTTCGGGAGAGGTGTTAGTTGGACAATGCCTAGGCTAACCGGCCATGTCCACTTCCATTCATAGAGTGTTTACACCGACGTCACAATTAGGTCTGTAACCCAGGTGCACAGCCATCATGGCAATAAACATTGACATAAACAACGGGTGATTGCACACTGAATTTAAGATTTAAAACCATTTGAACATGTCTAAACCCAAAAAAAGTACAGGAAAACATGTGGAAGCTGCTAGAACATACAGAGAAGGACTTAGTCGGCAGCAAAGGGCGCGATATTCTCATAAACTCAGACTAATAGGTGGTGAAGATCTGTACGAGCTGGCTCCTTCATCTTGGAGTTACGACCCGACAAATCTGCCTTCTATTGCCTATCCCGACATAGTGCACTACCTCGTTTTTTCACCAAGCCCATACACAGATGAAGACCTTAAATCTTACAAAGGTTTGGATGCCTATTCCTACTATTGCATATTGCCTGGTATAGCATAGTATCAGCTCATCGATCATGTCATGTGTATAGTGAAAGCCAAGGTAGGCGATTCAATAACGTTACTAGATTGACTGATCTTTACATTTGAATTGTTTTCTAATAGTCTACTAGTACAAATGTTTGGATCGAAATGCTGATCGTTACTTTGGTAGTTTGTTCAGACGGGAGAGGAGAGGAGGGGGGCGTTCGCCTCCTTTTTTGCACTCTTCTCCCTGATTTGTAATAGCTTTTGGCAATCTGAAGTACTCCAAATGCTTTTCCCGGTCCGACCGATTAGTACAGCCAAAAACACAGCAATAATTGACCATTTTAAGCAACAATGACCAGAAACAGTTGATAGTTCGCTTGCGTTGGATACGTTCAGTATCGCCCAAATGAGCGACCTCCGGTTTGATGACGCGCCATGAAAACACTCTATTGTGCAGGAAAGTACAGGTTGATACCTTCAAAATAAGCAAAACAAATTTAACTTTAAGATCCTTCTAAAGGACCCAGAGTCTGTGCCTGGTCACATATAACCAGTTCATAAATGTTTTTAAATTTGCTGTTTTTGGCTGATCTAAACACTGGTGTCTGGTAGGACATTCCCGGCCGGGAACGTCATTTGGCACACAGGAAGTGATGTGTTTACATCACCAGCAGAAATAGCAGTTTGTTTGTAATGAATAGAATGAAAAAATTAAAGCTCAAGAATTATTGTTGAGCTTATAACTACTAAGCTAAACTAGTAATGTTGGTTTGGCTAGCCGTGTAACTTCAATGTTACAACAAACAAAGTGTTAATGTTAGCTGCAGTAGTTAGTGAATGTAGATGAAAAGATAGAGATAAGGATTGCAATAGGGATTGCTATTTCTTCATCTACATAATTTCATTGAGCTGTAATTAACACAACACAATGATTCAGTGTCCTCTGATGACATCATGGGAGGAGATATTAAAATGCATTAACTCTTGATAACTGTCACATTAAATGAATGTGTGAATTAAAAGATTGTGATTTAATATTATAAGAACATTTGTTTTGCCTCTGCTCAGTTCTTCCCTCCTTGCAGAACTCACCCCTTCTGACACATGTGTCTTCTGTTGGGCTCGAACACAGCCTGACCCATAATATCCCCTACTCCCATGCAGATATTGTGTAGTATTGTACAGGCCGTGACCAGGGCTGGACTGGGACCAAAAATCTGCCCTGGCATTTTTGGCCCAGACAGGCCCACCATAATCAGTCGGACACCACCCACCACCATCCGTGCGGTCTCCTTAAATATGCGTACCTACTGTACTATTCCCCCAAACCACTACAAAGCTGAGTAGTAAGTGCCATGGACAAGTGGACCAGTGCAAGTGGACCAGTGTACTCACTCGCTCTTGGCTGAATCTTGTTTTGGGTGGTGATGTAAAAATATCTGCATCATAGCAGGCTCAGGATGGGCACAGTAGTCTATAGCCTGTTCATCCCTGTCTCTCTCCTCCACAACCTGGCTTGACTAGACATAAGGAGAGAGAGAGATGATTACAAGTAACTGGTACATTCAGGTCCAGAATTGTTGGAATTCCCTGACAAAGATGTGCAAAAAGCTGTACAATTTAAACAATACCATACTGAGCAAATAGTTGTTATTCAATTAATGCATGGAGCTGTTCCATCTTATTTCATTTGATACCAACTACTCAGTTCATACAGATTTCAAGTATACAAATACCAATGATGAATATTGCATAAGGTTTACACAGTTAATATATCACCTTTTTGTTTTATATTCATGTTCAGAGAGGAGTAATAGTTAGAGCTTTGTATGTGATTTATATGGCAATTAAATCAATGGTGTGCTTGTTTGTTTGGGGAGTTTGACCTACAGTTAATGCTCAATGGACAGCACACAAACAATTTGTGTAGGTGGAGACTAGAGCTACCACAGATAGTAATAATAAGTTATAAGAGTAATATCCTAATAGTTACCTTATTACCATACTTGGCTGAAAATAAACTTTGCTGCCTGTTGTGAATGTGTGTTTCCCTGTAGGCTAATACATAAGTAGGCATACATTTTTGCAGTTGAGCAAAAATTAGCAGTTGAGTAGGCTATATGTGCTTTTATGTTTTTATGTCTTCCATCGAGGACCACCTTGGAAATAAGTGTTTTGATTAATGCTTTTAGGTGATATCCAGTTTTTGCAGTTGAGCTACAGGTGTTGTATATTATACAGCCTTTTCATGGATCTTTATCAAGGGAACCCTTATCCTGGTAGTTGGGTCATCTGTGGGTCCGTTTCTCAATGGATTTGTCATCTAGGAGGGTTAATAAACAAATTTAGCCGGGGTGTATTTTTTTAAAAGGCAGGGAAAATTTGTGAGAGACCAAAATCTAAAATGGCTGCCGTGGAAATTTACGTTTTAATGGTTTGACCTACAATGATGCACAATACATGGTACCAGCCCCCTCTCAGTTATGTACCAGCCCCCCCAGTCATGTACCAGCCAGCCCCCTCTCAGTCATGTACCAGCCCACTCTCATTCATGTACCAGCCAGCCCCCTCTCAGTCATGTACCAGCCCCCTCTCAGTCATGTACCAGCCCCCTCTCAGTCCTGTATACCAGCCCCCTCTCAGTCCTGTATACCAGCCCCCTCTCAGTCATCTACCAGCCGCCTCTCAGTCATCTACCAGCCCCCTCTCAGTCATGTACCAGCCAGCCCCCTCTCAGTCATATATACCAGCCCCCTCTCAGTCATGTACCACAGCCCCCTCTCAGTCATGTATACCAGCCCCCCTCTATCATGTACCAGCCCCCTCTCAGTCATGTACCAGCCCCCCTCTCAGTCATGTACCACAGCCCCATCTCAGTCATGTACCACAGCCCCCTCTCAGTCCTGTATACAAGCCCCCTCTCAGTCATGTGCCAGCCCCCTCTCAGTCATCTACCAGCCCCCTCTCAGTCATGTACCACAGCCCCCTCTCAGTCATGTATACCAGCCGCCCTCTCAGTCATGTACCAGCCCCCCTCTCAGTCACGTACCACACGACTGGCGGGGGGGGGGGTGCTTAGTAAGAGATGTGATTGGGCCAGCCCAGTGTCAGTCAGTACCAATGGGCCGCTCTCCCAGCATAGTAGTGGGCCGGTCATTGACCAAACATTATATATATATATTTTTTTTTAAACAAATTTTTTTATTATTTTTTTTGACATGACATAAAACTAGACACACAAACATTAACAGTAAATATCCACAATAAATCACAGGACTATACAGTCCATTATTTGGATCAATATAAATGTAGGTTACAACATAATACTTACAATACAATACAATACATACATAATGCTCTTGCTCGTTCTTCTTCCCCCCCCCTCAGGACCCCCCTTGGATAATCCATTCATTATTTCATTTCTAACCAAGGATTACAATTCATATGCTAACCTTTATTCTCTCCACCACCTCTAACCAGATTGCAATGCTGGCTTCATTGACACCTAAAATTCTTGCGGTAGATATCTCTAGATAAATCACATCGAGATAGGTAAGAACCCATACCTTCCGGCACATTTTATCCGGTTGAATCCAGCGTGATGCTATCAGCTTTTTAGCAGCCGTAAGACCGGACAAAATTAGTCTCTTTAGCTGTATAGAGGCTGCTAACTGAGAAACATCATTCAACAACAATACAGAAGGCAGTACAGGTATGGTCAGAAATAAAAATTCTGATAATTCCGTGGTTACTTCTTCCCAGAATATCTTAACAGGGGGGCATTCCCATACATATGCATAAATGTACCGATATCACCCCTTAGACACAAGGAGCATAGAAAGTCTTGTTTAAGCCCCATTCGGTTCAATCTTATAGGAGTCAGGTAAGTCCTATGAATAAAATTAAGATTAATCTGTTGATGATCCGGGTTGCGTGACGCTAGTCGAACGTTTGCCCAGACTTCATGCCAATCAAAATCTACTTCCAAGTCTGGTATATCCTTCCTCCAAACTGAGTCTAGGGGAAGGATTCCATACGAAGACGTAAGTAAGTGATGATAAAAGTCAGATACGAAGCCTCTCGATGTCTCCCTTTCATAAAATAATTTGTGATATCTGTGGTGCTCAAGTGGTATATTTAATGGGACTCCATGAGCCTTCAAAGTTACTAATAACTGTATATAGAAATAATAAGTGGAGCTGGTGAGGTTAAATTTGTTATGAATATCTTGATAGCTACAGAAACCCTGTCCATTGAAGATATCTCCCAATGTATGTATGCCCTGCTTTTCCCATTTGGGATATCTGATAGGTCGTTGTGCAATAAGGAGTGCATTTTTATTGAATAGGGGAGAATGGCTATGCCATTTATGTTGGTTAGTAAATGTGTTGTGTGTCACGCCATATCCGAATCACATGTGTAATAAGAGGGCCAAATTTCAATTCGCATTGCTTAATTTATAATATGGTGTATACTATGTCCTGCAGTCTATGTGGTGCTACTATATTTTCTTCTAAGTTTCTCCAGGATACAGATGCTTGGGAGTCAAACCAGATTGTCAGTCGTCTTAAAGAGTACGCTTTAAAATAGTGGTAAAAGTCTGGAAATGCTAAACCTCCGTCGGCTTTGTTTCTCTGTGCGGTGGATCTTTTTATTCGTGGAGGTTTGTTGTTCCAAATAAATGTATATGCGGTGGAGTGTAATTTTTTCAAGTAACCAGCAGGGGGGGGGGGGGGGGGTAACGGTAACATTGAGCAAAAGAAGTTGATTCTAGGTAAAACATCCATCTTAACTATTGATACTCGGGCCTGTACTGAGTTTTTAAGTTTTGACCACCTGTCAAAGTAATTTGTGATCCTATCTTGGAGTCTTGTATAATTATTAAGGCTGTCAAATATATCGCGTTAATATCGCGTTAACTCCCGATTCTATTAATGCCACTAATTTTTTTAACTCAAGATTAACTAAAAAAAAAAAGATTTTTTTTTTTTTTAACTAGACTTCACTCAGGTGTATTATTGATGCTCTCATTGATACTATGTTTGTTTCTGAAGTGTGTGTGTGTGTGTGTGTGTGTGTGTGTGTGTGTGTGTGTGTGTGTGTGTGTGTGTGTGTGTGTGTGTGTGTGTGTGTGTGTGTGTGTGTGTGTGTGTGTGTGTGTGTGTGTGTGTGTGTGTGTGTGTGTGTGTGTGTGTGTGAGATATAGAGAGAGAGGGGGGTTTTTTAATCTATTTTTAGTGCTGCTAATAGTTTTTAATATGCTCCCCCTGTACAGCACTTTGTGCCCCTGTGGCTGTTAAAGCGCTTTATAAATAAAGTTGGATTGGATTGGATTGGAGAGAGATGAGGAAGGGGCAAAAGAGAAAAAGAGCTGGGAGAGTGTGTGTGTGAGGGAGAGAGGGGGGTGTGTGATTAATCAGCCCTTGTGTGTGTGAATGTAACAAGTTCCTAACGTTTTCTTTCCCCTATTATTTCATGCACACTTTATTCATTGTTTTAAATTATTATTTTCTTTTAAGTTATTTTGTGCATCACTCTGTTTTGAATTTGATGCAAATTTGCAATGCATGAGGGTCATCCTTTTGTGTTAAATGGCTGCACAAAGCAAGCATTTGTTGACTCGCATGTTGATAAGAGTAATAAAACTTGGAACTTGAAAAAGATCTGTTTAAGGTAAAAAAAAAAATTGAAAAAAAAAATGCGATTAATTTGCGATTAATCGCGAGTTAACTATGGACAATCATGCGATTAATCGAGTTAAATATTTTAATCGTTTGACAGCACTAATAATTATACTTCACCGTTTGGCATATAGTAGGGAATATTTCAACTCCAAGACATCTAAAGTGTTCTACCATTGGTATATTTTCTGGAAGGAATGTAGCCTTCGCAGAGACATTAAGTGGAAGGAAGGCCGACTTTGGCCAGTTTATTCTAAATCCCGATAGATTGCCAAAATCATCAATCAGCTTAAGAAGATGAGGCAGTGAGGTGGTAGGGTTTTGCATGAAAAATATTACGTTGTCCGCATATAAACTAATATGATGCTGTGTGCCCTTAATTGAGATTGGCTCTATGGATTGGGATTGTCTTATATACTGTGCTAAAGGCTCTAAGGATAGAGCAAATGGTCCGGGACTAAGAGGACAACCCTGTCTGGACGAGCACGACACAGGAAAGAGTATGGAGGTGAATTTACCTGTTATAATCATGGCCGATGGGTCTTTGTATAGTACTTTTATCATATTAATGAATCCGTTTCCTAACCACATCCTTCCGAGTACTGTCCATAAATAAGACCATTCCAACCTATCAAAGGCCTTCAAGGATAATACAGCTGTAGGTGGCACAGCATCCTTGCTGGCGTCTAACCCATGTAGTAACCGTCTAATATTATCCGTGATCAGGCGGCCTTTTATGAAGCCAGTCTGATCAGGATGAACTAAAGATGTCATATGCTTTTGAAGTCTGATGGCTAGTACCTTAGCATACAGCTTGATATCGGTTCCGAGGAGGCTTAAGGGTCTATAACTACCACAATCTGTGGGGTCTTTGTCTTTTTTAAGGAGGACAGATATGAGTGCAATATTGTCGTTCCTATGGAAATTCCCCTCTTCGATAGAGTATAAAATCATATCAAGTAATAGGGGTCCAATTACATCCCAACATGAGAGGTACAGTTCTGGAGGGATACCATCCCATCCAGGAGCCTTACCACTTTGCATTTCAGATATAGCCTCCCTAAGTTCCTCTAGTGTAATAGGTGTATCTAACTGTTTAGCGTCTTCCTCTGAGAGTTTAGGTAGGTTAATTTGATTAAGAAATGTATCCAGTTTATTTTGATCGAAAACCATTTCTGATTTGTACAAGTTGGAGTAAAACTCTCTGAAAGTCTCGTACATTTTTTGGGGTCTGTAACAAGTCCTTGTTGGTCCTTAATAGTAGGGATATCTGCTAATTGTGCGTTGGATCGTATCTTCATAGCTAGTAGGTGACTTGGTTTAGAACCATGAAAGTAATAATGTTGTCTTGTGCTGCGTATTTGAAATTCAGATTGTTGTCTTAAAATGGAGTTAATCTCTTTTTTTAACACATTAATTTGAGACTCCAATCGAACCGAGTAGTTGCGTTGTAAAGAGGAGAATAACGACGAGTAAAGCGTTTCCAGCTCTACCAATTTGGAACAATGATTCTTGCGAAGGTTGGAGGCAAAGACAATAGTGTAATCCTTGATTAAACCCTTTACCGACATCCATAACATTCTGGGGTCCTGTACCGAACCCGCATTACTCCGCAGGAATTTAATAAGTTCAACTTTGAATTGTATAATGTATTCATTGTTTTTCAGCAGTGTCGAGTTAAATCGCCATTTTGGGGCTCGGGATGACAGTCTACCAAATGATCCTTTCAGGAGTAAATAGCTGTGATCTGATAGTGCATTGGGCACCATTTCCACGTCATAGCTATCAAATAGTCTAGGGGATGCAAAAACATAATCTATTCTGGAAAATGTCCTGTGTCTTGCAGAACGAAAAGAGTACTCTCTGGCCTTTGGGTTGAGTAATCGCCATAGGTCATTTACACCTGTATTCTTGGCCCAATCCTTTAGTGCATTAGATGCATGTTTCTGATCATTGGAAATGGTGGGATTAGATTTATCCATCAAGGGATCCCAAATAGCATTAAAATCTGCGCCAATTATAAATGAATACTCAGGAAGGTCCAACATTGCTCTAGTGAGTGTAGCGTAGAAATTAGTGTCATAAAGATTTTTTTTTTTTTTTTTTATTATATTTTTTTAATACATAATTTTTTTTTATATCAAATTATAATGGCCCAAATATGCGTCTGCCCAGCGGGAAAATGCCCGGTATGCCAGATGGCCAGTCTAGGCCTGGCCGTGACCACCTTGGGGGCAATCAGCCAATTCACTGGCAAAGTCTGAAGGAAGATGGCCTCTCCACCAGGCTTTGATTCTGCTAAAAGAGGTCTCAATACTGCACCATTGCCCTCGAATGGTGCCCGTTGAAGTGAGCTTGGATTGGCCCCTGGACTGAGTAGGGTATATCTGCAGAACCGCAAGCCCAACGTCTGGGCGGGGCTTCGTGGCTTGGACTAGGTTTGAGGCGGGCTTCGTGGCTTGAACTAGGTGCCGGTATTTGAGGCTTGGGCAAAGTACACGGTATTGCGCAAAAGACCACTCCCGACTCATGGAGCTCTAGTTCCCTCAATCATTTGGCGATCTCGAAAATGATTGTGGAGGGTTGTAGCCAATGAGTGTGGCTTTCCAATGATACCCCATCTGGGGATGTATGAATCAGGGATTTAGGTGAAAAACTAACGAACAAAAACAGGAAGAGAAAAACAGCAGAATGAATTGAAGTCTATGAGAAAACTGAGTTTTTCTTTTGTACACAGTTTACCAAAATCACTCCTAATCACTCATTTCTGAATGGATCTTTATGAAATTTGGACATGTACTACAGAAGGCTTCAGGCTATGGATCTCGTTTTTTTAAGTTTTTAAGTTTTTAAGCCATACCACCTTCTGGGGAAATACTACCTCTGGACTACTAACTACTACAGAAAAACTTGAGTAACACGTTTTTCTACAACTCAAGTTCAGACCTATGTTACTCTATTTCATTATCACTAAAAGTTAATTGGAATCAGAAACTTCAGAATGTCATCTTTCAAAAGAGACCAGGCTCATGCATGTGTTATAAGTATAAAGTATGTTGTTTTGGTTTGCAAAAAAAGTATGTAGTCCTCAAAAACAAAAAAAATGACAATTTTGGGGGTGCAGGTTAGTGTAAAAAGTCAAAAAAAATTATAATAATAATATATATTTTTGTATTATTAAAAAAATCGTCATAATTTAGAAATGAGATTGCATAAGTCTATGATTCGAGATCGCGATTTTATTTCTATTAATTGCCCAGCCATAGTACGGCAGCTGCACAGCGGCAGAGAAGCAGGCACTACAGAGGGTTGTATGGTCTGCACAGAGGACCATCGGATGCAGCTTACCAGACATCTCTGATACCTACAACAACCGATGCACGGACAGAGCAATCCGCATCATGCATGACCCCAACCACCCTGCCCACGGACTGTTTACCCCCCCTCGCTTCAGGCAGGAGGCTGCGCAACATCCGGGCAAGAACCACCAGGCTGAAGAATAGCTTCTTCCCGGATGCTGTGAGACTACTGAACAGTTAATCGCAGTTTATCACTGCCATGCCTCTGCACACTGCACTGTAGCACCTTATGGCACCTATCTCTTTAAATCTTTTAATCAGTGAATCTATTGATCTCATTGAATTGGATCAGTTTTACTGAATTCGACTAGGTTTCTTATTTTGGATTAGTTTGCTACTGAATCAATTCACTGTTTTTATTGATTGTATTATTATTATTATTATTATTATTATTATTATTATTATTATTATTATTATTATTATTATTATTATTATTATTATTATTATTATTATTATTATTATTATTATTATTATTATTATTATTATTGTATTTTATTGATTTGTTTAGTGTATATCTAGCGTCAAATGGCTGTAACTGAGACCCGAGTACTGTATCTCGTGCTTCCATGTCAATGGAAACATGACAATAAACTTAACTTTGACTTTGACTTTGAATGAGGAATTCTCCAAACAAACGACTTCTTTGGCTCCATAATTTCATTGGCTACAAAGGTGGTCAATAATTTTTTCCATCAGCGGTCACTTCTCTTGGCTTGTCAAATGACACTCGTCTGAGGTTTCGTATTGTAACTCGAGACTGGAAGCACGCAATAGGTTGAGTGGGGTGACGATCGAAAGGCGGCAAATTCAATTTTCCAACAATGTATTGGTTGATCGGCAAAAATACAGCGCTAGGCTGACAGACAAGGATGAAGTGTGCGTGCGCCCGCATGCGGGCCCCCAAACATTAACAGATTAATAGATCGCTCCTAGCTTCAACTGTGTTCATGCAGGCTGTGATCCTGTGAACAAGGCCTTCTAATATACATTTTCATAACATATCCTTTATGACGTCGTAAGGAGTCCACAATGCAAACAGGCACAGAGCATTGTTCGCATGGTCAGAGGCAGCCAGCTGTAATGTGGATGCCAACTAAAGTTAGCTATCTAGCTAGCAATATCCCAGCCATTATGGCAGTCCTTACATCAGCATTTTTATATGCTCGATTTATACGCACACACACACACACACACACACACACACACACACACACTCTATAATTCAGACAAAAATATATACAGTATATATATTAGAGAGTGAAGAGACAGACTTGAGACATGGACTTGGGCTTGCCCCTCAAAGACTTGGACTTGTGACCAAAGACTTGGGTGCATCGCTGGTCCAAGATATTAGACACAGGAGATATAGGATAGACAGGGGGGTAATGGCTGAAGGCATTTACATTACAGAAAACTGCCTCTGACTGTGGAAGAACAAGGCTCTGTGTGCTTTGCATTGTGGACTCCTCACATGATCCATATGACATCATGGCAGGTTTATGAAACTCCACCATTAAGAGCCAATTAGGGATTTACTTTACCAGGGGCTTCAAAGAACCAGTACAATGATATTAATTCAGGAGATGTTGAGTTAGTATCAAAGAAACAAGTCTAGTAATTACAGTAATTTGTTCATCAGTTCCCTGAATTTGCAATTTTGTCTGAGTCCATCTAAAAGAGAGAAAAGAGTAAAAAAAATCAGGGAACATTTTTGTGTGATCACCTCACACAGCATTCAGATTAAAATTGGCTTGATGTATTCTCTCTTACCGTGGTCTTCACACTGGTACACCATTTGTGCAAAGATATAAACAAACTAGCACATATGTAATCAGTTCAACATGTGTGAAATTGTTTTAACTCTACTCTGTGGAACATCTTACTATCGTTTCAATTGAATATTCATGCATCACATCTCACAGCATTTGCATGAAACAATTTTAATGGAGAGAACTGAACTATGGGTTATATATCAATGGGTCGTTTATGAGAGGAGCTGTCAGGGCCATTTCTAGCTTTTTGGGGGCCCTATGCAAACTGTTGTTTGGGGGGCCCTATTTTGTGAAACTATGGTGGAGGGATTCCAAACCCTCTAAGGTAGGCATGCATTTGACATTTAAATGCATCAATCTGGTGCACTTTAAGAGGAAAAGAGGCTAGATCCGTGAAAACCTCTTATATCTTGGGGCTCCCCTACATCAAGAAACTCCTGAAAACAATGGCGGCTGAGTGGCGCAGTGGGCAAGGTGCTCGCCACTAACGCAGGATATGCTGGTATCGAGCCCAGCTCTCGGCATTGCTACCGGCATACTAACACAATTGGCAGTGTTAGAGGGTGGGAAAGCCGGTGGGTGGGGATTGGACATTGTGGACAGCGACTCCAACAGGTCGGTTGAGTGACGCCGGTGCGGCAGAAACAGGAAGTATCGGGGGCAGCATGAGCCTCCCACGCGTTACTCCTCGCCACTGAGAGTTCGAGCTGCTGCGGTGAAAAGATGCGACAGGCTGCCTCCTCGTGTACCGAAGGGGACACGTGATGCAAGGCTTCTATCCTCACTACAGCCGACCAGTGGGAGGCATAGTCTAGCAATGTTCAAGACAGGGGAGGGAAGAATTGGAAATACGAAATTGGGATGGGAGAAAAATTGAAAATGGGGAGAAAAAGTGGATAAAAAAAAAGAAACTCCTGAAAACATACAGGATTTACCGAAACTGCATTATAACATCTCCCAAATGTGCATAAATGAGACAGATACTGTATTTTCCTTAAATTTCTGACTTACTATATTGAAATTTAAATGGAACTATTTAAGATAACGTTAAAGGTTAATAAAGTTTGAAAATGCAACTACATTTTTGTCAGTTAGCTACTTACGTATTTATTTATTATTATTATGTTTTTGAAACACTGACTTGTGGTCATAAGCAGTATCCTATCGGTATATATACAGTATTTATTTTGGGCATATAGGTGCTTCCACTCAATGCACGAGAGTGCTTGTCTACCATTACCAAGAGAGACTGGTCATTTTAGGGGGCCCCCTGGTGGCTTCCGGGGCCCTATATGTCCACCCCCTCCTAATGTACAGTCCCCTCCCCATCATATGTATATACTCTGTCAGGATCTAGGGGTAACAGTACTGTATATTTGAATACCGCTTATGTCACAAATGTATCAGTACCAAATACCTATATGTCCCTATGCCATAAATGTCATGTATGTTGTGTACAGGGCCGCCTCAGGGGGTGTGCGAGCAGTGCGGTCGCACAGGGCCTCGCGGGAAGGGGGGCCTCGCAAAATAAAAAATATATATTGAGAATAGCAGGGGGTTCTGGCTTATTTTGTCCCGCCAGCGAGAGGCCTTTCGTCAACGTGGAGACCTGTGCTGTGTTGCGGCCTTTCGCCCTGCGTTCCTTGGTGCAGGTAAGATTAATGAAAATGTCATGACATTACCCCACTCTTCCTTCCTTCCCCTCCCGAATGTTTTGTTAATAACAATGTTTTTTTCCAGGCAAAACATATGCTACTTCACAACATTTGGAGATACGACATGTGCTGTGTGTGAATGTCTTGGTCGTTTGTGTAGCTTGGGTAGCGTTGGGCCGTTGGCCAAAGCTGTGTGTGGCCTGGTGTCACAGTACCTGGCTAGCCTATTTAGCTGATGTCGGCCATTGGCTCCTTGCTGCTTTGGTTTCTCTGGTATAGACCCTCTTCTCTTTGGATTTAAGTGTTGATCTTTGTCCTTTTGGATCTCTCATACATGCTCTCTCTCTAACACACATGACAAACACACATGCTCTCTCTCTCTCTCTCATACATGCTCTCTCTCTAACACACATGCTCTCTCTCTCTCTCTTTCTAACACACACAGTCTGCCTATGGCGGCCTTTCTCGATGGCTAGGCTGTGCTCGCTGAGTCTGTACATAGTCAAGGATCTTCAGTCACAGTGCTCAGGTATTCTGTCACTGTGTACTCTCTGTTTAGGGCCAAATAGCATTTCAATTTCTTTCCAATGTGTCTCTCTCTCTCTCTCTCTTTGGATTTAAGTGTTGATCTTTGTCCTTTTGGATCTCTCATACATGCTCTCTCTCTAACACACACACATGACAAACACACACATGCTCTCTCTCTCTCTTTCTAACACACACAGTCTGCCTATGGCGGCCTTTCTCGATGGCTAGGCTGTGCTCGCTGAGTCTGTACATAGTCAAGGATCTTCAGTCACAGTGCTCAGGTATTCTGCCACTGTGTCAGTGGCGGCCGCTGGGTACTTCGCCACTAGGGGCGCTATACCAAATATTTTGCAAACATGTACAGTACAGTACTGTACCACGCAAGACTCATGGCAAGACGTGAGCGATTCGACTCACGCTCACGGCAATGAATCGGCTCTTATGAACGAGTCGCTCAGCTGTTACTACAACAACACACAACCAGTCAAATAAAGTATAGTCTAGACTCTAATTCACAACTTGAAACACAATATAAATAGAAAAGTTAGAAACAAAACTCGCCCGTCTCCAAACACAGGCAGATCTCTCCCTCTCTCCTTCTCTCTCTCACACACAGCGCGACGTGGAATCGATTCGTTACACAATCAGACCTATTATATACCAAGAATAACTTCAGTATGAGTACAGGGCTGTACACATATTTTGCATATTGTTAAACGAGCCAAGGCTAGCTATTAAACTATCGATATGAATCGAAAATCTGGGACCCTGATGTAAACAAGACAAACGTCTTTCTCTGGTCTGCATCCCCTTAACAATTGTGTGTATTGAGCCGTACTGTATTGTACCCATTCTGCAATCTGTTAATAAAGTTCTCATTCATTCATTCATTCAAACATAGACAATATTGAACAAGCCATAATCCACGTATTTTCAATCCGAGAGAGCTGCAGTAGTTAAATCAATGAGCCATCGATAAATAAACAATCAGCAATGTCTCGCTTCATGAATGGCCAGCAGTAGTACTGCTCCTAAAAAAACTATTTACAACCGTTAACGTTAAGCCAGTTAGCCCGCACCAGCCTAGTAGTACTACTAACGTTAGCTCCCAGAACGATAGCCAGTTAGCCCGCACCAGCCTAGTAGTACTACTAACGTTAGAGAGAGAGAGAGAGAGAGAGAGAGAGACTCACTGTTTAGTTGAAACGTCCAGGGCAGGAAACGTGTATAATCCGCCATATAGCTTGTTAGCCAAGTGTTAGCTCAGCTGAGCTCGTCGACGTTAGCACAACACTCAACAAGTACATTCCTTTGTCCATTTCCGCTCGAACAGACTGCAAACTACCTGGCGTTCTATCGCCATGCTCTAAGACAAACTCTAACCTTAACCAACTTTGAAAGAGTGCCTAAGCTTAACAGTCTAAAGAACTTGCAGTCACAGCACGGCACGCTCTAAGACAAACAACAGTCCTAGTACCAGGAACCAAGCTAGAAGCTAGAATTGGAACATTAGAAATTGGATTCGGCCAATCAGAGATCGTCTCTGTGAAATTCTGCCATAGAAAAAAATACTGGCGTCGGCCAATCAGAGAGCGTCTCCGCGAAATGCGGCTATGGAAATTCTCACGGAAGTTCACGCTGCTTTCTAGACCGCTTCAAATCGCGCTCGGATTCCAACATAATAGTCATATTTCAACGCACAACGCCGTATGCACTGATTGGCTGTGACGGAGACAGCGATCAAACTGTGACGCGCAGTCAGAGCGCTATCGCTTCTTGCCCGGGCGAGAAATACGAAAAAATAAAAAAAAACGTCACTTCCTGCCCATGAAAACGCTGTTTTTTTAATTAAGATAATAACGTTATATTGTGCATTGGAAATACAAACATACTTAAAATGAGTAAATATTATTCATTTTAAACATGTTTATATTATTTATAGGGCTATAAAACAAAAAACAAAAATTTTTTTTTTTTCTTCTTCTCTCATTTAACAGGTGGGTCGGCGCCCTAGCGCCACCAGTGGCGAGCCGCCACTGCACTGTGTACTCTCTGTTTAGGGCCAAATAGCATTTCAATTTCTTTCCAATGTGTCTCTCTCTCTCTCTCTCTTTGGATTTAAGTGTTGATCTTTGTCCTTTTGGATCTCTCATACATGCTCTCTCTCTAACACACACACACACGACAAACACACATGCTCTCGCTCTCTCTCTTTCTAACACACACAGTCTGCCTATGGCGGCCTTTCTCGATGGCTAGGCTGTGCTCGCTGTGTCTGTACCTAGTCAAGGATCTTCAGTCACAGTGCTCAGCTATTCTGCCACTGTGTACTCTCTGTTTAGGGCCAAATAGCATTTCAATTTCTTTCCAATGTGTCTCTCTCTCTCTCTCTCTCTGTACACTGTATATTGACTGTAGAACGGGAGCTCTCTCTCACTCTCTCTCTTGCTATATGTTGACTGTATCATGCCCCGCCTCGGGCAGCGCTATTATTTAAGAATATGTTGACTGTATTAAAAAAAAAAAAAAAAATTTAAATCTCGCACACACTTATCACCTAGACTTTGCATAATAATAGGATACCGACAACCAAATACAAGCCCTGTAGGTGTGGTGGGGGGTTGCTTGATCTCCCGACTTCACTGGAAGGATGAGACAAGGTGTATCATCTGTTTTGTGCGCAACAGAGCGAACATGTATGCGCAGGCGTTTGGCCTTCGCCCATATTACGACTGCACCCCTGCTCCCCCTCCCGAATATTTTTGGTTAATAACAATGTTTTTGTTTAACAAAGCGTGTGTTAATTCACTGCATTTTGGGAGATACGACGTGTGCTATGTGAACTCACAGCTACAAATGCTGGGGTTGCGTTTTCTTGCTTGACTTATATTTAATGTAGAGTCTAGACTTTTAATGATAATCTGAAAAATAACTCTGCTTGACCAAGAATGCATGAATGATTAGTTCCTGACAGGCAGTTTCACCTAGCTTCAGGACTGTGTGATTAGGATAACAGAAGACAATGGAGAACGTTAATGTACTCAGCACCAGAACAAAGGCCAAAAGTCACACCTCAGTGTGACTAGCTTATAGTAGAGACAGCTGGTCTGACCAAGACCCCAGACTTGCTCTGAAAATATCTCAAGAATCATAGTATTATTTATCACAACTATATTACATTAATCTGACTTATTAGATAAAAAGGGATATTTGAATGTCATTAGAATTTCAACTGTCTATGAAGATAATATAACATGTTCTTCTACTTATCTGTTAAAATGTTTATATAGTATGGAAATCTCAGTATCAATAAGTTTCAGTCTGGTAAATACAGGTATTGTGTTATCTTATATAGAATGTATGGGATTGAACTATAGGTAACGAATACATTGTTTTAATTCTGGATATATATACAATTCATTACACTAAAGATACGCCTTAGACATTTTTATTGTAACAAGAAGACATCAAGCAGACATCAATCCATCTGTGAGCAGGACAGTGGCTGTGAGCAGGAAGCCAGGTGTGAAATGACATGACCGTATTTGTAAAGACCGGCCCAGATGGAAGACAATGTCCTGGATGTAACTTTTGATTGGCCAGACAAGGCCAGGCAGTGTGTGATGTCATAACCACTATAAAACCCACATTTAAAAAGTATTAGAGGTTAGGTCAGGCACCCAGTCTGACCTCCTCCGCCACATCTTGAAATACTGTGCTGTACGTGAGTAAACTGGCTACTAAATATATTGAACAATTGTTTGTGGACTAGATTAATGTAAGGTCACTGCACTGGACCAGGGTGAATATGTCTGGATAACCATGTAATGCACAGTATATATCATTTGTCTACCTGTGTGGACCGAAAATACTATCCAGGGTCTCTCCACCTTTAATAAATATGGGATAAACAAACCACTTCTGTTGTGTACCCCAAACTAATTTTCCCTCATAGGCTAGGAGTCTGTGGGGGAAGCCTGTTCTGTTCATCATCTCCTCATTAAGCAAACAATGTTGATTAAATACCTTTGATTACGCTAATATACGACAGAGTGTTGTGCAGTTTTTTTTTTAAATTGTGTTGGTCGCTATTTTGTATAGCTTAGCAATGCTTGTAAGTTCTAGCCCTTGGCCAAGGCTTATGTCCTTCTCTCTACTTAAAAACAGCGTTCTTCTTACGTGAGTAAAAGTGAACTGGGTTTTTTTATTGTATGATGAGAAGTTGTGTGTGTGTTTCATGTAACGTTTAGGAAACGTAGCATTGAGTCCACAACTGGTCTGATTGTTAGCCTACAGAGTTGTACATATTGTGGCATATGAGCAAGGGCCTTGAGTCCCTCTCTTTAGCTTGATATTTTTTCTTTGCTTAAGGGTAATGATACAAATAATGGGTAGCAAGTTTTCACACATAAGCCAGAGCCATGGATAAAGCCAGTTTTTTACACAAATGAGGTTATCGGCTATGGCTGGCATGCATGATGTAAAGCTTTTACTCTACAGGTAAGTATGTGCTTTCATCTGGCGCGCCATGCACCTGGTGTCACGGCTCTGCTTTCTTTTGGCCTCGTATCAGGGGTAAGGTGGTGAGGGGGTGGATAAAATAAACCTCCCCCCTCCCGGATATAGTTATATCCTTACGAAACTGATTGGCCGAGAGGTTGTGCCTTTCTACCTATCAGTCTCCCTGTCGAGGGCGTTCTCTCTCTCGTCAGGGGAGGGGGGGGGGGGTTCCTGTCTCCCACACCAAATCAGCATAGGTGGGACACGGGTTTCCCCCGGCCATTTGAAAACGTCACAGGCACTTTTTCTTGCTGGCCAAGAGACATGTCCGTGAGTTACAGGGCCTGTGCTACAGACCGCTGTCATTGTAAAGGATAGGTGATGCAATGCAGTAGAGATAATTTATCTTCTACTCTGCTCCCTACCAGTAGTGTATATTGGGTCAGAGCCTCCTCCTCAGGGAGTTTCAGAGTCTCCTTCTCAGGGAGTTTTATAGCCTCCTCTGAGTTTCAGAACCTCCCTCTCAGTGTGAGAGCCTCCTCAGAGTTTTCAGAGTCTCCTCCTCAGAGAGTCTTGTTCCAATTGTTACATGAATCTTTTTCAATTGTTTTTACTCACGTTGTGGTCTCTCTGGGAGAATTGCTGTCTTCTCCTCTTACATGAAGAGCAGAATTGATACGGTTTTTATTCCCAGGCTCGAGAGGCCATTGAAGCACAAGCGCGTTTTCTTATTGGCCAAGAGACATGTCCGTGAGTTACAGGGCCTGTGCTGCAGACCGCTGTCATTGTAAAGGATAGGTAATGCAATGCAGTAGAGACAATTGTCTTCTACTCTGCTCCCTACCAGTAGTGTATATTGGGTCAGAGCCTCCTCCTCAGGGAGTTTCAGAGCCTCCTCCTCAGGGAGTTTCAGAACCTCCCTCTCAGTGAGAGAGCCTCCTCAGAGTTTCAGAGCCTCCTCCTCAGAGAGTCTTGGTCCAATGTGTTACATGAACCTTTTTCAATTGTTTACTCACGTTGAGGTCTCTCTGGGGAAACCGCTGTCGTCCCCTCTTACATAAGGAGCAGAATTGACGCGGTTGTTATTCCCAGGCTCGTCATGTGAGGACCCATGTCTGTGTCTTTTGTAGACCGGCTCCCTGCTGGTTGTCCTAGACAGCAAGGGGAAACGTTGTGAGGCTCTTTCTTGTTAGAAATTCGCCGTCACTGTTCTCGGGTTCTTTGCGAACATATACGCTGTTTTATGAAGACAGGTTCTGGTACCCCGAGGGACTCTGTGCTTTTCCGGGGGGAAAATGCCAGGTCGGGCTGGACGTCACAGGGGTTGATGAATGTGTGTGTCATATACATGTCACCTTGAGTTGCCCTTAACAGTGGCATGCATTGGTCCATACTGTGTTGTACCTTTTTGCACGATGTTAGGGGGTTGGTCCTTCTCCATTTGTTTCACCCCTCCCTCCCTGTTAAACCGGGGATGGGAGGGGGCTGTCGGGGAGGCTGCTTCTGTCAACTCCTCTATGCATACAGGTCCCGGTCCACCAGGCCCAGGTCGGGCCTTGCCCTCAATAACCTGTTGGCCTGGGTTAACCCTTTTAAACCTGAAACTCTTGAACTGCATTGTATAGCCTGTGTATACACGCAGTTGTGTTTCTGGGGTTTCTTAGTGGGTTAAGGGAGCACCCACCTCCTGTTATAATAAACACAGGGGGGTGGTTGTCTCCTCAGTGTGTTGGTAGCAGAGTCAACTCTCAGGTTGAGCCCGGGTCTGACCCCGGCTGCCCGAGAGTATGCCCCCGCCTCTTTCATGACATCTGTCAATTGTGTCAAACTCTTTCTCTGAACCTCGCCCAGCGGAATTAATAGATTGGCTGGGTCAGGGTTCGTGGAAATTGTGACATGGTGCACAGCATACCGGAACACCCTTTCCGCTGGGATACTGTTCTTACAGTAAGCCCCTTAGGCGCCTGTCTAGTCCGCAGTGCTCCGGGCGCAGGTAGAGTTCTACTCTTTCGACCTGTCGGCCTGGATTGAGGGATCAACCTCCTTGGAGGGTTGTCTCCCCGGCGTGCCAGCTGGCCCCACGTTATTGTGGGGGGAAGCCTCCTTGGGAGCGCTCTGGAGCTGCGTGCCAAGGGGAGAAGGGCCTTCACCTGGTTTAGGCCCTGTCCGATACGCTGGCGATGTGGGGGGTGGTGTCACCAGTGACCGCCTGGTGGGGTCTCGATGCCACGGCCTCATAGACCTCACCAGGCCCCTTTTTTCAGGGGGTCCTAGCCCCAGGGTGGCCTGAGGCTGGGACCTTCTCCGCCCTCCGCTGCTATGGCCTTGCCACAGGTTTTTTTTGTTTTTTTTTTACTCCGACCCCGCCATATTGGGGGCTGTGACAGGGGTTTTGCTCACGTCCGTTCCCTGGTGGCGTGTGGGATGCGCGTCTGAGTAGTCACGGGCCCTTCTAAACAAAGGTCTGCTCACCCTGTGCCCCTGCCTGAGGCACTAAACCCTCTTCGCACAGTCGGGTCCGATCTCCCTCCCGTCCCTTGCTAGGGGGGGCGGGGGGGCTCGGATCCTCCCCGGTTCTGATGGTTGTAGGGGACCTCAGCGGGTGCATCTGTCGGGCTTACGCTCTGCTCAGCTCTTGTGTTCCAATAGAGCAAAGCGTAAGCTATTAACGAAATATAACGAAGGTTATCCTATAACCCTAGTTATATGAGTAATAGCAAGCGCTTTGCTCTGACTCACTGAGGACCCCACGATCTTCCGTTTCGGCGGTGAAAGACTGGGGAAGGAGCTGTGGTGTGGCCATGACCCCGCTTATATAGGAGCGGATGTGGGAGTGGTCAGGCAGGTGGGCAGGTCGTACACTTGGTGAACATTTTCATTTTAGGATATGATTAAAGGGATAGTTCCAATAGAGCAAAGCGCTCGCTATTACTCATATAACTAGGGTTATAGGATAACCTTCGTTATGTGGCAAAACAATGTGTTTTCTGTATGTAGTACAAATGTGTAATTTGTACTAGTAATTTAGGCATAAATTGGTTGTGACTGGAAAGCTGAGACTCATCATAGTCATTTAAGTGTGGTGAAATTATAGTGACTTTTACTTGACATCGCTGTATAAAATGACCTATTGTGTCCTCTACTGTTAGGAATGAGAGGATGAATGTAAATGCCACAAAAGAAAATATATAAATAAATTATATTTGATTTTTTATATACATTTATTATTTGAACGGCTTAAGGCTATATATGTACTTGATGTTTGTTTGTTATGTTGCATATTTGAAATAAACTTCAATCAAATCAAATAAAAATGAGAGGAATAGAATAGGTTTCTCCATTTTTCATTTGTCCTTCCTTTGATTCACATTTTGTATAGGCTTTCATTTAGAGAAATATATATGGGTTAACACTAGCACAGCCGACAAGGGGTCAAATGACCCCTAGGCATTTTCAATAAATGTATCCTCGTCACTCGGTCGAGCTCCAGCTCTGTCACTCAATGACTTTTCCTAAAAGTACCCGTTTTATCTGGCACGGTTTCTGAAATTTCTAAATGACTTCAGGAAATTGTAATTAGAACGTTATTCCACATAATGGGCTGTTGGAACAGACGAAAGTCAGAGCACTTTGTGAGCATCTAGCGCAGGGGTGGCCAACCCATGGCTCACGAGCTGCATGTGGCTCTTTGCCCGTCAATGTGTAGCTCTTCCATCCAAAAAATAATAATAAAGAATTATAATATATATTTTTTTATATTAAAAATTTTTAAAAAATGATGTTACTCAAACCTACATTTCATTGTAGTAAACCTCATATTTTTATATTCAGAGGTAATTATATAGTTTACACTGTTTATTTTTCTCATATCTCTCATATAAGCTGTCAGGTCATCTGACCCGTTCCCGGCGGGAATCAGTGACATTTTCTCCATGGCTGTGCTAGTGTTAAGCATTGATTGATAAATGTGTGGGAATGAGTGTGCATGTGTACGCTGGCCATACTAATTCCAAATCAAGTTCAGCTTCAACCCATGGACTTTGTTTAGAAAACCAGTATCTGTTTAGTCACCAGAGCAAAAAACTGAATTGAGTGTGTTAGGGATGAGAGGAATAGTACAGGCTTCTCTATGTTCCTTCTCCATTGTCCTTCATTTGATTAACTTTGTGTACTGGCTGGTTTCATTGAGAGAAATATGGGGTTAAGCATTTATTGACAACATGTGTCTTCTGGAGGGCCACAATTAAGGACCTCCATAAGCTCCAGATGGAGAAAAGGTGGTGTGGGACTGACAACATGCCGATGGCACCAGGAGCAACCCACACATTACGAATAGCCCTGAACTGCTGAAAACCAGCAGTATACTTTTGTTTTGTCACCGAACCAACCTGCAACCACCATATAAAAATTAAACTACTATCGCATCGACTGCCTCTGTATTTCTCTGTCCATTGAAACTATCCTTGCTGTCATTCGTTCAAAAATGTTCCTCACTGCTGTACTACAATGTCGGGACTCGAGTTGAGATTGCTAATGTGAATAGCCTGGCTCTTTGTCGTAACAGAGTGGCACTCCCCTATTATTGAGACCAAAATAAACAGAACATAATGTCCCATAATTTTTGTGTATATGGTGTTTGACGGTAGTATGGGATTACAGTGCTCGTATCCGAAGCAACTTACAATTGGCAAGATGCTGTAAGATACTAACCGTGGATGAGAGCGGTGTTCTATTTATAATGCACAGAGCATCTCCGTGTCCTCATGAATAAACCTCACAGATGAGGGCTTTAAAGGGACCACGGTGCATACGTAGGTGGGAAATGCCCGTACTTCCGCCGCACTTTGACAGAATACATCAACATGGGGGAATAGCAAATTAATAATGGTCATGGCAACTTGAGTTCCCGAAGTGATCTTCCCCTACTCTGTTCCAATTCACTTGATGCCTTTCTGTTTCACACTGGGCTTCTCAAGGCTTATTGTAAACGTTGTGCATTTTCCAAAGTTAATGTGACGACTATGTAATCTCTATTAAATACCTGATATTTTTATTAAGTATATTTCCAGTTCAGTTCATGTTCAGTCCAGGAAGTTAAATATCCCCCATTTGACGATACATTTGCCAAATGACCTGTGGCCGACAGTTCATTGTGATGGGCCCGAGAGAGGGCAATTCAAGGTGCAGTGTCTGCAACAATTGTCTGGACTTCCTGTTGTTGTGTCGAGAGATACGAGATGTTTTATTGAAAGGTTACAAAGGTAATGAACTGTAACTCAAAATGCTACTGGTATCAGGGCTGCATGATGGTGCTGAGTTGCAACTATAGAGGGTTGGCAGAGGGGACAAAAGAATTGCAATAAAGAAAGCCATTTGCTGTAATTTCCTGCCACTTAAAAACATAATTTCAATAAAATAGCAAACACATGTTATTTATTTAAGTACAGTGTATTAGGTTCCACAATAGTTGAACACGAAAACACACAGTACCTGGAGCTTGGACCACCAGGTGTGCTATATGGGGAATGGGCTAGAAGCAAGAAGGGGCAACGTTCACACGCACGCACGCAAGCACACACACACACACACACACACACACACACACACACACACACACACACACACACACACACACACACACACACACACACACACACACACACACACACACACACACACACACACACACACACACACACACACACACACACACACACACACACACACACACACACACACACACACACACACAAACACAGAGGGCCGAGCAATCACGCATTAGACAATGACGTGTCTGTTTCTAAGCTGGCCCAAAGCTTTCACTGCAAAAACATGAATGTGGACACGGTGCCGCTGAACGCAACACAAGGTGACAGAGTGATGTGGACGCAGAGCCGCTGAACACAAGGTGACAGAGTGATGAGGACGCAGAGCCGCTGAACACAAGGTGACAGAGTGATGTGGACGCAGAGCCGCTGAAGTTGAACACAAGGTGACAGAGTGATGTGGACGCAGAGCCGCTGAACACAAGGTGACAGAGTGATGTGGACGCAGAGCCGCTGAACACAAGGTGACAGAGTGATGTGGACGCAGAGCCACTGAACACAAGGTGACAGAGTGATGTGGACGCAGAGCCGCTGAACACAAGGTGACAGAGTGATGTGGACGCAGAGCCGCTGAACACAAGGTGACAGAGTGATGTGGACGCAGAGCCGCTGAACACAAGGTGACGGAGTGATGTGGACGCAGAGCCGCTGAACACAAGGTGACGGAGTGATGTGGACACAGAGCCGCTGAACACAAGGTGACAGAGTGATGTGGACGCAGAGCCGCTGAACACAAGGTGACAGAGTGATGTGGACGCAGAGCCGCTGAACACAAGGTGACGGAGTGATGTGGACACAGAGCCGCTGAACACAAGGTGACAGAGTGATGTGGACACAGAGCCGCTGAACACAAGGTGACGGAGTGATGTGGACGCAGAGCCGCTGAACACAAGGTGACGGAGTGATGTGGACGCAGAGCCGCTGAACACAAGGTGACAGAGTGATGTGGACGCAGAGCCGCTGAACACAAGGTGACGGAGTGATGTGGACGCAGAGCCGCTGAACACAAGGTGACGGAGTGATGTGGACGCAGAGCCGCTGAACACAAGGTGACAGAGTGATGTGGACACAGAGCCGCTGAACACAAGGTGACGGAGTGATGTGGACGCAGAGCCGCTGAACACAAGGTGACGGAGTGATGTGGACGCAGAGCCGCTGAACACAAGGTGACAGAGTGATGTGGACGCAGAGCCGCTGAACACAAGGTGACGGAGTGATGTGGACGCAGAGCCGCTGAACACAAGGTGACGGAGTGATGTGGACGCAGAGCCGCTGAACACAAGGTGACGGAGTGATGTGGACACAGAGCCGCTGAACACAAGGTGACAGAGTGATGTGGACACAGAGCCGCTGAACACAAGGTGACGGAGTGATGTGGACGCAGAGCCGCTGAACACAAGGTGACGGAGTGATGTGGACGCAGAGCCGCTGAACACAAGGTGACAGAGTGATGTGGACGCAGAGCCGCTGAACACAAGGTGACGGAGTGATGTGGACGCAGAGCCGCTGAACACAAGGTGACGGAGTGATGTGGACGCAGAGCCGCTGAACACAAGGTGACAGAGTGATGTGGACACAGAGCCGCTGAACACAAGGTGACAGAGTGATGTGGACGCAGAGCCGCTGAACACAAGGTGACGGAGTGATGTGGACGCAGAGCCGCTGAACACAAGGTGACAGAGTGATGTGGACGCAGAGCCGCTGAACACAAGGTGACGGAGTGATGTGGACGCAGAGCCGCTGAACACAAGGTGACGGAGTGATGTGGACGCAGAGCCGCTGAACACAAGGTGACGGAGTGATGTGGACGCAGAGCCGCTGAACACAAGGTGACAGAGTGATGTGGACGCAGAGCCGCTGAACACAAGGTGACGGAGTGATGTGGACGCAGAGCCGCTGAACACAAGGTGACAGAGTGATGTGGACGCAGAGCCGCTGAACGCAAGGTGACAGAGTGATGTGGACGCAGAGCCGCTGAACACAAGGTGACGGAGTGATGTGGACGCAGAGCCGCTGAACACAAGGTGACGGAGTGATGTGGACGCAACATCTTGCTTATCTTTTCAAGCCCCCCTCCATCCCCAAAAGACAAATGACCGTCCAATTTCGGAAACATCTCTGACCTTCACTTCGTACGTCTTACCAAAACAGTCGCCCCAATTTGACTTTTTAATTCCCATCTCTGACGACGACGAAGAAAAAGACGGCTGGATTTGTAAACAACTGTCTCTGTTCTTTCCGAGCCAGTGCTCTGATGTGACCCCAGGGTGATGCTGATGGCTCTGACAACATCCTCCTGCAGGGGGGTTTGGATTAGAAATAAATCAGCCAGACAGTCCAAGCCCTCTCAGTGCTGTGCTCCTGGACAATAATATATCTTCCATATAGACACTCTCCTCAGGTTAGTGGAGACCGACCAGGTGCTGTGGGGGATGTGGTGATGGTGGTGATGGTGGTGGTGGTGGGGGGGGGGGGGGGGGGTGTAACACCTCTTCATATTGACCGATAAGGGGTGGTGGCAAAAGATTTATCATGGTAGTTTGATGGTTTAATTTATCAGGGTACGGTCATGGTACCACATTGGTACTTAAAGGTTCTATGGATCAGTGGTTCCCAAACTGTGGTCCACGAGGGTATTGCAGGTGGTCTGTGTAAAAAAAAAAAAAAAGCTAAATAAAATAGAAAATGTATATAATATAATTTTCATTTAAAATAAAATTGTAAAACCGTTTATAAAACATGGTATTATAGTTTGTTATTCTCTCAAATTAGGCTAATCATTATGGGTAAATAGTGGCGCAGTTTTACCGACACACCTGCACCTCTGCACATGGAGCAAAAATGGATCGGTGGCTAGCGTCGGGTTCTCTCAAGAGAAAAGGCCAAAATTAATGTTATTGTTTACACGTTGCAGACATGCATCCCCTCCCTACTTCCCATTTCCCCACATGGAATGCACCTGATTGAATAACATGCTCTAGTGCTCTAGTGCGACATTTAGTGGATGAATATTATCTATACAGTAGCACTTTTAAATAATACCATGGTATAATGCACTTTAAACCATGATACTAATGGTATTTCCCATCATTTTATTTTGGCAAAAGGTTCATGGTAGTGACCAAACAAACAAACAATGTAAATACCATGGTACTTTTTAGATTTGAAACACCTCAGGTCATTAACTCAATCACTCATTCAATCAGTAAATCATTCAATCACTTTAGCCACTCTTTCCCCTAGTGACGCCTCAGAAGCCGGGAAGGCATGATGATGAATGCTTCGCATCTATGGCACTCTGTCTGACTGAAACTGTATCGTTGTTTGTAAATACCATGATACGTTTTGGGGACGTGCAGTAGGCTACTATGAATTTGGCAAATAATTTATTCCCCTGACCATGGACTCTTTACAATTCAAGATGATGAAGGTAGGGGGACATTCCACGCTGAAAGCTGCTACTTAATTAAGGCTGTAACTGTACAATAACAGTAAGAACCGGGAGCACATACATTTTAATATTGTTGTGTATTTGGTTCCGTAAAGCCCCCCCCCCCCTTCTTTTTTTTACTGCCAGAACCAAAACCTACAATGCATTTCTTCTCCTCCCAATACACTCTCCCTGATCTCTCTCAACCAGGAAACCATACAGTACATGTCCATTGTATGCTCAAATCATAAAATACAGCTTGCAAACACATATTTTGAGCTATGCCTATGTCTCCTGGATATGATCAACATAATATGGTGGATGATACCTGAAAGTAGGAGAAATGCATTGCAGGTTTTGGTCTTTCTGTAGGCTATGTTTTTTTTTTAACTTAAATTTTTATTTGCATTTTTGATTTACAAACATCTCAGACAATACAATTAAACAGACAGAAACAATAAAGAAAAAATTATAACATCAAAAAGAATAGTGATGCACCGATGTGAAAATGGTGGCCGATACCGATAACCGATATTAATATTGCTGTTCTGGCCGATACCGATATTTACCGATGTCGATATCACTGTATAGAAAACACTTTTTTATGATAATCAAATAAAGAGCTATTTTCCAAAACGCATACTTTTTTTACTTTTGTAACTTATTTTCAGAAATTACTGATATTTTGAAACAATTTAAGGCCAAAACATGTAAAAAGAAAAAATAATATAAAATTTTAATAAAAAAAAATAAAAATTATATCGGCCCATATCGGCCCTATCTTGATATCGGGCCGATACCGATGTGTAAAAAAAAGGCCATATCGGCCGATATTATATCAGCGGCCAATATATCGTGCATCACTAAAAAAGAAAACAAAAATAAAAGAAAGGGGGTGACATGGGTTCATCGTTCAATTCTATCTTTACCTTGTTTATTTACATTTCAATTTATTTTATAGTTCCCTTGTTCCCTTTTCATTCTTTTTTTAAACAATATGTTTATTGGTATTTTCTTTTTTTTCTTCAGTTTTACAGCATCAGTTCAACAGTTCAACAACCATACAAAAGGAAATGCTGCCAACTGCCCCCCCCTCCCCGAGTTACAGAAAAAATAGATGCAAATTACCCCCCCCCCCCCCGAAAGAAAAAAAATATATAAAAAAAAAAAACTCGACAAATTCAGTTTTTTCTTTTTTTTACACATTTTGAGAGTTTTGTAAACCCAGTTACACCCGTCTAACAGGTGCCCATACTTCTACACCAAACAAATAAATTTCTACCATTACATCTTTTCTCTTCCAAGAGCAACTAATAACATTTACAGTATCATTCATTGCAATATATACCCTTCAGAGAGACAAAAGGGAGCTTCAATAATAGCCTACTATGTAATCTGTTCTAAGTATTGCCTAAACCCAGCCCAGCATTTATCAAAGAGACGTGGTTTTTTCTTAAGATTGAACATTATTTTCTCTGATGCCATGTACGAAGAGATTTCACTAAGCCACATAGACATGGGGGGGGGATTCAGCACTTTTCCACAGCATGGCAATACACTTGTTCCCTGCAATCATGGCCAATTTAATGATCCGCACCTTGCCTCTCTTATCTGGAGAAATGTCTCTGTAGGCTATGTTGACAATAATAATACAAAAAAAGAAATACATTACACCTTATCCTTATCCACACTAGCCCCCCCCCCCCCCCCCCCCCCCCGACACACATGTGCATGTACGCCTCCAAACACACAAAATCCTGCATTGTATAATTATAAAGAAAAAAGAAAAAGAAAGTACAGTAATTACAGAACAGCAAATTAATCTACAAAACTATTCATTTTGACCACTTCTTCTCTGATGATGGCCTATCAAATCCCCCTTAATTCATTTAATTCAATATGGATTAAAAAGGAAGACTCAATTTCATTGTAAACATCGGATCAGCCCTTTTAAAAACATGATGAACCAGATCCCAGCGGGGCCCCTGCGTTCATCAACTCAGATCATCACAGAAAGCGGAATGATATGTTACCCCACTGGATGCATCACATCTTATTTCATGGGTAAGGAAAAAAGAATCAAAATCATATTAAGAGACGTGTGTCGCAGCAGCAGCTGCACAGTGTTTACACACATGACATAATAAAATGTTTCATTGAAAGTGGTCGTTAAGTATTTATGCCAGGAATCACGTGACCTCTCAAAATATCTCCTCCTATTTCATATTTTATGCCTTATGCCTAATTTAAAGGAAAGAATTAGAGCAGAAAATTACTCAGCTCATCTGTGTGCATGTGTGAGAGGGGGGGAGAGTGGGGTGGGGGGGGAGACCAGTAGCCACAGAGGCAGCATTACAATGTTATCCTCTTCTATCTTTTTCCTCAATACAGATTCAGATTCAGATTACTTTATTCACCATATTGTATATACAAATGGAACGTGATTCGACATTACAGTGCATGATTTTTTTCACAGATAAGAATAACATAATAATAAACAAGTGCAAAACAGGACAGAACAGTGAGACAACAATAAGACTGTAAAAGTGCAGTGGTGATACAAGCTGATGCTAGGAACAGAAAGGAATTAAAGCATGGGGGCGGTGTGATTTATCTTTTTTCTTATTGTCAATATAGCCTATACAAAAAGACCAAAGACAAAATGTCTTTCTCCTACTGGACAAGTATGGTCCATCTAGCCAACACCAGATTATAGTTCATATCTACGTCTAAGTGCATTGTTGTCCAGAAACGTGTTAAAACAAGTCACAGAGCCGCACCAGTTACTTTGGTCAGTATAATTCATCATTGCGACTCACACAGGCAATGTAGCTACTTTGTCCTGGAACTACTTTATGAAGTAACATTTGATTGCTTCGGAAGTAGTTCCAGTTCAGGCAGACTCAAAACGATTGCTGTTACTTCATACAATTCTAAAAATGTTGTTCAAAAAGTACAATTCCTGTGTTCATTCGAATGATTAATTTAACCTCTTCTTAAATTGTGATGAAACAAAGGAGAATATGAATTATGATTTTTCTTTGCATCTTTGACAGTGAATAACACCATGCAAAAAATTACCAGACATGAAAAACTGCAACTGAGCTCGTTCAGTACCTTCTTGAGATCACGTGTACAGAAAATCTAAGGAAATGAATAAAGGGAAGATGATTAAACAGAAGGTTTTGTAGAAGTACTGAATTCTCCCATCCGGACCAATGCTATTTGAAATATTATTATAGAATATAGAATAGCAGGCCTATAAATGACTTTATTATAGCCAATTCGCACATTTATGGATTGGGCCAAATCTTCTGTTTCAAATGGTTGAGTTCAATTTGGATTTAGTATCACCAGGCGTGCATGAAGAACAGATAATGAAATCTACTGTAGGTACAGTAGGTTTTTTATTCTTGCAAGGCTCCACCATTTTGAAACTGATTTCAAATCGGATGGTTGCTATATGCTCAACATAGGGGAGACAACCTAACTGCACTCCAATATATGCCAATAACGTTCAGTTTTGTGGTATATAATCCAGAGTAAGAGAAATTAAAAATAATAATCAGGAAGTAATTTGCTTGCAGAAAGCTAGAAGCCTTTGGGAAGTGTAGTTAAAAAAAAAAAAAAAAAAAAGCTCATTGAAAGCTCTGGATGTCCTCTTCTCAAAATGACTCAAAAAACTACATTCAGCGGCGGCCGGTAATTCAAAATGGCCGATTTCCACGATCACAACACCACATTAAAAAAAAACTAAAATCTCACTAATAACACTTTAACCTATTATACATTATAACTGCTGTTGTGACATGGTTATGATGGTTATTCGATAATTAAACTTAAACTTAAAATTAAAATAAACGATAATTATGTCAGACAGTCTGGAGAGCTTGATTTATGACGTGATGACATTTGCAGTCCGGCATCGGACCGCACGGGGGCGGAAGAGGTTAAGCCTGATCGTCCCTGTACTGGGCCGAGATTTATTTCACGTCACAAATAGATCAATACCGTCCGTATTAAGTGATGTTGTGTTTCTTCTTTAAATGTAGCCAAGAGTAAAGACCCTAACCTTATCAAAACAGCAGTCAATGTGTATATTTTCAGCACTACGTTTGTTTACCAATGATTTTAAGTGTTATTAGCTAAATATGAACTTAAAAAAGTCTCTGTGCAATGTGTGCATTGCACCAGAAAATGGATGTTTTAGACACGAGAAGAAGAAGCACTCATGAAATCGTTGTAGTCATAAGAAAGAGGAGACCCATGGATTTAGTTGACGTAGAAATTTCATAAAACTACACTACCCAGCTCACACCAGCCGCCGACAACGGAAATGGTCTTCGAAATATTTACGTGATTTTCGTGTTTATATCTCACTGGTCAAACAAACCTCTATGATATTGCCATAAAATACAACATGCTGTTTCTTTACCTTTCGGTGAAGGTCTAGAAAATAAACACGTCGCAATCCGGTAAAAAATGGCGGAGCTATGGATACAAAAGTAACTTTCCTTACAGTAGATTTCATTCACGGTCTCTGCCAGTGGAAAGAGGAGATTTGGCCCGATCCATAGATGTATGACTTGGCCATAATAAGGTAATTTATAGGCCTGATATTCTATATTCATGACGTATATATACGTCATACCTGCCACGCGTAATTTTTTTTCATAGACGCATTTTGCGGAGACGCTCTCTGATTGGCCACTTCATGTGACATGTGCGCCCAATCGTGTGACGCCTGTTTCTACACCGGTTAAGCTTAGGCACTCTTTCGAAGTTGGTTAAGGTTAGAGTTTGTCTTAGAGCAGGGCGATAGAACACCAGCCCTGATTCCAAACTCTAACCTTAACCAACTTCGAAAGAGTCGCCTAAGCTTAACCAGTGATAAACTAGGCGTTAGGTAGTTTGCCAGCTGTTAGACCCGGAAATGGGCAAAGACACAGCTCGTCACGCGATTGGGCGCACATGTCAGTGGCCAATCAGAGAGCGTCAGTCAGTGGCCAATCAGAGAGCGTCTCCGCAAAATGCGGCTACGAAAAAAAATAACGCACCTGCCACAGGTTTGGCAGGGGGCACTAGAGCCCACCCCCTTTGGAAGAATAGGCCTTCACCTGGTGGTACTGGGTTGGAAGCCGGGGAGGTGGTGGGGTGAGGGGACAAGAGCAATGAATGGGTAGAAGGAAACGCACTTTTTTTTTTAATAGACCGCTTGGAGAAATAGGCAGCCATTGGATAATTGGAACTGGTGACGTAAATAGCTCCGTAGAACTTCCATGAACTCTCATTCCTACCTTAGAGACTACACGCAATGCCAATTAAGCTTAAAAGAACACGCCAACATTTTGGGAAATTCTCCTACAGTACAGTCTCTGTGCGTTTAGTAGAAAGCTATCTGGCTGCACGTTAGCCTAGCTTAGCACAATGAATGGAAGCGGACATGGCCGGTTAGCCTAGGCATTGTCCAACTAACATCTCTCCCGAAGGCTAACCAGCCATGTCCTCTTCCATTCATTGTGCTAAGCTAGGCTAACATGCAGCCAGATAGCTTTCTACTGAACGCACAGAGAAGAAACTGGTATTTATCTTCTTGTCTCTCTCTGGAGAAGACTGTAAGCTAATTTCCCAAAATGTTGGCATGTTCCTTCAACTAATTCACGGTTTTTATTACCATTACTATTGGAAATGTAGTTGGCCTGAGGGATGCTGAAAAAGAACACAATAGTTGTAGTTGGGGTAGACTGATCTTGGCAGGTAAAGCCAGTAGCACAGGGCTGTGGAAAGCCTTATTAGACTACAGCAGAACCACGGCTGGGGCTTATGGAGGCTGAACGGGATAATAGTGAAATACATGATGAGGCATAGAGAGTATGGCTAAAGGGGGGGGAAAGACTAAGGTAACGTGAATGGGGCCACTACCAGACCACCAGTGATTGCAGATGGACTAAAACAATAGATTTCTTACTGATTAAAAGGGGCCAAGGATTTATTTCAGGGCTTGGAGCGCCACAGATGATTGATTGATTGATTTTATTGTGGATTAAAAACATCATCCAAGGGATACAAACGTGAAAAAATGCAAGCACTTATTTCCATCATGGTCCCTGGTATTATAGATGGGTCAAGCCTTGTGTAAGAGGCATAAGCAGCAGAGCTCTGCCAGCTGACCAGTTCAGTGGTGGCAGTAGGAGCTCCCCGCTGAGCTGCTGGGGCTGCGGCTCCTATTCTTAGAGAGTGTGGAGAAGCGGTGGGGTGGAAGGCTGCGGCAGTTTCAGCAGGGAGTGCAAATGGCAGACGAAGCACGACGGAGAGAGAGGGAGGCCTCCCGCGGGCAGGAATATGGGCGCATAACTGGCGGGTTGAACTCCGCTTGAGGGGATACTTTAACATTTATCTCTGGAGTTAATGGGTGCACGGCTATCGGGAGGAGTGGGTGAACATTTCTTAAAACCTTTAAGAAGGAGGCAGATAGAAGGGATAGAAGGAAAATGGAATGGGGAAAGAAGGATCAAAGTGTGGATACTCACAAGTTAACTAGACCTTGGCACCTTGCATGGTTGCCTCCACCGTCTGTGTGTGTGTGAGTGAATGGGTGAATGTGAGGAACTAAAAAGTTAAAGCACAGTTCGAAACAACTTGAAGTCAGAGTAGCCATGGGGAGCCCCATTGTATTATTTTAAAGCAGCAGGTAGGGGGAAACTTAGTCACATGATTCAGCGGGTATTGCTTATTAGCTCAAACACGGTATGTTTATAAACAAGAAACCTGTCTGTATGAAATGATGAAACTGGACGTTGAAGAAGTCTTTATTTAGCACATTGCTACATCGTCATGCATACACACAGATGCGAGATTGGCGACACTCACACACACACGTATGCATTTTTTGGGTCGCCGTGAACACATATAATATAAAGAGATGGAAAAACAGAAAACAATTACCAAGTAAAAGTATAGCAACAGAAGTCGAAGTCAAATAACACAAGCTAAGACCAAGTCAATCTAAGACCAGAGCAAACCTAACAAAGACCAAGTCAAACTAAGACCAGAGCAAACCAAACAAAGACCAAGTCAAGCTAAGACCAAGTCAAACAAAGACTAAGTCAAACTAAGACCAGAGCAAACTAAAACCAGAGCAAACCAAACAAAGACCAAGTCAAACTAAGACCAGAGCAAACAGAGTAACCCAAACGAAGGCCAGATCAAACGAAAGAGAGTGTGAAATGGATCAGCCAGGGTTTAAGAAGAGTGTGGTGATCCAGGATTGGGTGCAGGGATCCTGAAACACATCAGCCAATCCGGTGGGTTTGAAACATAATCCACCAATGGAGAGACAGGAACGGCAGGGACAAATGGTGGATGACTGGTAACCTGATTGGAGGAACGAAAAAAGATGGAGACAAACAAACACTGAGGAAGCAAAGTCATTGGGATGTAACAATGAAAAGGTGTAATGAAAAGGTTTCAGGAGATTTGACGAGGTGGGACTTAATACAGGGTGAGTTGTGAAAACGACGGGCACCCTACAGGGAGAAGCGAAATACCCGGTGGCAATCAGTGTCATGCCGAAGTCTTACACAGACTCAATAAGCAATGCAAGAAGATGGATGCAAACCAAGGCAATCAGGCAAACTAAGCTATACACACTCTCTGCACACATCACTGATTATATCATAATAAGGCCAGTCACACAACCGTGCAACAACTATGCCCTGCAACAGAATCCACACAGCACACCTGCCTCCATCTCTCAACACACATTTTCACCTTATGCACACCGGGCCCTCATGTATCAACGTGACGTACGCACAGATATGTGCTTAAGCCGTGCGTACAACCATTTCTAAGCAAAGTGTGGGATCTATCCATTTGAACTTGTGCTTGACTTTGTGCTTATGTCTACGCACAGCTCTGAGCATGCTTAGCTGACGCCCAGTAGTAGAATATCGTTACTACGGCATATGCGCTCCTCAGTTAATGCATTAGTTTCAACACGGAAATAAGCTTCCGTGCATTACTTCCAACACTGGCGTGTTCAACTTCTGTATAACCCGTAATTCATTATAGTTCATTGTAAAATAGTGACAGTAGTGTAATTATAAACGGGCTCATGCGAGAACAAGAGGTTGGCTTGCTTGTTTGGCACGGGGGGCAGAAGCAGAACACCCACCTCCAAACGCCATTAAATATTGTTTCAAATAAAAAGCGACATACTATTATTTTGTGTCATGTTTCCAAATAAGATTGGCCACAACGGAATGCTTTCTACTTCAATTTGTTGATTAGAATAGATTACCTCGCTCCGTTGAAACTTCACTGAGCTCAGCACACAGACATGATAATAATAATAACAACAAAAATAATAATAATAATAATAATAATAATAATAATAATAATAATAATAATAATAATAATAATAATAATAATAATAATAATAATAATAATAATAATAATAATAATAATAATAATAATAATAGCTTCATTTTACATAGCGCCTTTCAAGAGACCCATGCAAGGTCGCTTTACATAGATGGGGGGGGGAATAACAAAGTAATAAAGATAGTGGACAGACTATGTAAATATGATGATGGGATTCAAGTTCGCGTTTTTATTGATCATAGGCATGCTGTCAGAGTATGATGTCATAATCAAACATTCTAGAACATTTGTCGTCACAGATCATGTCATAATAGAACATAGGCTACATGGCATGGTCCATTGTGATATTGTGTAGACTATTATTACTGTACTACCACCCATTGTGACAACAGCCTTGTGAGCTCCCGCACACAAACATGATGGAATTCAAGTTCATGTATTGATCACATAGGCAGGCTACATCATACATGGCAGTGAGATTCATTGTTCCTGTATATGCTCTCGTATTATTGTTTATATAGGCTACCCAATACTGACATCAAAATAGATTGTATGCCTCTAGAAATCATATGCAGCAGGTAGAAAATTGACGGAAAATCCGTCGCGATTTGGAATAAAATTGAGGAGAACTTTAATCCCTGGGTATTAATCAAACAAAACGGAAAAAGGCAGTCATATTCCAGCACAGTCTTTATTAGTGTTTGCGCTGCACAGGCAGCAATGGTTAATAGATATCATATCCGACATCACCGTACGTGTACACGTCTGTCAGCCTGTCTCATAACACGCTTCCCTCGGTTTAGTTCATTTTTCCACATTTCATGGGGGTGTTCCATTACCATATATGGTTAATCGGGGCGGTTTTGGTATGCAAATACGTGAAAGTGTGCACGAGCCTCAGCGTAGAAGCAAGGTGATATTTATCATGACAGGTGTGCGTAGGACCTGTGTATGCACGTGTTACGACCCCTGTGAGTCTAAAGGTAAAGGGCTGTAACATAACAGTTGGTTGACAGAAAAGATGGACCACGTTTGTAAACAACAATGATATTTATTGATAGATGCAAAGGAAGCACATGTAGCTCAAGGGTGAGCCCAGGCCAAAACAACAAACAAACACCACTATACTCCAAATAAACCCAATCTAATCTATGGTAAAAGAAATTACATTACCTAAACTACTCTTACCTAACCAAAACAGGAGAAAACAATATCCAAAGGAAATGGCAGCTCACCCCATCTGTGCTTCCTGAGAAAGAGAGAAAAACACATTAATGATACATAAAACAAAGGCAGAATATATACAAAAACAAACTATAACTAGCAATGCTCTCTCTGTGGCCATACACACACAAGGCAATTTCCACTAAGCACAAAGGCCAATAAACGAAATGCAATATTGTCAAAGTCAAGGTTACAAAATCACACTAGGCCTAGCCTCATGCCAGAGAGAGAGAGTGACTGAAGTGAGAAGCCATGTTTTAACAGGTGTGTGGTGATCCATGATTGGGTGGTGTTGATTGAGTGTTGGAGTCTGGAAAACCATCCACCAATCGGTGCTGTGCTGGGTAATGGAAGGGCAGGCCTGGCAGGGACCAATGGTGGAGGGAACAATGGCTGGAGGGAGGAAAGAAAAATGGAGAACACACACACATGGAGACACACACTGGGGAATATATACATTGGGATGTAACAGCACGTGTGATAAATCCCGTTTTTTTTGTGCGTGCACACATTCTAAATTCTGTGCTTACGTGTGGAAATAGAACATTTTCCAAGAAAACTTGATGAATGAGGGCCCATCTATCACAATTCAGTCACAGCAATAGGTGGAAGATATTCTATCTTACCATAAAGAAAAAATAATGAACCTTTGCTCTGCTTCTTGTTGCTATCCTGGTATCCAAGAAGAGGAGACTGAGTTGCGAAGAAGAAGAGGATGTCCTGCGTCATGTATACGGCACTGGATGAAATTTGTGCCATTCAAAGGCAAAATAAGAGGGAACACCACAACAATCTTTTTCTATATTCATATTTGTAAATAGATGTTTTGCATTTTAAGTAATGAATACTGGACATAGTAGGCTACGGTTTTAAATAGTTTTTTTTAGTGATTTGTTTATTGCAAGTGACATAAATATCAATATATAGGCTTTTCAAGTGTCAATCAATCGGTCTCGGACCCTGCGATACCCCCTCCCCGTATTTCGCACCTGGAGTGAAAAGCCTGAAATTTGAAACGAGACAATCAGCCACCATGTCCTAGTGACCAGAGATATACTCATAATGAAAAGTGTGCATGATGGAAAGCCAGGTGATACGGTGCATTAAGTGGCCTGATGGATGGGGAGAAGGAGCGTTCTTTGTTTAATACACTGTAGCTTCCTTCTCGCAGTTGATGGTTCTGCGTTTTACGAGACCAGAGTGAACTCCAGATGAAGCAATCTATGGCTCCGGGGTAGATCTCATACAGGGCGACTGACTGTTATCTGTTATCTGTAGTGATCTGTGGAACAGTCTACCCACAACAATAAGAGAATACCCAACCTATAGTTCTTTCAAAAGTCAGCTAAAAGTATGGCTAGTCTCAAATCAGACATGTACACATGTAATATTGTCTTAATGATGTTCCATGTTTATATTTTCCCAGATGTACAGTGTATATTTTCTATGTATATGTGCCATGTCTAACCTTTTTATCCACTATGAGCAGCCGTTAACTCCGGGCAGGGGGACTGCCTCTGGAATCTATCCTCTGGCTCTAATTGGTTTGTGCATTTACGTTTTATGTGCATTTTAGGTTCTATCAAGTCAAGTCAAGTCAAGTCAAGAGTTTTAATTGTCACGGCATACAAGTATACAATGAAATGCGGGTGGTCTTCTATGAATGTTCAGCAATGTGCTTGTCCCTCTTAACAAATTAACTACATTTAATTAAATTCAATTAAATGATGCTTCACAAGGAGGACTTATGGAAAACTCAGATGGCCACTGTTCCGCAAACCATTCACCTCTGAAATACCTCCCAAAGCCGACTGATAGAGCTGTATCAGTGAGTATGGCATCATTGTAAAAGAATGGGATGCCACGCCAGTGTGTGAGTCACCATGACCAAATGGCTAGGCCTGAGTGTCATCCAGTTCTATCTAGTTCTATCCAGTTCTATCTAGTCACAGAGAGACTTGATAGAACTGACGATGTCAAGGAGATCGGATATAAAAGAATGATTCTCATTGCAAAGTTGAAGTGACCTAGGAGGGATAGGAGGTCACGTTTTGTTACGGACCAGCCAATCAAGAACAACGATGTCATGGATACACTCCAATTTCTTTGAAGCAAGGCTTTCGTATCGATTGAGTTGAGGAGGATACCTAGGAGCTCAAGAGTGTGAGCCGGGACAATCTTTTTTCTGGTGACAGGGGGACACAGAGGTCAGTGAACACGGAGGAAAATGTTTTGATGAGATTCGATTAGATTAAAATGTACTGTCATCGTACAGCACAAGTACAGTACAATGAAAATAAGTTGGCATCTAACCAGAGTGCAAGGTAACAGTAAAGTGCATAGCAATATACAGTGAAACAAGCTACTGAGTAAATATGCTAATCTGATGTATGTACAGTATTATTATGTACAGTCATATAAGTATAAATACATTAGGGTAGTAAGCCATACTGGCCAGTGGTATAACTAATAAGAGTTAGTAACAGATATAGATATAGTATACAGCGTGAACAGTGGGTATGTATAAAGGTATGGAAACAGGTTTTCCAGGGCAGAGCTGGGTGTAGCTGAGGGAAGATAGAGGAGGAAATTGTCTTGAGTGTCAAGCTTGAGTGCTTCTGAACCGATAGTTGCAAATGTGGGGGCTACTTTTAAAGCCAAAGGTTAAGCGAATGGCTAAATCAAACTTCGAGGCCCATTTAGCTCCTAATGTCGGCCATTGCGACAGGTGAAGGGGCATGACTTTTAACACGTCAGGGTTGCCGTCTTTAGCCATCCACGTGCCTGAACCAGCTGTCTTCCTCCGGTGGATAGCATCATCGATGGAAGTGTAGTACAGTGAGAACAGCTCAGAGGGGATCATACTGTTGACACCAGGGCAGGGGGCAGAACGGGGGAGGGGCGGAAATGTCATGGATGAATCGTTGCTTTTCTTTATCATAAATCGATCAATAGAGACCGTATTAGATCCCCAATTATCATATCCTGGGGTATCATTGGAAAGCCACACTCATTGGCTACAACCCTGTGCAAAGATTTTCGAGATCGCCAAATGATTGACGGAGCTAGAGCCCCGGGAGTCGGGGGTGGTAATGTGTACTTTTGCGTACTTTGGGGCATGCCTCACATATCGGCATGTAACTCGAGAACCGCTGAACGGATTTTGTCACCTGAAAGGGCAATCGACAGGCAACAAATAGGGCTTTAATTCCATCTATATTGTATAAAAAGAAATGCACACCCGAGCCACTAGAGGTCGGCAAAGAATCGTCCACATGTGGCCCTTGGATGTTAAGAGGTCAATGTTTTTAAATATTTTTTTTGTAGCCAAGAGTAAAGACCATAACCCTATCAAAAACAGTAGTCAAAGTGTATATTTTCATTTTTACCGATGTTTTATATGTTTTATCGGAAATACAAATGTATCGGAAAATGCTAATTATCGTAAATAAATGACTAAATCCAGATTCAAACCTGCCATTGGAAAGAGGAGCATTTTCCCTATCCATAGATGTATGATTTGGCCATAATAAGGTCAAGGTCAAGTTCAAGGTAAAATATGAATTTATAATTAAAGTCGATTATCATTAATTACTGTATCTACACATCCTTCTGTTTAATCATCTTCCCGCGGTTCATTTGCTTAGATTTTTTGTACACATGATCTCAATAAGGTGGTGAATGAGCTCAGTGAGCATTTTCTCGTGCCCCGCAGATTTAACATGATCAAAGATGCAAAAATCATAAATCATAATTCATATTCTCCTTTTTTTCATTACAATTTACTCCTAGTAACAGACACAATATTTCTGACACTGGTAATACATACCCCCAGGTCCCTAGATGTTCCTAGATACCAAGAACATGCAAATTGACCTTGCAGAAGTGGAGCAATCTTCCATTTACTTAGGCATGTACCTTTAGGCGAACAGGTTGTAGAAAATATTCATTTTGAAAGATTTAAAATACAAACAAATTGCTGCACTGTACCAATGTAATATTATGTTGATTACAAAAAAGGCTCATATTATGTCAAATAGTAGAGTGAGGCATTGAACAAGAGTAAAGGCAAACAGCCCCATGCAGGAAGTGAAGCTTGTCTGGTTAAATAAATAAAACTACATAGAGGCATCACCTGGCTTTACACATTCTATAGTAGTGGAACAGCACTAACGTGATGTAAAACACGGGTGAGTAGTTTGCAGCATCCTGAGAAGCGTTAGCTAAGCCAGCCTTGACATCTCTTATGTAATGATGCTTGTAAGGAAGCCACAGTTGGGAACTACCGTGCCTTTTCACACAGAAACGAGCTGTAGCAGAGGCACACGGCACAGGCTATATATATGTTTCAAAGCCCCACCTGCGAGCAAAGCTATTGTGTGCTGTGAGTGAAAATCTCCCAGGGAATTCTCACAATAATAATGCACAAAAACTATGATCACAACGGTAGCAATCTACTCCTGAAAACATCTACTATTAGCATTGCTAACAGACCTAATCTTTTCAAAAATCCCATTGCAGCTAATCACTGTTTTATTACCTGCAATATACTGTACTCCCAGTAAAGCCAGGGTGTTAGGGGCTGGCCCTTGCCAGCAACATAATACAAAATAGATTCTTAAGACCACCCAGCTATAGTTTGTGAGGATCCATGGCAAAACAGCTAACTTTGAACAGAGTGGTAATGATCACATAGGATAACCAGTAGAGTTTTGTGTTTTTATGGGTAAATTATTTCAAATACCGTGTGGCTTGTCACATAAAACTGCAGGCTCTTGAAACCCTTATTGAACCAGGCAAAGCTACTGTAATGACAACACATTCCTGTTTCCAGCAGCAGCAGCAGCCTACCGGAGGAGAGTGGAAGCAGGGGGGAGGGATCTAACAAACACAATCTTGTTTAGAGCCAAGGAGGATAAAAAAAAAGTGTCAAGATGTCACTCGTCATATTGCGTCAAACGCTGGGGTATGACACATGAGCAGTTACAATTTGGGCGACGTTTCCACCATTGTGGTCCCCGAACACAGACGCAATCTGAGCATGCACCAACCACACCATACTACCCCCATCTCCCGTTGGGTGACTTAGCCTATATTTATTAGCCCTGTTTACAGCAGCAGCAGCCTACAGGAGGAAAGTGGAAGTGGGGGAGGGGGTGGGATGGATACACACACACACGCACACACACACACACACACACACACACACACACACACACACACACACACACACACACACACACACACACACACACACACACACACACACACACACACACACACACACACACACACACACACACACACACACACACACACACACACACCTGGGAGGGAGCTGCCCAGTATAACCACAGTCCAGTAATACCCTAATTATATCTTTGCTGCTGATACAACCACAACCTTAATCTCGGTTCCTTTCATATTGAGCCGTTATTTGTAGACTGAATGGGACCACAGCCTACAGAAAAGACACAAGCGCTTTCTTTCATAGATCGCAAAATACTAGCTGTCATCTCGATCTTCAAAAGTAAGATATAATAAAAAAAATGTGTTTGCCCAAATAAATAAAAGTTTACAGCCCACGTAGACAAAATGAGCAAGGGTTGTATATTTGGTCTGAGAATCATTAAACAGGGAAGCCACTGAATAGAGAGCTACTGTATGAGCCACAGATGCATTGCGTAATGGCTTGATCTGATCAGATGCATGAATGCATTGCTCATTGCATTATTCAGGCGTTCAAAATGTAGACATACAATGGGTCGCAGCTGCATTTGTGCTGTATTGTCCCCCCCTCCCCCACATCCAAGTAAAATAAGAAATAATATATTATAATGCAGCAAGACAGGGACAGCAGAAGAGAGCATCTAGTAACTTGCATAGCTACTGTATAGAGTCTGGTCAGGAGCATCCTTGAGCCTTATGGTAGAATGGTTTGTAAATACTATTTTCCATCAAATCTCATTGATGGAAGCACAGATGGTGAATATCGGAGAAGCCTACTCTTGGGCTCATTTCATAGTGAAAGACTTAAGTGAATAGACAAGTAGGGAAAATGTAATGTATTTTTCCTGATTAATCAAATAACTAATCAAGGTCAATGGCAGTTATTGAATGCATCAATGTCTATAGATACATTCCTTAATAAGCCTTTTTTTTCATATCTTGCCTCATGACCGTCACATTTTGTTTCCTCTGTTGCTTAGGCTGTGCCCTGCTAGAGGGGTAGAAGAGACCGTCTCCAGGGTTTGCTGACAGAGGGTGTGATGGTCCGGGACTTGTCCACTTTGCCCCTGCTCCGCCCTGAACAATGAACAATCTGTCCCTCTCTCTGCCTCTCCTGCCAGACTATGGACTGTGTTACTGTCTCCCCAGTCAACTGCTAGCATCCAGAGCCACATGGCTTATGATTCTCGTTCCCGCCGATGACGTCGCCGCAGATGCTAGCAGTTAGCTGACAGTAGAGACTGCAACGCAAAGTAAAGTACTACAAATGTAAAACTGTTGGTGTTTTTTAGAAGGAAGAGTGGATTTGTTAAAGTTAGAGGTTCTATGTAGGATTGTTAGTAACTGTCTAACTGCATATATAACTGTTTCCACTAGAGGGCGCTCTAGGCGCCACTCATGATACCACCAGGTGGTGAGTATAAAAAGAGATGTCTCCTCCCCCTCTACCTCTTTCCCCACCAGCCTCTCAGTGAGAGGAGAACTCATGTGCTGCTGCTCATACCATGTGAATGAATAAACCACGCCAAAGGCTAAAGATAGAAACATGCCTCTAGACCACATTATTGTCGCCCCATAGCCAGATTCTGTCAACAGGATTGTAGCTACAACTTCAAGGTGCCTTTCAAGTGCTGCTGCTGCAAAACAATGCTCTCCACAAAACAATGATGGCCGATACAACTGTGTAAGGGCATGCGTCCACCTATCTCACATTTCCAGCTGAAAAACGCTGGCAGTGCGCCGGTAGTGCTGGGGTGGAGCGCTTGCGGTGAGAAAAAAAAACACAGCGCAAGCCTTTTGTAGCTATGGCAACGAGCTGTCAGTCACCAACCTACCTGATGACGAGAGAGAAAGAACTCTATAGCGACAACTACATGACAGCCATCTTGTAATAATAACTTTTATCGTATTTTACTGCCGCGGTTTTGCACATATAGCATATTTTAATACACTTTATTGTATATTAATTATATATATAGTTATTGCCTGACACCACAGTTCGCCCTTTGCTTTTTATTAGCTTTTATTAGTGTATTCGTGTAGTTATTAGTGTATTTGTGCTTTGTCGCGAATCTCAATGGCCCGTCTCTTGTGGGTAGACAGCCAAGACAGGCAGGCAACTCCGGTGTCAGGTTACAAACAGAGTGGTAGATATGATTGGCTGTGATTGGTTGTCTGCAAATGCGCTCGGCGCATCGCTCTGAAAAGTTCAGAAAGTTTCAACTTTAAACGCTGGGTGGGGCCGCAGAAAAAAACTGAAAGGCGCTGAAAAAAGAAGCCGACTGCAGCGCATTTCCTATAGGCGGCAGCATGAAAAAGATGCTTGTGGCCATAAATATGAGGCAGGTGGACGCGGGCCCTAAGCATCCAATCCAAATTGCCAATAGCGGCACAGTTGTCTCGATTATGGGCTAGCCATTCATCCCCCCGCCTTCTCTCTTTACTCTTTGTCCATCTGCTTTCTGTGTTCTGCCTCTTGCTCTCCTATCTATCTCTCCCTCCCTTCTCTCGCTCTCTCACTCTTCCGTTCACGTTCCCTGGTCTAGTTTAGTTACAGTGTTTCATGTTTTCTCTTATGTTCTTGTGAGTCATGTTATGTTTCCCTTGTCTAGGGCCTAGTCCTCTTGTATTACTGTGTTCCTCTTGTCTCAGTTGTATGTATTGTGACCCCTGTCTAGTCTCCATAGTTGTAGTCCTTTTGTTTCCTGTAGTTCTTTGTAGTATTTTCCCCCTCCTAAGTGTCTATTGTATGTAATCATCCCAGTGTTTCCCATTTCTTCCCATGTGTATTTGTGGTTTCTCCCTTTGTTCAGTCCTTGCGGCGTAATTGTTCAGTAATTACTGTCAATCACTTTGCTGTTTGATGTCAGTAAGCCTTCCTAGTGTATCTCTAGCTCTTAGTTTATTATTGTTTTTCTAGTGTCTTTGGGTTAGCAGGAGGACCCTCAGCAGAAGAGGACCCTCAGCTGCAAAAAAACTATAGGAGGCGGTGTCCTCAATGAAAACTCAACGCACGCCATTCACGTCATTCGTGAAATTGACTTATCAAAACCTCATATCAGAAGAATTCACATTTTTGAGAAAGTGTTGTTTTCGTATTGTTTTATTTCAGAATATAATTTAGTGAGGATAGTCTAGGGGTGTAATGGTACACAAAAACCACGGTTCGGTACGTACCTCGGTTTTTAAGTCACGGTTCGGTACGGGTTTTCGGTACAGTGGGGGAAAGTTTGGCTTTCCATGTTCCACTCAGGGGTGATGTAGTGTGCAGTAACTAATTGTACTTGTAGGGCTGTCAACGAATATTCTATATTGAAATTAATAATCGACTTGTAAAGAAAATAAAAAATAATAATAATTATATTAGATTGTGAAAAAAAAACAGCCCCCGGTGGGCGGTTAACATACCGTTGTATTTGTTCGGTACACACTACAGCCATTCGGTACGGTACACACTGAAACGGTTCAGTACGGATACGGATACGTGTACCTTTACACCCCTAGAGGATACCCAATACAATAAACAGTTTTTGGACTATATTACTATATTATGTGTAGTGCCTCGCAAAGTGCAGATGGTTTTTTCCCCACTTTCTTTTATGCAGATACTGTAGGAGGTTTTGTTTTTCGGCCATCGTTATGTATCAGGAATGTCAATGTCAATGTTGTAAATTAACCCTTGTTGCTTGTAAATTGTCAGAAAAGGTGAAATATGTACCAGTGGCGGCTGCTGACCAAATTGTTTGGTGAAGCACAAATTATTATATTATATTATATATTAAATTATATTTTTAAAACATCCCCCACTGTGTGTGTCAGTGGTCAGTGGACACAGATGCAAAAAATTACATATTCAGTGACGGCGCACCTGACCAGACACAGATGCAAAAAATTACATATTCGGTGACGGCGCACCTGACCACACAGATGATATTATTAGGTGACGCGTGACGGCACACCTAACCAAACACAGATCAAAACATATTAGGTGACAGCGCACCTGACCAGATGAAAGTGAGTTCCACAAATCATGTTCAACCCAGATTTGGCTCAAACAAGGGACTAAACACGTTTCGCAATTATGCCACAACAATGTGGAACGCCCTACCCACAGCCGTAAAATATTGTGAATCCCTACCCACCTTAAAAGCCGCTCTCAAAGAGCACCTACGGGAGGCTGCAATTCGAAACTGGCCCAGGTAAATGTCCAACCACCCCCCCCCCCACCCAACTCCCTCCAATGTACAGTTTCTTCCCCCTCAAATGTATATATTCTCTTTTTAGAAACTCTGTCTCTTAAACGGTACTTGTTACAAAGGGTCAGATTAAACCGAATATATATATTTATTGCTTGAGATCCCTTGTATAATATTTGTATATCGTTTGATATCCCTTGTATATTCTTTGTATATATACACGGAATATCCCTTTACCTGGGTACAAACCAGACCATAATATTCGTTCTCCTATTGGACAGCGACCCCTAGGCGCCAACGACCATACCCCCAATGGCAAGTTCAAAGGCAACGCCAAGGCATGTCTCAACATGTCCAGGTTTGCGCAGTAATACGAGACAGAACTGAGGTTGGCACTAGATAATTCACCTTACGTATAAATACGGCGCAGGTGGATACAGCAGCACTTAGCACTAAAACGTTGATGCCTTCACCACGAGACAACGTGCCGTGAAGTGGGCAACTTTGCCTCTGAATAGAGCCTTGAGAACCGCATGCGAATATATTGCTAAAGTGTCAGAGTTTAACGCAGTACCGTTGAGTTCGACTTATTCTAATGTGAAGTAATAGTCTATCATTTATAGTGTATCGTGCGGCTACCGTTCTTCAGTGACCAGCATTACCACCGGTTCGTCGTGTATATAGCTAGTGCACTTATCCAGGCTGGGCGGCCTAAACTCGTGCCACCACCCGAGGAGTCCTAGACGAGAACCGTTGGATATGTACACCGGAGAACCTACCCCGGCGACTGCAGAACCTTTTCTGGTTGGATTATATTGCTTTGGTACCGTGACTGCTGGAGCAGAGAACCGTCTACCCCACTGTCGTGTGGGATCTACCCCCCGTAAGGAGCATCCCTCGAGCCCGCCTCTAGGAGGAGGCTGGCTAGCTTTCATCCATGCTGTCGAGCATACTGGATTATAGCTGTTGCTTTGTCTACCGATCAAGGGAGTACTGCACTGGTTCCTGTATCTGGAACCTCGTTATTCCTCGTTGACCCAGACTTTGCACCCGAACATTCCTCTACCCTGCCGGCCTTACACCCGGAGGGAACCCCCCAGTGTCTCCAGCTGGTACTAGTGTGCCTTATGTAATTGCTATGCTACAGGTGGCGTCAGTTTAGACCCATCTTACTATTCTCATTGACTTACGCTCTTGACCTACTTTACGTGTGTTCTTCGCCTTACAAGCGCGAGTATAATTCTCAATCTGTAACCTAACGTTGCTTGCTCTGATAATAATAAATACCCTCTAAATAGAACTTTATGTGTCATTGCCGTATTCTTGTGTGGGTGTTCACCATATATATTCATGTACTGTATGGCCAGTAATTAAAGTACATAACTAAGTAGTGGTTTAATAATACCATACTCTCAATACAGTCAGGGAATTGTACCCCTCAGTTACAGTACTGTATATTTGTATATCTTGTATGTCATAAATGTCTGGATGTAACAGTACTGTATATCTGTATGTTGTGTATGTCATAAATGTTATGATGAATTGAAAATGGGGGACCCGGATGTAAACAAGACAAAAGTATTTCTCTGGTCTGCATCCCCATTGTGTGTATTGAGCCGTACTGTATTGTACCCATTCTGCAATCTGTTAATAAAGTTTTCAATCAATCAATCAATCAAACACAAGGATCATTATAAAGAATGGTAAAACAATGAGAAGAGGAGGTGTCTGTAATCCCACCACAGCTGTGATGTGTCTTTCATGTACTGCCTTTGTGTGTGTGGGGGGGGTCCCATCTGCTTTCACTAAAGTTGAACAATAAAGATCTTAAAAGATGAACTAATTATTATTATATTAGGCTAATCTCTTCTTCTTTTCTCGATATCTCTCTCTCTTCAAGTTTGTTCACGCAATAGCAATAGTCAGGTATTCTTCTGATTGGTGTCAAACGGTGTTACACCACAGACACACACACACACACACACACACACACACACACACACACACACACACACACACACACACACACACACACACACACACACACACACACACACACACACACACACACACACACACACACACACACACACACACACACACACACACACACACACACACAGTAAAAGCTGTCATTCAAAACAAAGCTTGGCCTCCCGGGTGTGCAATTACTGTAGAATAGCCTCTCTAATCCAATCAAAATAGCTATTTGGCGTGAATTCACTACACCATTGACTTACGTTGGCTAGTGAAGCCGGGCCACAATGCCGGCCTCACTATATTGAATGAGCTGTCTGTCACTTGGAATTTTTTTTAAGGGATCATAATAACCGATATGTGAAAAAAAAGAGTAAATATAGATTTACAATGAAAATAAATATTTTTGAAAAATAAATAAATAAAAATACATATTTTTTGTGTATTACTAGTGATTAAGCACTGCTTCACGAGTATTCATGCAGAAACCTCCACTGGTATGTACCCAAAATATAACAAGAATTATTTTTAAGATCCGACATTCTGAGTTTAACATGTCAATATGTTTCTAAGACCCTAAACATGGCAAATCTGTTGCTCAATCAAATAACCCTCCTCTAAAATATTCCATTCCCCTGCTAAATATTCCATCCTGTAAATATTCAACACTGTATTGTTATTTTCATTCTAATTAGTCTATATACCTGACCACATCGTGCACAGTTGTACAGCCCTGGCCTATTCCTATTTTTATATAAATGTAATAATTCTATTCTTTTCTTCTTCTATGTTGATTTCGTTTATATTCTATTTTTATTCTACCATGATTGTTTGTCCGTCAATGTCGTACAAAAAACAACCAAATAAAAATTCCTTGTATGTGAAAAACTACATGGCAATAACAACCTTTCTGATTCCGATTCTAATTCTGATAAGCAATTGTATTCACTCACTCCATTCGTTTCGCAGAGTCCCGGGTCTGCTTATTTCCGCATCTCAATTTCTCTCCGTCTCTGGCCAGGCTGTCAGCCTTTCTTTATCAGTTCCTGTTTTTTTTCAGTTCCTGTGTCTACTTCATTAAATACACCCCGGTGGGTCCAATTTCGCCTTCGTCCCGCCATTTGGGTCCTTCCACGTCCCACATGAAGACAGAGGGGAGCTGAACCAAACACACTACTATCGTCCATCTATTCCATTAACTGTCGGCTTTCTCCGAAATGAATGGAAAGAGTACAAAAATATAAACTGTATTGATAAAGTCAGAAGACAAATTTAAACAGTGGCCTTGTGCATGTGAAATATATGAATATATGAACATGTACATATGAACTCGCAGATTAGAATTTAGTGAATTTCTGATTAGAGCCAAGCGAGATGTGCATAATATCGATATTGTGTTCCCCCGACAAGCGATAAGGATAATGAGCTTTTCCTCTTCTCCTCTACCCGGATTCAAGGAAATCAAATTCTCTCTCTCTGTTGCAGATGTAAGTCTCATTATCTGACCTGTCTTTCCTCACTTCGGTTCCCCCAGTCTTTGCTCAGAAAGTGCATCAGGGCTGATTGAAGGAACTTTTCTAGGAGGCTAAGCCTGCTTTATGCCACGGTCCTGTGTTATCACACAGTAAGCACAGCCCTGTGCTCCGGCAGTTCAATAGATAATGTTGCCTCGTCCACCACATCCCACTCGCTGGCTTTAAACTCAGACAGCTGCTCATCGCCTTTCTCCGTTATCCTTCGGTTATTTCCCTCTCTCTGTTAAGGTGCCAGACCAGAGAACCAGACACAGGAAACATTAGAACACAGAGTGCAGAGAAAACCAAATGCTGGGTGTATTTATTGAGGTCTTGAGAGTATGTGATCCAATCCAGTGGAGGAGAGTGGGCCTGGGACAGGGTGAGCAGGGGTCCAGGGTGAGCAGGGGTAGAGCAAGCTGCAGCAGGGGTCCAGGTAGCCCCTTACGTGACTGCGGTGTGCAAGCCAGGGGCTCTAGTGACCGCAGTCACGTGCTGATGGGACGCAACCAAGATACCCAGCGTACAATATGGGTTTAACACAGCTTTACAGTGGGGTCTGGAAGCTCGGAGTTGCTAATAAACAGTTTAAAACATTGTTAGAAAAAAAGTGGTACTCACAGACCGAACGTCCATTTCCGCCGTTGGTGTCACAGCGCATGCGCATCAGGCAGCCAAATAGCGGCAGAAGAAGAAGACGCCATCTTGCCAAAGTTTGCTCTGTGAGTACCATTTTTTTTCTAACAATGTTTTAAACTGTTTATTAGCAACTCCGAGCTTCCAGACCCCACTGTAAAGCTGTGTTAAACCCATATTGTACGCTGGGTATCTTTGAAATTCATATATGATATATTTTTGACCCACCCCCACCCCCGCGTTCACGCTTGGTTGGTATTTTCTAAACTGGTCGCGTCCCATCAGCAAGTGACTGCGGTCACTAGAGCCCCAGGCTTGCATACCGCAGTCACGTAAGGGGCTAGGGTCCAGGGTGAGCAGGGGTCCAGGGTGAGCAGGGGTAGAGCAGGCTGCAGCAGGGGTCCAGGGTGAGCTGGGGTAGAGCAGGCTGCAGCAGGGGTCCATGGTGAGCAGGGGTAGAGCAGGCTGCAGCAGGGGTCCAGGGTGAGCTGGGGTAGAGCAGGCTGCAGCAGGGGTCCAGGGTGAGCAGGGCTTGAGCAGGCTGCAGCAGGGGTCCAGGGTGAGCAGGGCTAGATCAGGCTGCAGCAGGGGTCCAGGTTCAGGGCTGGGGTCAGGCTGTACTGTACACAGGAAAACACGGTCAAAAACATGAATGCAAAAAAATACAAGAAGGCAATACCAAATTTCAGTAAATACAGACGGGACTGAAACACTGAAAAAGGCTGGTAGCTGCTCACTGAGACCGAGAATACAAACTGGCAACGAAGTGGTGAATGGACTGGTGCTTTATGGCAGAAGAATTGATGAGATGATGATTAAGCCTGACCCAAACCACATTCACATCTAGCTGTCAGAAGTGTCATTGGCCATCTCAAACTGTTGGCAGACACGCGCAGGTGATTTTACAGTGGTCACTCAGAGTGCAGAAGTATTGTCAAGAGTTATAGCCTGGTTGGTACCTGCCGATGTTTTCACTGAGTCAAACTGCCAGAAAATTTGCCATGTTCTTGAGTGAAATGAGTTTTGAAAGTCAATTTGATTTAGTCCAGATTATGGCGTCAGGCTTGCTCCCTCCTCAGGACGGTCCTTTCAAAATGTCACCAGTTCAGCTCATCATTGAAGGGGAGAGTGTCTGACCAAATTTACCTTTCTGAGTTGGACTATGTGCCTGTGATTCTGTCAAAACAGAAACAAAATATAAGCCTATTTTAAATAGTACAGCATGGTCATTAGAATGTGACATCTGTCCATTGTCATATAATGAAGATAAGTAGTAGTATTAGTAGAGGAAGAGAGCACCTGGCACCGCCCCCTTGTTTTCTTTCCTATGGAAACTCTGTTTTCTACTCAGCCTAAATAGGTAGAAATGGCCACCAACTGAGCCACACACCCATGGAACGCAATGAGCAATGACAATTAGGGCTGGGCGATATGGCCAAAAATTATATTGCGATAACGATATGATAATGTTATCATATCACTCGATATCGATAATTATCGATATTGTTATAAGTATTAATAATAAAAAAAAAAAACGTACTTTTCGCACTATAAGCCGCACCTGAATATAAGCCGCAGCAGCTAAATTGAATGATGTGTACATATATAAGCCGCACTGGACTATAAGCCGCAGGTGTTTTAATGTTTAATTACCATATGTAAGGGTCGTGCACAGAGGGGATTGTCGGGAAAGAGATGGCTGTTTGAGGAAGCTCCCATTTATTAACATTTTTGTTTAAACAGGAACGATAGCCAGTTAGCCAGCGCCGGGTACAGTAGGTAGCAACGTTAGCTATCATAACGATAGAGCCAGTTAGCAGCTCCAGGTACATATAGGTAGCAACGTTAGCTCTCATAACGATAGAGCCAGTTAGCAGCTCCAGGTACATATAGGTAGCAACGTTAGCTCTCATAACGATAGAGCCAGTTAGCAGCTCTGGGTACATATAGGTAGCAACGTTAGCTCTCATAACGATAGAGCCAGTTAGCAGCTCCAGGTACATATAGGTAGCAACGTTAGCTCTCATAACGATAGAGCCAGTTAGCAGCTCCAGGTACATATACGTTAGCTCTCATAACGATAGAGCCAGTTAGCAGCTCCGGGTACATATAGGTAGCAACGTTAGCTCTCATAACGATAGAGCCAGTTAGTAGCGCCGGGTACATATAGGTAGCAACATTAGCTCTCATAACGAGCCAGTTAGCCAGCGCTAGCCAGCACCTGCGAAATCGAATGCCAAACTGATGATATCAGGAGCTATCAGCAGCTAGATAACATTAGACAACACCTCATGTATTAATAAACTAAAGTGAATAGTTCATTGACTGGGTCATTTTGTTTAATGCTTCAGTTATGTTGAAAGAGGAGCACTGAGCTGCTCATGCACTCCGCTTGCCGTAATGGTTTGTTGACGTGGTTATGTGAGGCGGAGGAGGAGGGGCAAGGCGTGCACTGCTACAGCAGATTTAGGAGTCTGATCTGACGGTCACAGAGCTGAGGGAGTGCGCCCAGTTAGCTGTAAAAATCCATAGATTAGCCACACCGTTATATAAGTCAAGTCAAGTCAAGTCAAGAGTTTTAATTGTCACGGCATACAGGTATACAATGAAATGCGGGTGGTCTTGCCCGCGACGATGTGCAATACAGTGGTACAACATATAATAGAATCCAATAAAAATACAGTGGTACAACATATAATAGAATCCAATAAAAACAACAGTGCAATAAACAGGTAACATGGTGTGACATCTCGGTATCTGTACATAGTATTTACAGAGCATATAGGACATGCTAGGTAGCTTTAGTAGTGCAATACACTGTTCCTGTTGTTATACTAATTTAAATTGGCCTTTCCTTTTGGCCATAAGTGTGCGTGTGTGCGGCATGAGTGTTAAAGTGGCTGCTAGTGTGTGAGCGTGCTCAGCGTGCGTGTCGTGTGTGTGCTTGTGTGTGCTTGTGTGTGGATAGTTCAGTTTCTGTGGCTCTCAATGTTCATTGTTCAAGGCTCTGATGGCCTGGGGGAAGAAGCTGAGCCTAAGCCTCTCCGTCCTAGTAGCTGGGGTTCGCAGGCGTCTGCCTGACCTCAGCAGCTGGAACAGGCTGTTATTGGGGTGGTGGGGGTCTTTCATTATTCTGCAGGCTCTGGATTTGCACCTCTTGTTGTATAGAACCTGCAGGGTAGGTAGCGCAATACCCGTGGTACGCTTGGCTGAGCGCACCACTCTCTGTAGGGCCTTCTTGTCCTGTGCCGTGCTGTTTCCATACCAGGCAGTGATGTTTCCGGTCAAGATGCTCTCTACAGCTCCTGAGTAGAAGGACTGGAGTATCTTCCCCGATACTCTGAACTTCCTTAACTGTCTCAGGTGGTAGAGGCGCTGCTTCGCTTTCTTTACTACTGTGTCTATGTGTGTTGACCATGTCAGATCCTCTGAGATGTGGACCCCCAGGTACTTGAAGCTGCTCACCCTGTCCACGGTAGCCCCGTTAATCATCAGTGGTGTGTGTGTCTCCTGCTGTCCTCTCCTATAATCAACGATCAGCTCCTTGGTTTTACCAATGTTCAGGAGCAGGCTGTTGTCCTGGCACCAACGTTCCAGTACCTCAACCTCCTCCCGGTAGGCCTTCTCGTCGTTGTCCGAGATCAGCCCCACCACCACCGTGTCGTCTGCGAACTTCACTATGGAGTTGGAGCTGAACTTGGCCACACAATCGTGTGTGTAGAGTGAGTACAGCAGGGGGCTTAGAACACAGCCCTGGGGGGACCCGATGCTCAGGGTGATGGTGTTGGAGGTCTGACCCCCCACCCTGACCGCCTGGGGTCTTTCACTCAGAAAGTCCAGTACCCAGGCGCTCAGGGCGGAGCTCAGACCTAGCTCGATCAGCTTGTCCACCAGTCTGGTGGGGACTATGGTGTTGAACGCTGAGCTGTAGTCAATGAACAACAGTCTCACATAGCCCCCCTTCTGACGGTCAAGGTGGGAGAGAGTGCTGTGCAGTACCTGGGAGACCGCGTCGTCAGTGGACCTGTTTGTCCTGTATGCAAATTGCATAGGGTCCATATCACTGGGGAGGGAGGCACAAATGTGGTCCTTGACCAGCCTCTCGAAACATTTCATGACCACAGAGGTGAGTGCCACCGGTCTGTAGTCATTTGGACATGTTGGGGAGGGTTTCTTCGGTACAGGGATGATGGTAGACATCTTGAAGCAGGCAGGGACCACTGACTCCGCCAGGGATTGATTAAATATGGCGGTGAACACCGGGGCAAGCTGGTTTGCACAGGACTTAAGTATGCGTCCTGTTATACCATCTAAGCCGCAGGGTCGAAAAATGGGGCAAAAAGCCGCGGCTTATAGTCCGAAAAGTACGGTATATATATTAAAGGGGACATGCATTGCTATTCCTAGCACTATTTGGGCATTTTTTACACAATTCCTGTGAGTCTATTGAACACATCTGTAAGCTTTTATTAACAAAATGTCATTGTTTTATATTTCTAATCAAGTACTCAAAAGCCAAATTTTTCTCACTTTGGATTTCAGGCTTTGTTGGCCTGGCTCCGCCCATAAGCACTTTGAGTGACAGTCATCCACACAGTCTGCGACTGGCACAGAGAGAGATAGAGAGAGACTGAGGGGGATACTAATTAATTTTGCCGCAGGGGGGACATAATCCCACGGGACAATGCATTGTTAACTTGTTTCAAATAACAATATATACCCCTGTGATTATTATTGTACGGATCGGAATACGGGCGTGCGCGTGGGAGCATGCGCAAGGATATTACAGTGATATGCTGGTGCTCGACTGCGAGGGAGATAGAGAGAGAGAGGGACACACGGAGGCACGGAGCACTGTAAACGCTGCGTGTTCCTCGCAGAGTGGCAGTCGAGCACTTTCTCGTTTGAGGAAGTGTCGGGTTACACTATCTGCCTCGCTCTGTTTGAGCAAGTGAAGATTTTCCACTCGCTCTGCAGTCGCTGTCAACCATAGACACAACTAACCATTTGCATAGTGTTAGTTATGCAAATCAGTGCTATATTAACCCTTAGAAGTCTAACCTAAATAGCTCCTCCTCCTGAGAATTTCCCCCTTTTTTTTTGTTACATAATATAAAATTACAGATTCATACCTTCAAAATAAGCCATCAATTGTCAAATTTGAGACGATAGTTTTCAATCAATGTCCTATCAAACATTCTGGTAAAATCCTAACACCTTTTCAGTATAGGACTTTGAACTAGATCCAAGTTCATTCAGCTATCTGATGAGAGAACTACACTCCCAGAATTCAATGTGATCATTGTCACTAGAACCATTTCACACCTGGAGCAAAGGCCCAGTCATTCCTTTGTTATTCCAGTGAATGGACCCAGCAGGAGGCCTAGCCTAGCGACAAGCGGCCACTACATAGTTGGGTATTGAAAAAATGCTCATATCCAAAAGTAGTAGATAGATATAGGTCATACATGTAGGTATGCACTTGTCCTAATATACTAACCTACACTGTAGCACTCAACACTTTGATGAACATTGTTACTCAGCTGATAGAGGTGTGCCCTTCCTCAATAAAGCCAGAGAGAGAGAGAGAGAGAGAGAGAGATAGAGAGAGAGAGATGGTATTTACAGTACTGTACCATATCACATACCATATCACCTTTTGCAGCATACCATGATTACTTATATTGAGATGTTTCAGTACAGTGGATGGTACAGTATATACAGTAAAGTACAGTATATATAGTACTGTAAGAAAAAGAAGCAAACCAATAACAATTTGTGGTTGTATTTCTCTAGAATGAGAGAGAGAGAGAGAGAGAGAGAGAGAGAGAGAAAGAAAGAAAGAAAGAAAGAAAGAAAGAAAGAAAGAAAGAAAGAAAGAAAGAAAGAAAGAAAGAAAGAAAGAAAGAAAGAAAGAAAGAAAGAAAGAAAGAAAGAAAGAAAGAAAGAAAGAAAGAAAGAAAGAAAGAAAGAAAGAAAGAAAGAAAGAAAGAAAGAAAGAATTATTATTGCAGCGATTTTCACTGTTGACTTTTATTTTACTGGCCATCTTTGAACATGCCATATTTTTCTACTAACTGCCTGCTGGCAAAACTATGCTACTCGCTACAGTACCTGCAGATTAGACTACCTGTATATGCGCTGTCAACTCTCGCTCTGACTCCAACCCGTTGAAAGAGACAACACGCATTTCGTGAAGACCCGCCCTACTCTGCCTCTGATTCGCAGACTGTGGGTGGGGGGGCGGGATTCTGACGGGACTCTGAATATGATTGGACCAAAGCAGTAGACAGACACAGGCAGTTGGAGCAGTGCAGGCGGACAGACAGGAGCTTGGCTTGCAGAGGAGATAGCGGAGAATTTCGAGGATACCTGCTATACGCACTGATGACAGGATATATTTCCTTCCACTTGGTATCACTCTCGAATCACGTTTCAACCACTAACGTTGCTGCCATGAGCCTTCGCTATGGTAGCCTACAAGTGATAAAATAAATAAAACGCCCAACTCGCTGTACAAGAAATTCCTTCTGTGTGTGTGTGTGTGCTCTACTGGGCGCACCTTTCTACTCTAGAAAACTGCGAGATAACTCATCATAACTCGTACACACAAGCACTCTGTCTCTACTCATACAGTAGTTGATGTTTTAGCGCGACGTGGGTATATACACGGGCGAGGATGAAAAGCATGTTAGACTACTTTTTATTCATAAGTTAACGTTCCGTCGGGTCCACGTGTATTCTCGAGAATGATAATAATAATAATGCAGGACCTCTTCAGATTATATTATCAACGACAGACAGTGAGAAACACAACCCCCCCCCCCCTCTCGCGCTGAAGAATATGCATATTAGATCACTCAGTGATTAACACCTATGCGCTGTGTGTGTGTGCGCGCGTGCATGTACGTGACGCGTTGTAGTTTCGGGGGAATACAGGGATATTTAGAACTATACAATTGAGCAAGAATTAAACATATTTACAAGTCGTATTATGTTTAGCAAGTAAGGATACATATAGATTACACTATTATGCACTCGAAATTGTCTTTGTGCTATTTTTACAGATTTTTGAAAAACGGGACTTCCTGAGCATTTGTGAGAGATTCTAATTCTTTTGTTCTCCGCCCACGGGAGCAATAGGCCCCGTTGACTTCTAAGGGTTAACATCAGCAAAACCGTCAAATCAGAACAGCTTAGTTGAGTGAGGGAAGATCTCATGAACTCGAGACTAGACTGATGAGTTATGGTAATTAGAGACACAGACCCATTGATACTAACCCCTATTACTATAAAACCATGCTAAACACAGAAAAAATCCATTTATAATGCATGTCCCCGTTAAATAGATGTATGTTTATTTTGCAGCAATTATTTGTCGTTGCCGCCATCTTTAGTGTTACAGCCCCTCACACTCCAGTTATCAGGCTGCAGCTGGTTTGAAAGTGAAAGTAAACAAGCTTCTCTGCTGCTGTGGCTCCAGGGGAGTTGAATAGTTCTGGCTCTGTTTCTTTTCTATCTTTTGGCACTTTTTTGGTGGACAAACCACAGCACATGTGCACCGTGGCTCGTGACTGGAGACTAGCTCTGACTCGTGACTGGAGACTAGCTCTGCTAGCACACATAGCCTACTGTGTACAGACGGTTTCAAACTGTATTTTAAATTAGAAAGCAAACAAAATAAATGTACAAGAGAAAAATAAATCTGAATTTGGTCAGTATTGTCATTTGGACAAGCAAAGCCATTACTTTAAGTTGCAGGCAAGAAAGACAAGTCTGTCCACTTGTTAAAGTTAGAGGTCTAACTATGCATAACTGTTTCCACTAGAGGGCGCTATAGGCGGAGCCGCTAATGCTACCGCCAGGTAGAGGGTATTAAAGGAGATGTCTCCTCCCCCTCTATCTCTTCCCACCTACCTCTCACGGAGAGGAGAACTCATGTGCTGCTGTGTACCAATGTAAATAATAAACCACGCAGATTAAAGGCCGAAGGGAGAAACCATGTCTCATGAACATATTATTGTCGCCCCATAGCCAGACTCTGTCAACAGGTTATGGGCCCAGATCACACAGGGGCGAAATAATAAGGGTAGCAAGCTTAGCTGAAGTATAGGCTAGTTTAGCGCCGGGAGCACCGCGTGGCTAGACGCTAGGCCAACAAGAGCTAAAGCTACGCCCACCATCAAAAGAGCAACATGGAATCCAACACGATGATCCTGCGTGTCAAGAGGAAGCGGGGCACCGACCCCACCGACGCGCTGCTGCTGGCGTGCAAGCGGACCCGCCCGGAGAGCAGCACGCAGAGCCCCGGGGAGGCAGCACCGGGGGAGACGGAGCCTGCTGAGCCCAACGGAGGCGAGGGGGGAGAACCCCGTCTTCAAACTCGTGGTGACAAAAGGAAGGAGCAAATGGCCCTCATTCAATGGAAAGGCAGAGGACTATGAGCTCTGGGAAGAGTGCATGTTATGCTGCATGCACAGTGTGGGACTGAAGACGGCGATCTTGACGGCCCCCACGGGAGACCTGACGGCGGAAGCACAAGCCCTGGACGACAAGCATAATGCAGATGCATACTGTGAGTTAGCACCACTGCTCGACGACACACGCTTGGGGCTGATATTCCGCGACACTAAAGACAAAGGCAGAGAAAGCCTGGGAGTGTTGAGAGAACATTATATCGGGCAAGGAAGACCCCGAGTCGTGTCCCTCTACATAACACTAACAGCACTGAAGAAGGGGCACACCGAGACTGTGACCGAATACGTCATCAGAGCTGAGCAGATCATTACGGCATTGAAGAGTGCAGGAGAAGCACCAAGCGATGGGCTAATGATGGCGATGGTGATGAGGGCACTACCGGAGCTGTACAAACCGTTCACACTACTGGTAACACACGGTTCAGCGGACATGACGCTGGGAAAGTTCAAGGCCAAGTTACGAAATTTCGAGGCCTCAGAAGATATCCACCCAGCCGCCGCGGAGGCGGGAGAGAGGGTGCTGAAGGCCCGAGCGACGCAGAGGGAGAAGACCAGGCCCACGACGGAGCTGGCGTGTTGGCGATGCGGAGAAATAGGCCATCGGAAAGGTAACTGCACAAAGACTGTCTGGTGTAGCTTCTGCAAATCCACAGGGCACACAGACAGAGCGTGCATGAAGAAACGCGACCAGAGCGCACGATACGCGCATGGACAAGATGGCGGCCATGGACGAGACGGCGGCTATGGACAAGATGGCGGCTGTGGACAAGATGGCGGCAGTGGACAAGATGGCAGCGACGGTGGGCGTGAGACGAATCGAGGCGACGCCCGGAGAGTAGCGGGACAAGAGGGCTTCATCCTCGGGGCGCAGACAGCGTACGTCACCAGGCCAACGCAGCTGCAGCAGGCCCAAAGGAAGGGACTGATCGTGGACACAGGTGCGTCGTCCCACGTCATCAACGACTGGAGTCGGTTCAAGAACTTTGACAAAACTTTCCACCCGGAGAAACACAGCATGGAGCTGGCAGACGGGAAGCGCACCTAAGGGTTGGCGCAAGAGAGAGGAGACGCACAGGTATGCCTCATAGACAGTGAGGGGCGCCGGTGTACAGTGACGTTAAAGAACGCTCTCTACGTACCCTCGTTCCCACAAGAACTATTCTCTGTAAGATCTGCTACTGCGAACGGTGCCAAAGTGTTCTTCAATGAAGGTAAAAATGTTCTTGTAGTAGAGCCTAACGGTACGCGATTTAACATAGAGGTGTACCAGAAAATGTATTATCTACAAACAGAGTGTAATAATAATGATATGTGTAACGTGACTGTCACTTCCTACACAACCCAGTAGACCCCTGTGTTTACTCAAGGGAGTCAAAAGAGTCAGGAAAAGTGATAATCGTCATTTGGGTAGATGATTTGATCATCGCAGCAGACAACACTAAAAACCTAGAACAGGTGAAAGGTATGCTCTCCACCAGATTCAAAATGAAAGACCTTGGAAGGTTGAAACATGTTCTAGTCATAGACTTTGAACAGTCTGCCAATTGTGTAAAAATATCCCAGAAGAGATATGTGGAAAAGATCCTGAAACGTTTTGACATGCAAGAATGTAGAACAAGGGAAACACCATGTGATCAAAAACTAGACTACCAGGAGGATGCTCAGAAACTGACAGATGTAAAAATGTACAGAGAAGCTGTGGGTAGCCTCATTTATTTGACGACATGTACTCGCCCTGACCTATGTTTTGTAGTGAGCAAATTGTCACAGCATTTCAATTCATATCATATTATTATTATCTAGAACAACTGCTCGAAGGAATGTATACCTATGTATATAAGAAGACTGTTGTTTACGAGGACAACCAGGGAACCATTGCGATTGCTAGAAACCCTGTGTGCCGACAGAGATGTAAACATGTCGATATAAAATATAATTTCATCAGATCTGTCATCAGAGAAGAAAGAATCACACTGATTTATTGTCCAACAGACGACATGGTAGCAGACGCTATGACGAAACCTGCTTCCAAACTGAAATTGAAAAGATTTGCAGAGGTCATGTTTGGTGTGTAAATATTGCCTGTTATGTAGTATTGACTGCCATATTCTTTTTGATGATTCTGAACTGTATTATTTTTCTTTGAAAATAGTTTTTGGAGAAGTTGTACAGTGTACTATAGACAACCCTAAGTGGGAGTGTTAAAGTTAGAGGTTATATATGATTGCTAGTAACTGTCTAACTATGCATAACTGTTTCCAATAGAGGGCGATATAGGCGGAGCCGCTAATGCTACCGCCAGGTAGAGGGTATTTAAGGAGATGTCTCCTCCCCCTCTATCTCTTCCCACCTACCTCTCACGGAGAGGAGAACTCATGTGCTGCTGTGTACCAATGTAAATAATAAACCACGCCGATTAAAGGCCGAAGGGAGAAACCATGTCTCATGAACATATTATTGTCGCCCTATAGCCAGACTCTGTCAACACCACTATCTCTGGTTTTAAAACTGCCCTGTTGCAGGTAAAAATATAGATTATTAAAATATATCGCGATAATTATCGTTATAGTTATATCGCCCAGCCCTAATGACAATGATGGCTCTTGGGATTTTCATTTGAAGGCAGCATTGAACCGGAAATGTTTTTGTTAGCAATTGGTTTTAGCGAAAATACATGTGTTTGTGAAGTATTGAGCATACTGAAGTAAATCAGTACAGCCTAAAAACCAAGATCCGACTGTATAACAGTAATGTTAAATCAGCTCCGCTGCACGGCTCAGAATGCTTGTGAATGGTTGAGAGTGACATAAACAAGTCAATGTATTCCATATAATGGATGTCTCCGGAAAGTATGTTGCCTCTTCTGGCCAGAAAATATCTCCAATGAGGACGTGTACAAAAACACAAACTGTCACAATGTGGTGCTGGAAATATAACATTGACGGCTCCAATGGAACAGGACCCCATTCCTAAAGTAACTGTACATTTCTAAAGTTTTATGGACCAGATGTACAGGATAGGACCAGATGTACAGGATAGGACCATATGTAAAGGATAGGACCAGGTGTAAAGGATAGGACTAGGTATAAAAGGATAGGACCAGATGTACAGGATAAGACCAGTTGTAAAGGATAGGACCAGATGTACAGGATAGGACCAGGTGTAAAGGATAGGACCAGATGTACAGGATATAACTAGATGTAGCAGCCTTATGTTCCACGGGGAACGAAAACAATCAAGTAAGTAAGTAAGAGCATATGACTGGATAAATGAGACTTGGATTATACTGCAAAAGTTGTTGTATAATATAGTTATTTTTTATTATATGTCCACCGTGGAGAAAGGAAAAAAATACATTAAGAATTGACAAAGCATTTGCATCTACAATTATATAGCTGTTATTCAGAATGGAATGCACCATAAACATATGTTTAATTCATTAGTTACAGTATATGAAAGGACATGGAGATCACGATGAATTGAAAATGGGGGACCCTGATGTAAACAAGACGAAAGTCTTTCTCTGGTCTGCATCCCCTTAACAATTGTATGTATTGAGCTGTACTGTACTGTACCCATTCTGCAATCAGTTAATAAAGTTTTCAATCAATCAATAAATCAATCAATTTTTATGTCAGCATCCCCATTGTCTGTGCTGAATGTTTGTTACTGTTTGGTATTTTTTGTTGGTTTTTAGTACTTTTAAACATTTTTAGTAAGTAGTTTTCATTTGATCCTATAATTCTTTCATTCACCGATTTGTGGACTTTTTTTTTAGTGTCCTGAAAGGCGCCTTATAAATCAAATGCATTATTATTATTATTATTATTATTATTATTATTATTATTATCATCCAGGAGGGAAAAGACACTTTGGATAGTAGGGACTGCATCTCTGCCTGTCCTGACCAGGAAACACATTGCAACTGTGATCTCCTCTGGCAATAGTTGGATATTGTAATGTGTGGCGAGGGGTTGCAGCAATTCCACTGAGAGAAACTGGTCTGAGGCTGGATAACATGCCTGTATGCCTCTCATAAATTGTTATCCAACTCATGAGAACCTGCTCTCAAGCTCTTGCAGCATTCTGTCGACGACTGGATAGAACAGTCTCTGTCTCAGCTGATCTCCTGAGCTGAGGTCTGAGCTTGTGCCACAAGATGACTCAACTACATACTCGTCCATCCTTTTCTGCTTCCTCCTTTGGCTGGTAGTATGTTCCTCAATCCAAAGGCCATTACATATGGCCTTTGTCCTGTCATACATGTCCACTGCCATCTCTGATGTGCGATAACCTTTGAGTGTGTCCTGCACTGTGCTTTTAAATAGTACAGATATTGAAGATGTGCACTTTAACGCAGCAGCACCTGGAGCCATCCATACCCATGTCCAGTGTCCTATAATAAGCTTTAATCGAACCTCGGATAGTCCGGTTGGTTTGGGGTGGTGTGAAAGCTCATTCACTCTTGCAAGTGAACCCTGCTGCGGTTCATTTGAGATGTGAATGCAAAGCGGACCAAAGGCAGGAAAAGACCCAAAAATCGAATATTTTTTTAATGAGAAGACTGAAACATATGTATATAATGAAACACACAATAGTTTTTTTTCGATTGCCTAAGCATGATTTTGAAAACGGGGCCCGGTGTTTCAAAACACACAATTAGCACAACCACACACACAATTATCAGAACACCTCAGATCCTTTGCTAAATTAAACACTTGTCAAAACCATACACTAATTTTGTTACCATATGAAACACACATTACATAATGACTTAATTCTGTTTGAACCAGTTACACACACTGCTGTGCTTAACCTAAAACACATTTAGCAATTCTACTTCTCAGTGATTAGAGTACTGTAAGTGAAGTACGCAGATAATGTGCAAATATACAATAAATCTACATATACCCAAATCAATGATGCAGACTGATGAAAAAAATAACATTTTCTCTCCATATAACCAAATCAGTCAACATTTCAACATGGAGAATCACAACAATACATGTCCCAGTTTTCATGCTACTATGTGCATAACACTGTAAGCTCAGCAAATATCAGACAAACATAAAATACTGTATCCAGTACAGGTTAAAATTACAGTAACACAATTTTTTTTTTTTTTTAAATGTAAACAGAAAATACTAGACATTATCTCTTTGCCTAGCTGGATCTGGCAAGATAATTTTTTGTTGTGATTCTCCATGTTGACTGATTTGGGAAAATGGGAGAAAATGTATATTTTCATCAGTCTGCATCATTGGTTGTCTTGTGTAGTGTTTGGTGAATGTATTGTATATTTTCACATTCTCTGTGTACAGTACTTCACTCTCCTTCCATTTTGGTTGAAGACAGGTGAACTCACCTGCTGCATTTTTATAGTGCTTAAACCTGATTGTGTATCTACAATTAACTGTGTTTTTATTTTGTTATTGGTGTATATGTGTATGTATGTACAGTATATGTATATATATTATATGTATATATATATGTGTATATATGTATATTTGTACTCCTGTTGGGGCTTCTTGGACCAGATCAATGTTTTATCTGGCTAAATAAATAAATAAATAAGAAACTGATGATTTGGTCCTGTTAACTTTGAATTTTCTAGGGACTGCCCATATCCCTCTCATGGACCTGGACCTCACTTTGAGAACCTCTAATGATTCTAGTTATTCAGTATTCATCTCTAATTAATCTAAAATTGCGTATTTCTGTGCTTAAAAAAAAAAAAAAAAAAAAAAAAAAAAAAGGGGGGGGGGGGTGACCCCCCCCTCCACCCCCCTGGGCTGAAGCCCCCAATGTTTTCTAACCCTAAAAACGCCCCTGTACACGCTCTGCAACTTTGCCGCTGGGGCCACATGTCTGCCATACTGAATTGCCTCCATTTTGTGTTTTATGCAAAACAGTTTTTTCCTTAAGGCCTATCAATACTAAAGTTGTCAGACGGCATAAGGAGCTTGAGTTACACAAACGGAAATAAGCGATTTATATATAAATAAATGGTATGGCCGCGTTCAATGAACTAAAGATAAAATCCTTGAAAATGTATGGAAACCAAAAGTATGTGCTAGAGGTCTGTCATTCTCTGAGGTCACATGAGGACCGTGTTCCCTTATGTGAATAAATACTGTGTACTTTGCCCAAAAAAACTGCGGATTAACCCTTTTTTCCCAACGTAATGGATGTGAACTATGTGGATTACGCTTATTTTTTTCTCTGTACCATGGCTGTGCTGACTAGGACTAGAGACAGTTGACAATGTAATCAGATGGTCTTGCGCAGCTGTGGGCACAGCTGTGAACTAATCATGGAGAGACCTGGAACGCCTGCCTTCCGCTGTGGATTGGTTGAGCAGGCGCCCACGTCCGCAGCTATGTTTCCTCCCCTGCTGTTTTCCAAGTCTTCCATAGGAGCGTGATGATGTCATGGCTGAACACCTGGGCATATAATGACAGGTGAGCTCCAAGATGGCAGACTACTTCAGGTGGAGGTCTCATGACGGCGTGCTGTCCGTCCCACCTGGTATCTACAACGTGGGATATAAAGCCTGTGAAGGCTCAGGGCTATTCATATTATCTACTCACCCAACACCCCAGCATTCACACTGATTGTCACATCTCATTCTCTTTATATTTAAGTATATATAATTTAGTTCTATTTGGTTAACCTTATATTGTCAAGTGTTGTCAATAATTGCTGGAGCGTGTTCCGTGAGAACACAGATAATATAAATGATTACACTGAAACAGTGCTGGACTTTGTTGGTACTCTGGTAGAAGAAACAATCCCCTCCACCACAATTAGAGTTTTCCCAAACCAAAAGCCCTGGGTAGATAAATCCGTCCGTGAGGCTCTGAAAGCGTGCACCTCAGCCTACAACGCTGGGCTTGTGACAGGCAACATGAACGAGCACAAGGCGGCGAGATACAACGTAAGGAGGGCAGTAATATAGGCAAAAAGGCAATACAGGGATAAGGTGGAACAAGTTGAACAGGCTGATTCCAGAGGTATGTGGCAGGGCCTCAGAACGATGACAGATTACAAAGCCCCCCCCCCCCAGTGGTGCAGTGCCAAATTGACAGTAGGTCAAACGCTCCACGCGCGTTTGTCTTTTTTTTGGCTGCTCTCGTCCTGCAGCTGGATACTATTGCCTCACAGCGCGGCCGTCAGCGCGCGGCCCAGAGAGCGCCGCTGGCTCTGCGGCTCTGCAGCTGCATGCTTCTCCGGGAGTCCGGTTGGATAATGCCATGTAAAAAGCGATTGCGCGTACTTCAGCCTCAGTGACCATGGTATAACGCCGTTATACCGAGTTATACCAGCACTGCACCACTGCCCCCCCCCCCAAGATGTCAAGAACCTTGATCAGAGATCAGACGGGCTGCTGCATTCTGTATGAGTTAAACCAGCTAGCAGATCATTGCAATAGTCAATGCAAGACATGACTGTTGATTGCAGGAGGAGTTGGGTGGCTTCTTTTGTCAGGAAGGACATTGCTCGGGAAGAATCTACAGGTTTTTTTTTTGGTGATGTGAGCAGAGAAGTTCAGCCAGTCATCAAGGACCACACCTTAAATGGTGCATTTATATATATATATATATTATTCCTCACATTCAACCATTCACTCACACATTCACACACCGATGGCGGAGGCAACCATGCAAGGTGTCAACATGCTCATCGGGAGCAATTAGGGGTTAAATGTCTTGCTCAAGGACACTTCGACATGCTGCCCAGGAGGAGCGGGAATCTTCTCCCCAGTAGACTTCAGTAGTTTGTCTTTTGGAGACGTGTTACTTTGTTTTGGCTTGTTATTAGGTGTCCAAACACAGAGAGTGATGGAAACCTGTTGTATAGCCGGCCATTTTCACATCTGAAAGCAGGGCAAAAACAGGTGCAACTAGTAACACTAATTACGGGGCTGCTTGATTTAGGCATTGACAATACTATTGACCATTGTCCCTGCGGACTACTGCACGCCTATGTCAAGTGGATCCATAATTAATGTTAGCTGCACCTGTTTTTGACATGTGAAAAGGGTCTATTAGTATCGCAAATTGGGAGATGGGCCACAGCTGACAGTTTGAGACGTGTTATGCACTCAAGGTTCCCAGCCCACATTGGCTTATAAGACAACTATATACAGTTGCATTGGTTTCCAACATAAAAATTAGTACTCTAACTCATACTAAGTATTGTCTTTTTAGATGTGAAGCACCTATATACACCTGTATATGCTTACAATAAGGACATACAAATGAATTGGCATTAAATGCTAATCCACTATTATGCTATGCTAATATGCTGCATCTGACAACTGATGACTGAAAACATACGGTTATCCTATAACCATAGTTATATGAGTATAGCAAGAGCTCTGCACTCTAGTGGAACCCTATCCCTTATCAATCTAATACTGAATAATTTTCTTCACATGTACACACCCATCCGCCTGGCCACACCCACATCCGCTCCTCTACATAAGCGGGGTCGTGGCCATACTAACAGCTCCTTCCCAAGTCTTTCACCACCGAAGGCGAAGACCACGGGGTCCTCAGTGAGTCAGTGCAGAGCGCTCGCTATACTCATATAACTATGGTTATAGGATAACCGTATGTTATATTATCGTATAGCTTACGCTCTGCACTCTAGTGGAACACAGGAGCTGAGCAGAGCGGAAGCTCGACAAATGTACCCGCTGAGGCCCCCCACAACCATCAGAACCGGGGAGGACCCGAGCCCCCGGACCCCCCTAGAGGGGGACGGGAGGGAATCGGATCCGACTGTGCGAAGAGGGTTTAGCACCTCAATGCACAGGGTGAGCAGATCGTGGGACTTACCTTCACAAAAGGACCCGCGACCACTCAGGCGTGCATCCCACATGCCACTAGGGAACGAACAGGAAGAAAAAAACCCATTACAGCTCCCAATATCACGGGGTCAAAGGTCAAGAACCCAACCCTGTGGCAAGGCCATAGCAGCGGAGCGCGGAGGAGGACCCAGCCCCAGGAACAGCCTGAGGGCCAGGACCCCCCAAAAAAGGGGGCCCGGTGAGGTCAACGATGCCATAGCATCGGGACACCCAACCAGACGGTCACTGATGACACCACCCCCCACATCACCAGCGTATCGGACAGGGCCCAAATCAAGAGTAGGCCCTTCCCCCCTTTGGCACGCCGCCCTGAAGCACTCCAGCTTACTGCACCTGGTATTCCCAGGGGGTCGCCCATCCAAGAACTACCAGGGCCGAACCTGCTTAGTTTCCAAGATCTGACGAAATTGGGCATGTCCAGGTTGGCATGGCCGTAAGCCCCAAGAGGCTACCCCCCACAATACTGTGGGGCCAGACGGCGCGCCGGGGAGACAACCCCCAAGGGGGTTGATCCCTCAATCCAGGCAACAGGCCAGAACTCGACCTGTGCCTGGAGCACTGCGGACTAGACAGGTGCCTAAAGGGTCTACTGTAAGAACAGTACCCAGCGGAAGGGGCGTTCGGCATGCTGTGCACCATGTCATGACCTCAACAACCCTCCAGCGGGGTCGAGGTTCAAAGGAGAAGCCGACACAATTGGCAGACGTCATGAAAAATGCGGGGGCACACTCTCGGGCAGACGGGGTCAAGCCTGTCCTCAACCCGAGAGTCGACTCTGCTACCAACACACCGGAGAACCAACCACCTCCCTATGTTTAGTTTAACAGGAGGCGGTTGTTCCCTTAACCCACCAAGAAAAATCTAGAAACAAAGTGTTTCAGTTTTCAAAGGGTTAACCCAGGCCAACAGGTCGACGGGAACAAGTCCGGACCTGGGCCTGGCGGACCGGGACCTACACAGGGATGCCTAGAGGGGTTGACAGCAACCACCTCGACAGCCCCCTCCCTTACCTGCCCAGCAGGGGGAGGGAGGAGTGAATACAATGGAGAAGGACCAGGCCCCCTAACACAGCGCAAGGTACAACACAGTATGGACCAAGCACGTCACTGTTATGGGCAAGCCGTAGTGGCATACACATGACACACATATCCCCGACATCAATCCCCACGAAGCCCGGACCGACCCGGCATTTCCCCCCCGGAAATGCACAAAGTCCTTCGGGGTACCAGAACAGCATATCTGCGCCCCGGCGGACAACGGGTTAACTGACTTGGTCCGGCGTGACCAGAACCAGTCCCGCGTCCTAGTCACGCCGCCATCCCCTAAGAGGGGGGTATGTACGCGTGTCGATCTAAAACATCACAGAGGGTGCCACCAAGATGGACAGAACGTGAATGCGCTGCTCCTGGCGGCCCACCTCATGGGCGTGAGACCCCTCCGCCAATGTAATGATCTACTCCGTCATCTCCCCCCGGGAGTCATCGAGTCTTGCACTGGCACTCGGTAGAGATAAAAAATCTCTTTCCTAGTCGCCCGCATAAAAAACGCTGTTTCTATGAATTGGGCAACCAAGGCGCGCCGGCCCAAAAACGTGGTTCCACATAGGAACATAGCGGTATATGCACGTCAAGAACCCGAAACACATCAATGGTGAATTCTAATAAGAAAACACCAGACGACGTTCCCTCCATGCTGTCTGGGACGAGCAGCAGGAAGCCGGTCAATAAGACAGTAAGACACAGACACAGGCCTTATATGATGCGACTGAGGACAACCCCGTCAATTCTGCTCCTCACATAAGAGGGGAAGACAGAAGTTCCCCCAGAGAGACCTCCACGTGAGTACAATTGAAAAAGATACATGCAATAATAATTGGGCCAAGTGACCAACGGCCCAATACACACTGTAATAGAGAGCAGAGCAGAAAATGAACAGTTTTCGAATGCAACGCATCATCCAACTTTGCACAGCACAGGAGCGGGAATCTTCTCCCCAGTAGACTTCAGTAGTTTGTCTTTTGGAGACGTGTTACTTTGTTTTGGCTTGTTATTAGGTGTCCAAACACAGAGAGTGATGGAAACCTGTTGTATAGCCGGCCATTTTCACATCTGAAAGCAGGGCAAAAACAGGTGCAACTAGTAACACTAATTACGGGGCTGCTTGATTTAGGCATTGACAATACTATTGACCATTGTCCCTGCGGACTACTGCACGCCTATGTCAAGTGGATCCATAATTAATGTTAGCTGCACCTGTTTTTGACATGTGAAAAGGGTCTATTAGTATCGCAAATTGGGAGATGGGCCACAGCTGACAGTTTGAGACGTGTTATGCACTCAAGGTTCCCAGCCCACATTGGCTTATAAGACAACTATATACAGTTGCATTGGTTTCCAACATAAAAATTAGTACTCTAACTCATACTAAGTATTGTCTTTTTAGATGTGAAGCATCTATATACACCTGTATATGCTTACAATAAGGACATATAAATGAATTGGCATTAAATGCTAATCCACTATTATGCTATGGTAATATGCTGCATCTGACAACTGATGACTGAAAACATACGGTTATCCTATAACCATAGTTATATGAGTATAGCAAGAGCTCTGCACTCTAGTGGAACCCTATCCTTTATCAATCTAATACTGAATAATTTTCTTCACATGTACACACCCATCCGCCTGGCCACACCCACATCCGCTCCTCTACATAAGCGGGGTCGTGGCCATACTAATAGCTCCTTCCCAAGTCTTTCACCACCGAAGGCGAAGACCACGGGGTCCTCAGTGAGTCAGTGCAGAGCACTCGCTATACTCATATAACTATGGTTATAGGATAACCGTATGTTATATTATCGTATAGCTTACGCTCTGCACTCTAGTGGAACACAGGAGCTGAGCAGAGCGGAAGCTCGACAAATGTACCCGCTGAGGCCCCCCACAACCATCAGAACCGGGGAGGACCCGAGCCCCCGGACCCCCCTAGAGGGGGACGGGAGGGAATCGGATCCGACTGTGCGAAGAGGGTTTAGCACCTCAACGCACAGGGTGAGCAGATCGTGGGACTTACCTTCACAAAAGGACCCGCGACCACTCAGGCGTGCATCCCACATGCCACTAGGGAATGAACAGGAAGAAAAAAAACCATTACAGCACCCAATATCACGGGGTCAAAGGTCAAGAACCCAACCCTGTGGCAAGGCCGTAGCAGCGGAGCGCGGAGGAGGACCCAGCCCCAGGAACAGCCTGAGGGCCAGGACCCCCCCAAAAAGGGGGCCCGGTGAGGTCAACGATGCCATAGCATCGGGACACCCAACCAGACGGTCACTGATGACACCACCCCCCACATCACCAGTGTATCGGACAGGGCCCAAATCAAGAGTAGGCCCTTCCCCCCTTTGGCACGCCGCCCTGAAGCACTCCAGCTTACTGCACCTGGTATTCCCAGGGGGTCGCCCATCCAAGAACTACCAGGGCCGAACCTGCTTAGTTTCCAAGATCTGACGAAATTGGGCATGTCCAGGTTGGCATGGCCGTAAGCCCCAAGAGGCTACCCCCCACAATACTGTGGGGCCAGACGGCGCGCCGGGGAGACAACCCCCAAGGGGGTTGATCCCTCAATCCAGGCAACAGGCCAGAACTCGACCTGTGCCTGGAGCACTGCGGACTAGACAGGTGCCTAAAGGGTCTACTGTAAGAACAGTACCCAGCGGAAGGGGCGTTCGGCATGCTGTGCACCATGTCATGACCTCAACAACCCTCCAGCGGGGTCGAGGTTCAAAGGAGAAGCCGACACAATTGGCAGACGTCATGAAAAATGCGGGGGCACACTCTCGGGCAGACGGGGTCAAGCCTGTCCTCAACCCGAGAGTCGACTCTGCTACCAACACACCGGAGAACCAACCACCTCCCTATGTTTAGTTTAACAGGAGGCGGTTGTTCCCTTAACCCACCAAGAAAAAGGGTTAACCCAGGCCAACAGGTCGACGGGAACAAGTCCGGACCTGGGCCTGGCGGACCGGGACCTACACAGGGATGCCTAGAGGGGTTGACAGCAACCACCTCGACAGCCCCCTCCCTTACCTGCCCAGCAGGGGGAGGGAGGAGTGAATACAATGGAGAAGGACCAGGCCCCCTAACACAGCGCAAGGTACAACACAGTATGGACCAAGCACGTCACTGTTATGGGCAAGCCGTAGTGGCATACACATGACACACATATCCCCGACATCAATCCCCACGAAGCCCGGACCGACCCGGCATTTCCCCCCCAGAAAAGCACAAAGTCCTTCGGGGTACCAGAACAGCATATCTGCGCCCCGGCGGACAACGGGTTAACTGACTTGGTCCGGCGTGACCAGAACCAGTCCCGCGTCCTAGTCACGCCGACATCCCCTAAGAGGGGGGTATGTACGCGTGTCGATCTAAATCATCACAGAGGGTGCCACCAAGATGGACAGAACGTGAATGCGCTGCTCCTGGCGGCCCACCTCATGGGCGTGAGACCCCTCCACCAATGTAATGATCTACTCCGTCATCTCCCCCCGGGAGTCATCGAGTCTTGCACTGGCACTCGGTAGAGATAAAAAATGTCTTTCCTAGTCGCCCGCATAAAAAACGCTGTTTCTATGAATTGGGCAACCAAGGCGCGCCGGCCCAAAAACGTGGTTCCACATAGGAACATAGCGGTATATGCACGTCAAGAACCCGAAACACATCAATGGTGAATTCTAATAAGAAAACACCAGACGACGTTCCCTCCATGCTGTCTGGGACGAGCAGCAGGAAGCCGGTCAATAAGACAGTAAGACACAGACACAGGCCTTATATGATGCGACTGAGGACAACCCCGTCAATTCTGCTCCTTACATAAGAGGGGAAGACAGAAGTTCCCCCAGAGAGACCTCCACGTGAGTACAATTGAAAAAGATACATGCAATAATAATTGGGCCAAGTGACCAACGGCAACAGTTTTCGAATGCAACGCATCATCCAACTTTGACAAAGACAGCGGTCTGCAGCACAGAGCCTGTAACCTCACGGATGTCTCCTGGCCAATAGGAAACGCACCCAGTGACGTATCCCATGGCCGGGGGGAAATCCTGTGACCCACCCATCCTAACAGGGAGTGGAACCAGGGAACCCCCCCCTTCCCCCTCCCTGTGACGCGCTGCCCCTCAGCCGACAGGGAAAACTGACAGGCAGGAGGTCCCACCTCCCGGCCAATCAGTAAAGGGGGGGGAGGATTTTATCAGCCCATCCCTCATGACCCCTCACCCCTGATACGATGCAACGACAAAGCAGAGCCATGACACCAGTCATAGTGTGCTACATGAAAGCGCATTATACCTGTTAGGGTAACAGCTTCACATTCTGCACGCCAGCCACAGACGATAACCTCGCCTGTGCAAAAACTGGTTTTATACATAGCTTCAGGCTCATGTGCGACCTTGCCACCTGAATTTTTACACCTTTACCCTAAAGGAAGAAAAAACACAGACCAAGAGAGGGGCCAAGGGCCCTGGTACAAGAGTTACACATGTAACTTCTGTAGGCCAACACCTAACCCAGTTGTGGATCCTAAACGTGAATACGATACACACAACCCTCCATCACAACAAAAAAGGGCAAAAAGTACACTCTCACTACTGTAAGAGGAACGCAGTTTTTTTATGATGAGAGAAGACATAAGTCCTCGATTAAGTGCTGGTCACAGGCCTTGCTAAGTCTACATGACAGCGACCAAACAATTTTCAGAGAAATTGCCTCTCTCTAAGCAAGAGCACAACCCCAGCAGAAGCTGAGGGATTTACACCGTGAATCAACACACATTTTGTAAACAAAATCATATTTGAGGGGAGGGGGGGGGGCCAGGGGCAAACCGGGGAATAATTTCACCCACCCCTCACCACCTTACCCCTGATACGATGCCAAATGTGTAGAGTAAGCTTTACATCATGCACGCCAGCACAGCCGAAGACCTTGTTTGAACAGCTTTCCCACAGCTCTGCTTATGTGTGAAAAAAACTTGCCATTTGTTATTTTCATCATTACCCTCAAGTAAAGAATAACAAGCTAAGAGAGGGACTCAGCCCTCAATCATATGCCACTATGCACAGCATTGTAGGGTAACCCAGCCAGTTGTGGGCTCAGCCACGTTGTCTAAACGTTTACATGAAGAAACACAACTTCTCATCATACAACAAAAAACCCAGTTCATTTTTACTCACGTAAAAAACAACGCTGTTCCTAGGTAGAGAGAAAGGCACAAGCCTTGGCCAACGCTAACCCAAGCTATACAAAGCGACCAAGACAATTCTCACACAGCACACGTCGTATCTCCAAATGTAGTGAAGTAACATATGTTTTGTAGACAAAGACATCATTATTAACAAAAACATTTGGGAGGGGAAGGAAGGAAGAGTGGGGTAATGTCCATTGGACATCTTACCTGCACCAAGGAACGCAGGACGAAAGGCCGCAACACAGGTTGGTCTCCACGTCGACAAAGGCCTCTCGCTGGCTAGGCCAGAAGAAGCTATGGCCGGAGTGACGCCCCCCTCCTGCAGCCGGTCATGGCGCAGGCCCGACTACATCTTCTGCCAAAGTTGACGTCGTAGTCAGAGTGCCAGGGCCTGCTATTCTCACGGCTACGCCAATGGTTGTAGCACAACATTTACATTTACATTTAGTCATTTAGCTGGGAGCATGTCTATGTTCCCCGGGTCCTATGTTCCCCGGGTTCTATGTTCCCCACTTTGATTGATTGATTGATTGATTGAAAATTTTAGACCACCAGCCCTGATTCCAAACTCTAACCTTAACCAGTTCGAAAGAGGGCCTAAGCTTAACCGTTCGAAACAAGGCGGACATTAATAATTAATAAAATAATCAAAATTAATAAAATGTTCAATCTATTAATCAATCAAAGCGGGGAACATAGAACCCGGGGAACATAGGACCCGGGGAACATAGGGATGATCCCATTTAGCTGACGCTTTTATCAAAAGCGACTTACAAGTTCTGTACGACAAGACAGCAAGAAGGGTACAACTATATCAGCTGAGTAACAATGTTCATCAAAGTGTTGCGTGTTACAGTGTAGCACAAGCTAAACAGCTAACTCTAGGCTAACTGATAGCATCAAGCTAACGTTCCCAGCCGAGCACAGCCGGCAGCTAACGTCATAGCTAACAGCTAACTGGCTAACAGTTAGATCAACCTGGCTATCGCTAGCCACTAGCTCACGCAGAAGCAAGCTATGCGGCTACTACTGCAAACTGTACAACGTGAAAAAAGCAATACAGGCCAACACTTCAGACAGCCGCTGTCTTTTCCTCTTCTCATCCAAAGAAAAAAAGGGAAAAAGGCAACACACATCCCTCTTCAGAACGGTGTTTACCAGACACAGCGGTGTCTGCAACCAGTCCCTCGTGGACTATAGCCGACCTGAGCATGGAGATATTCTCATAACGAACACCAAGCTCACCTCCCTCGTGCCGGGTGTTTTTCATCTTGAAAAGTGGGGCCAGCACGACGACAGTGGGTATCCGTTTGTCCAGAAACTTGGGGAATTGAACGGCAGATTCGGAATCACGGTCCCAGGAAAACAAAGCTCTTACTTGAGGAGGAGCTAATGTTAACGTGGGGCATCAAACTAGAACCCCCTCCAAGCCGCTAAGGGGCAGCGAAAAGGATCCCAGCCTGGAGCCGACGTTCGTAAGCTGTGTAGTTGTTCGCCCCACAACCAGGTTGAACCAACACACCTGGCGCCCGCGTCACAAAAAACATCACCCGCCCAGAGAGGCTGTCAGCCCCCACACGGCAGATCGCCTCCCAAGCAAAGTGTCCAGCTGCAGAGCCGGAGGCAATGCCGGCGGGGATTGTTCAGCGGCGCGAGCCCCTAATGCGAAGTGCCGGTGGAGGTCAGAATGATCATCATCTTCTAGACACTCCGGTGGCGAAGACATTTGCGCTGTATTTCCTCGAAATATAGTGAGAGAGAAAACAAAGATATAATGTCAACGCAGCTCCTTTTCTCCAATAACGTAACTCCTTTCCAATAACTATTTCGGCACTAAACTAAAGTGGTGTATACAAGCACTTTTTCGGTGGTGAAAATAGGGAAGGAGCTGTTAGTATGGCCACGACCCCGCTTATGTAGAGGAGCGGATGTGGGTGTGGCCAGGCGGATGGGTGTGTACATGTGAAGAAAATTATTCAGTATTAGATTGATAAGGGATAGGGTTCCACTAGAGTGCAGAGCGTAAGCTATACGATAATATAACCATACAAATACAGTATCTACCTCACATAGGACATTCCACACTGGCCAGTTAACATGTCGATTTTTTAAATGTATCAATCACTTTTCAACTAGTGCCACTATCAGGCCAACTGAGAACAAGATATCTCGAAAAGTAATGGCAGATTGCCATACAATTGGCTGTGCACATTCATGACCCCAAGAAAAAGAAACGTACGTTCATGGTGAACCCAGGACCTTTCCGCTTGTGCAGGCCAAGCATTCACTTCAAATGAACATATCTCCTGACCCGTCGTCATTGCATGACTACGTTGCAATGTGTGCAATGAATAAAGACTTCTTCAAAGTCCAGTTTAATCTGTAATCTTAATCTTTTAAAAGAGGTACAAACAATACAGAAGAAAAGAGAATGGAGGAAAGGAAAGAAAACACTGAGGTGAAAATAGAACCAAAAGAAGAAATGGACCTAATGGAGGAAAAAGGAAACAAAAGAAGAAATGGAAGAAAATAGAAAAAAAAGAAGAAATGGAACTACAGTAATGGAAGAAGAAGGAACCAAAAGAAGAAATGGAACCAAAAAAACAGAATTCATGCCTTTGTTCACCATGACTCACATACTCAGAACGTAAGGTTATGTATATAACCAAGTTCTATGAATTATGGTGACGCTCAGCGTCAGTCTGCACGCACTTCACTTCGTGCACGAGCACTGAATAAAAAATTCCACAATGTACCTTTACATCCCAACATCCGTCTGGCCACACCCCTATCCGCTTACCTTCATAAGCAGGTGTGTGGTCACCTACTCGCCTCCTTCCCAAACTTTCACCACAAGGTGAGATCAAGGGCCGCAGTGGCGTCCTGACGCTGAGCGTCACCATAATTCATAGAACTTGGTTATATACATAACCTTACGTTCTATTTCATTATGGCTCCGCTCAGCGTCAGTCTGCACAAGAGGAGCTGAGCGGGAGCCAGAAGCTCGACAAATGTACCCCGCTGAGGCCCCCCACAACCATCAGACCGGGGAGGACCGAGTCCCCCGACCCTCCCTAATGGAGGATACCCTCCCTATTGGAGGACGGGAGGGAGACGGATCCGACCGTGCGAAGAGGAACTCAAGCAACTCAACGCACAGGGTGAGCAGATCGTGGCTTGACCCCACGACTACGCACACGCACAACCTGCATGCCACCAGGGAACGAACGGAAGGAACAACCCTTGTTACTGCCCCCAATCACGGAGTCAAGAGCAAACTCAACCCTGTGGCAAAACCGTAGCAGCGGAGCGCGAAGGAAGACCCAGACCCACTGAAGGGACTGGATCCCCTGGAAAAAGGGGGCCCGGAGAGGTCAAGACCCCACCAGGCGGTCACTTAGTGACACCGCCCCCCCACATCGCCAGCGTATTCGGACAGGGCCCCTCCAAGAGCGGGCCCTTTCCCCCCATTAGTACACCGCCTGGCACACTGACCCTGCAACACAGGCAGTCAGCATGGCCGTAAAGCATTCAAAAGGTTAACCAACGGAAGCAGGCAGCGCACCGGGGAAACCAGGCAGCAGGCTGTAGACCCGAGCCTGGAGCACTGCGGACGAGACAGGCACTAAAGGGGTCAACAGCCCCCCGGCGGAAGGGGCTTATGCTGGCATTGTTGCGCACCATGACAAAGCCTCCATAAAAAAAAACCACCCAAAGGGGTCGAGGCAGAGAAGGCTGACACGATTGGCAGACGTCATGAACGTGCAGGGGCACACTCGGTAACCCGGGAGTTGACTCTGCTCCAACACACCAGGGAATCAACCACCCTCTTGGTACCACATACGGTGGTTGTTCCTATAACCCCTCAAGAAAAAAGGGTTATCCCAGGCCTACGGTTTCAACGAAACATTACTTCGGACCGGGCCTGGTGGCTCGGGAAGCACACAGGGTTACCAGAGGAGGTCCAGAAGACCACCCCAACAGCCCCCTCTTCGCCATGCGTGAGAGAGGAGCGAAAGAAAGGAGAATCAGCCCCTTATGATAGTGCCAGGTACAACGTGTACCCAACAAAGGGTCTCCATAACGCCTAACCCTGTGACACCCGGGCCGATCCGGCATTTTTTCCCCCCGAAAAAAGCACAAGTCCCTCAGGGTACCAGAACAGCAGATCTGCATCCCCGGCGGACAACGGGTTAACTGACCTGGACCAGTGCGACCAGAACCAGTCCCGTGCCCTAACCATGCCGACATGCCCACTCCAGAAGAGGGGGTAGGTATGCGTGTCGATCTAAAACATGAAAAGAGGGCGCCACCCAGACGGTCCCATTTGTACCGCGCTCAGTGGCCCACCCCAAGGGCGTGAGACCCCTCTACCTATGTTCTGATCTATTCCGTTAACATCCCCCAGATATGAACGAGAATTCATCGAGACAACCTAGTAAACTGGCGCTCGGAAGAGACAAACTCCATCCCAGTTGCCCTATAAAAACGCTGTTTTAATAACCAAGGCGTACTTAGCCCCCTGCGTGATTCTTAACAGAAACACCCCGAGCCAGCACTATGTACGCATCGAGACCCAAACACATCAATGGATAGTCTAGCAAGACACCAGACATTGTTCCTCCAAGTCGCCTGGGAGAACAACACGGAGCCGTCGTGCTTCATGTTCTTTCCTCTTTTTATTTAAGAAAAAGAAATGTCAAACACAGTTTTCAACTGTGATTTACCAGACATACAGCGGAGCCAGCACAATTCCCATCCGGGCTGCAGCCGACTTTGAGCATGGAACTCCCAATAAAGAAGATCCTATGCCCACATTTCCTCGTTAGGGTGTACTTCCACATTTATGTGAAAGATTGGGGCCTGCACGGGACAGAGAAGCATCCGCTCGTCCAGAGAATCCCGGGTTTTTCCCAGGTCTTGGTCGCGGCCCACTACGTTGACCATCATGGGCGTCAGACCAAGATCCTCCGTCCGTTGCTTAAGAAGCCGAGCAGAGGACCCCAGTCCGGAGTCGGCGTTCGTAAAATTGTCAGCTAACCCCCATAGCCATAAACAGACAACCAGTGCTCACAAGCAAAACAATACTCACCCCACCCGGAAGCAAACCAATTTCTCACAACAGCCGGTGCTTCCTACAGTCCAGCTGTATGACCGGAGGGCAACCCTATCCAGCCGCAGCAAGGAGGACTGCAGTCGGGGAGTACATCAGCGGCGCGAGCCCCTAATACGAAAAAGCCGGTGGACGTCAGAATGATCATCATCTTCCAGACACTCCAGTGACGAAGACAATATCGCCGTATTTTCTCGAAAATAGTGAGAGAGAAAATAAAGATATGATGTCAACGTATCTTCCCGTTCTTTTGTTTTCCAACTTTCTTCAGCTAACAACCTCGTCAAGTGTGGGATCTACCGAAGGCACTTCCTTATAGTGAAAGTGAAGAAGGAGGCGAGTAGGTGACCACACACCTGCTTATGAAGGTAAGCGGATAGGGGTGTGGCCAGACGGATGTTGGGATGTAAAGGTACATTGTGGAATTTTTTATTCAGTGCTCGTGCAGACTGACGCTGAGCGGAGCCATAATGAAATAGAACAGATCTCAGAGCATCGAGACCCAAACACATCAATGGATAGTCTAGCAAGACACCAGACATTGTTCCTCCAAGTCGCCTGGGAGAACGACACGGAGCCGTCGTGCTTCATGTTCTTTCCTCTTTTTATTTAAAAAAGAAAGAAACACAGACTGACATGAATCCCACGTGACGCAGCTAAGGGTAAAAATTGTTTACATTTTTACATCCCGCCACCCTCGCCACAGGGAGGAGACGGAAATCCCCAGAGAGACTTCCCACGTGAGCTGTATAGATTGAAAAGAATATATTGCAACATTGAGCTATGTAACACTTGGGTTAGAGCTCCCCGAGGAGGAGGCACCGAACCAATACACACTCAATAATCTAATTGAATCGTATACACACACAATAGAGCAGAACTCCTTGTTTGAAGTTCTACTCACCTTGACAATCTGAGGAGGAGGCTCTGAACTCTGAGGAGGCTCCCTCACTGGGAAGGAGAGTCCGAACTCACAGAAGACACTTCTCCCTGAGGAGGAGCTTCGTGAGGAGGAGCTCTGACAACTCCCTGAAACAGATCCATAACATGGACCTGAACAACCCACGGAAATCTTACCAATAGAGACGCGCTCTGAGACGTACTCTATGGCGGGGGAATTTCCGCGGTGCACACACCCAATCTTCCAGGGCGTGGGACCAGGAAACTCCCTCCCCCCCCCCCCCCCCCTTACCCTGTAACGTGCCAAACAGCAACGTGACAGGAACCTTGAAGGACAGGTGGTTTTAACCCCTGACCAACAGAAAAGGGGAGGAAAGGATTACCAGTTCACCCCTTTACGACCCCTCACCCATGATACGATGTAATGACAAATAGAGCATGACACAGTCATAGCATGCTACATGAAGCATCTAACAGCCTCACATAGCTCATGCGCTAACCTGCTACCTGAGTTTTACTAAGGAAAAACACAGAACAGAGAGGGCCCCTTTAAGAGCCCCGGTCCAGACTTACACATGTGCTTCTGTGGGCCAAACCTAACCCAGTTGTAGATCACAACGACACACACAACCCTTCATCACAAAAAAAATGGCAAAAGTACACTCTTACTACAGAGGAACGCCGTTTTTCATAACGAGAGAAGACAGAAGTCCTCGATTATGTATTGGCCACAGGCCTTGCTAAGCACACATGATAAGTGACCAAACAACCTTTTCTTTAGGAAAAAATAGTTTCTCAAGCAGAAGCACCACCCCAGCAATTAAGCTGAGGGTTACATCGTATCCCCACAAACACAGTGACACAATATATTGTAACCAAACATGTCTGAGAGGAGGGGGGGGAAGCCCCAGGGAAACCGGGGGGTCACCCCTCCTATCTTACCCTTGATACGACCAAGGCAAACAAGCACCTATGTTAATGTGTGAACATGCTGTTCATTGTCATCACAGGCTGAGAAAAAAGATTCATTCCTCAATCACATGTCACTAAGCATAGCTGTTACAAAGGGTCAGATTAAACCGAATATATATATTTATTGCGTGAGATCCCTTGTATAATATTTGTATATCGTTTGATATCCCTTGTATATTCTTTGTATATATACACGGAATATCCCTTTACCTGGGTACAAACCAGACCATAATATTCGTTCTCCTATTGGACAGCGACCCCTAGGCGCCAACGACCATACCCCCAATGGCAAGTTCAAAGGCAACGCCAAGGCATGTCTCAACATGTCCAGGTTTGCGCAGTAATACGAGACAGAACTGAGGTTGGCACTAGATAATTCACCTTACGTATAAATACGGCGCAGGTGGATACAGCAGCACTTAGCACTAAAACGTTGATGCCTTCACCACGAGACAACGTGCCGTGAAGTGGGCAACTTTGCCTCTGAATAGAGCCTTGAGAACCGCGTGCGAATATATTGCTAAAGTGTCAGAGTTTAACGCAGTACCGTTGAGTTCGACTTATTCTAATGTGAAGTAATAGTCTATCATTTATAGTGTATCGTGCGGCTACCGTTCTTCAGTGACCAGCATTACCACCGGTTCGTCGTGTATATAGCTAGTGCACTTATCCAGGCTGGGCGGCCTAAACTCGTGCCACCACCCGAGGAGTCCTAGACGAGAACCGTTGGATATGTACACCGGAGAACCTACCCCGGCGACTGCAGAACCTTTTCTGGTTGGATTATATTGCTTTGGTACCGTGACTGCTGGAGCAGAGAACCGTCTACCCCACTATCATGTGGGATCTACCCCCGTGAGGAGCATCCCTCGAGCCCGCCTCTAGGAAGAGGCTGGCTAGCTTTCATCCATGCTGTCGAGCATACTGGATTATAGCTGTTGCTTTGTCTACCGATCAAGGGAGTACTGCACTGGTTCCTGTATCTGGAACCTCGTTATTCCTCGTTGACCCAGACTTTGCACCCGAACATTCCTCTACCCTGCCGGCCTTACACCCGGAGGGAACCCCCCAGTGTCTCCAGCTGGTACTAGTGTGCCTTATGTAATTGCTATGCTACAGGTGGCGTCAGTTTAGACCCATCTTACTATTCTCATTGACTTACGCTCTTGACCTACTTTACGTGTGTTCTTCGCCTTACAAGCGCGAGTATAATTCTCAATCTGTAACCTAACGTTGCTTGCTCTGATAGTAATAAATACCCTCTAAATAGAACTTTATGTGTCATTGCCGTATTATTGTGTGGGTTTTCACCATATATATTCATGTACTGTATGGCCAGTAATTAAAGTACATAACTAAGTAGTGGTTTAATAATACCATACTCTCAATACAGTCAGGGAATTGTACCCCTCAGTTACAATTGGTCCTTCGAGCCGGAGGGTATCAGTGTAATATCTAATATAATATTGATATTAACCATGGCCAGCGGTGAACACTCCCCAAGCGGCTCTCCCAAGCTAGAACGCCCGCAGCGCAGACGTCAGGCACCTCCCTATCTAGAGGAATACGCTGTCAGTCTAATACCTAGCTTTAAACAGACGTTAAATGCGGATAAAGCGGATAGTCAAAGCATGTCAAATCCTACCGACCAGGCGACCCTGCCAGTAGAGACCCTAGGGGGTTCTAACGAAACTGACCAAGCTCACGGGGGGACCAGGGGGGACATGACATGACTATACCCCCAGACAACGTCAACGGTATAATCCCCGGAGAGCTCCAGGATAAAGAAAGCGCTCCAGGGACAGAACCCGACACACGAACATAAGAGAAGCGCGCCCAGGAGATGGACCTCGGGGCGCGCCAAGAGAACAGATCTCCAACGAGCACTGTCAGAAGCCGATCACCTCCGTCAGTGTCATCCCCCAGCGAAGCGGACCAGATGCTGGCGCAGGCATTCATCGCCACCCTGGCAGCCTCCACTGAACGCGACCGACTCCAAGCACAGACGCTTAGTGAGCGCGAACATTCTTCCATGGAACAAGAGCGCCTCCGGGCGCAACAACTAAGTGAGCGCGAACACTCTACCATGGAAAGAGAACGCCTTCAGGCTCAACAGACATGCGAGCGCGAACAATCTGCAGACCAACGAGAGCGCCTTCATGCGCAACTCCAAGCGCAAGCCCTTAGTGAACGCGAACACTCTGCAACCCAGCGAGAGCGCTTCCAGGCGCAACAAAGGAGTGAAGACGACCGCATACGACTGGAGACCAGACGCCTCCAGACGGAAGAGAACATTGAAAGAGACCGCGCCGATGCACAGCGCGCCGCCGCCAATGCACAGCGCGACGCAGCCCATGCCCAGCGCGAAGCAGAGCGCGAACCCCCGACTCAACTCACGGGTGAGTTTGACGCACAGTCAGCACCGAGGAACAGCACCTGGGTACCCGGCCTCTGGTACCCACCAAGTACCAGCCCACGACAACACGTACGGGGAGACTCGCCCAGGAGGCCTCTTCCCCAACGCTCACCGATGTGCCAGCCATCCATGGCATCGTACCTTGGCACACCGACGTTCCCAGACTTTACGCACGAGGACAGAGCACAGTACACGGAATTACGGATGTGCTTAGAGACTATGATGTCCGACGTCCCTGATGAGTCGTACAAATATGCCATCCTCCAGCGTTATGGACGCATATGGGACTACGTGATACAAGAAATAAGAAATATTGACCGTCTCCCCCCAGCCAAAGACAATAGAGCATTGGATGACCTCTCTATCAAGGTACAATCCCTGGTAGGGATGCTGGGGTCCCAAAAGGAAAAAGGGAGACATGAACTATATGCTAACTCTAATGTAGAACGAATACTAGAGAAGCTCCCTCCAGCCCGCCAAGAGCGCTTTCGGCGGCAGAGAGACCACCGTGATCCCGACGGTCCCGAGCCATCCCTCCTAGACCTAGCCGACTTCCTCGCGAGAGAAGTCAGCAGCCTACGACTGGATACGTTCGTGTGGAGTGGACCAAGCCCAAGAGATGGACCTCGGAGATCTAATGATAACCGCCGGTCGGTGACCGTTATGCACCAAGCCGAATCAGTACCGCAGCACAAGAACCACAACACCCCCTCGACGAAAGAGAAGTGGAAGATTGTATGCCAGTACTGTGAGAAAGAACATTGGCTGTCTCAATGTGACACTTTCAAGAAGATGACCGCTGACGAGGTGAGTCAGTGGATCAAAGCCAACCGCCGCTGCTTCCGCTGCGCGCGCAGCCATATGGCAGCCGAGTGCCGTTTAAAGAAGAAATGCAGCAAGTGTGACGGCGCCCACTTGGATGTCTTGCATGACAGCAACAAGAAGAAACTCGCACCCCCAAGTAGCTCGAGAGTGAACGTCATGTATATCGACCCCGCCAGCAGCGGGAGCTCCCGAGTGCTCTTGAAAGTGGTCAGAGTGATATTAAGCTACGAGGACAAGGTCATGGACACTTAGGCCGTCCTGGACGATGGGTCAGAAAAGACTCTCCTCCTCGCATCCGCTGCAGCCCGGCTGGGTCTGCGGGGGAGCGAAGAAACAATGACAATCCATACTATAAGAAGAGACCTGAAGACCATAAAGGGTGAAAATGTCTCCTTCACGATCGCAGCAGTCGGGCAGCCCGAGAAGCAGTATAGGATTACTAACGCCTTCACCAGCCAAGACATAGGCCTGTCACAGTACACCTACCCCATCCACAAGCTGATGGAAAAATACGTGCACCTACGTCAACTACCTATACCGCTCATCGACGGCGCCACCCCGACCCTGCTCATAGGATCCGACCACGCACACCTCATCGTCCCAACGGACCGGGTCCACATCGGGCCCAGAGGCTGTCCAGCAGCAGTCGAGACCCGCCTAGGATGGACACTACAAGGCCCCCTCTCCAGGTCTCCCAACCGACCAGCAGCCGCTCGCTGCCTCCACTCAAGAATAAAAGAAGAAGACACCACCCTCTTACAGCACGTCGAGAGGCTATGGACATTAGACGCAATGCCCTTTAAGAATGAAAAGAAACTCGTTCGATCAAAGGAAGACACTTATGCCATAACCCTCCTCGAGCAGAGGACAAAGAGAGTCGAGGTCAATGGAGTGATGAGATACGCAGCTCCACTCTTGAGGCGAGAGGGTATGCCCACCCTCCGCGCCTCAGGAGAAGCGACGGAGCGATGTCTACTGAACACCGAGCGGCGTCTAGCCAAAGACCCCACTCAAGCCACTGTGTACCGCGCTGAGATTGACAGGCTAATCACAGCGGGACACATAAAGAGAATTGACATTCAGGAGGCCGACCAGACGACCGAATCATGGTACGTGCCCCACCACAAGGTCCACCACAACGGCAAGGATCGTATTGTGTTCAACTGCAGCTGCCAGATCGGACTGCAGAATCTGAATAAAGAACTCTTGCCCGGCCCAACACTCGGCCCCTCTCTACTGGGCGTGTTGCTACGTTTCCGCCAAGACGGGGTGGCCATCGGCGGCGACATCGAAGGGATGTTCCTGCAGGTGCGACTAGTGGAAGAGGACGGGCCCCTGCTGCGGTTCTTATGGAGAGAGAGGATCGGGGATGAGCAGCCATCCATCTACCAATGGGAGGTCCTCCCTTTCGGGGCCGCGTGCAGCCCATGCTGTGCTGCGTTCGCACTGCAGAGACATGTCGCAGGGGACCCAGCAGCTGACGAGGAGGTCGGACGGGGTGTGGAGGGGGGTTTCTGCGTGGACGGCTGTCTGCAGAGCGTCTCGACGCCAGAGGAAGCCGAGGCCCTCCTGCTCAAGCTCCGCGCCTCCCTGATCAAAGGCGGCTTTGATCTCCGGCAGTGGGCCAGCGGCGACCCTCGGGTGCTTCGCAGCCTCTCCCCAGAGAACAGGGCAGCAGGCGGCGGGACCTGGATGGCGACCATCCCAGGTGGGGCCCAAGAAATGACATTGGGACTAGTCTGGCGCTTCAAAACAGACTCGCTCCATTACAGATGCACACCCCTGGCCACGGAGCAGGGAAGGTCGACCTCTCTACCGACCACCGGACGGAGTGTATACAGAGCACTCGCCGGACAGTGTGACCCGCTGGGATGTATCCTGCCTTACACCACCAGGGCAAAAATGATTGTACGAGAGCTGTGGGACAAGGAACAGGGCTGGGACGACCCCATACCCGACCACCTTGCTTCCACCTGGAGAGAGTGGGAAAAAGAACTCGACTCGCTCCCGGGTGTGAACATACGCCGCAGCTACTTCCCACCCACAGTGCGGCTGGAGACGTGCCAGATGGACCTGCACGTCTTCAGCGACGCCTCAGAGGTGGCCTACGGCTCGGTGGCTTACTTGCGGGCCCGAGAGGAGGGAGGAGAAATACACACGGCCTTCATCCTGGCTCGCTCGGGGATAGCCCCCCGCGGGCAGCGGTCGGTCCCGCGTCTGGAGCTCTGCGCAGCCCTGGTGGGCGCGCAACTCGCCACGTTGATCCGGCGTGAGCTCACCATCCCGGTGCAGGGAACACTCCTGTGGTCGGACTCCATGACCGTACTCACATGGATCCAGTCCGATTCGTGTAGATACGGGGTCTTCGTGGGAGTCAGAATCACAGAGATCCAAGACTTAACAGAATCAGCGTGCTGGAGGTGCGTGGACACGAAACGGAACCCAGCAGATGTCATCACACGGGGGATGTCCCTAGATGACCTCACACGTCACAATGTCTACAGTGACGGTCCCGAGTTCCTCAAGCTCCCGGAGGAAGAGTGGCCTAGCCCCACCCCACGGGAGGCTAGTCAAGAGGAGGCAGAGATCAAGAAATCTATGTTCTGTGGGTTGACGCACACACCAGTCCCCACCGACCCTAACATAGACGACTGCCCCACCCTTGAGAGTGCGCAGTTGGGGACATTCCTGTGGCACCACCCTGAGGTTCCCTCCACTACTGACATTAATGCAGCTAACTACGAAGAAGCAGAACTCCTTCTGCTACAGCGAGCCCAGGGAGACTCGTTCCCCGACGAGCTGGACTGTCTGCAGGGATCAAAGCCGGTCCCGGCAGACAGCAGACTGCTCCACTTGGCTCCTGAGCGCGACGCCCATGACCTCATCAGAGTGGGTGGTCGTCTGAGACGAGCCCCGGACTTAACGGATGACGTCAAGTTCCCTGTAGTCCTCAACAGCCGACACAAGGTCACCGAGCTCATCATAAAGAAATACGACGAGGATGTGCACCACGCTGGGGCAGAGAGAGTATTCGCTGAGATCCGACGTCGCTGTTGGATACTGCAAGGAAGAGAGGCAGTACGACGCTTCCAGCGGACCTGTCTAGACTGTCGCAAGTGGCGAGCACAGCCCAGTATACCCAGGATGGCTGACCTGCCTCCCTGTCGCCTCCGACTTGGCGACAAGCCCTTTCACTCCACCGGCATGGACTGCTTCGGCCCGCTTTACGTGAAGAAAGGAAGAGGGACAGAGAAGAGGTGGGGCATTGTATTCAAATGCATGACCACCCGAGCAATACACATAGAACTCCTTCCGACCATGAGTACGGACTCATTCCTCATGGCCTTCCGGAGATTCACAGCGCGAAAAGGAAAACCGTCTATATTATTGTCTGATCACGGGACAAACTTCAAAGGCGGAGAAAGAGAGCTGAGAGAGAGCTTCCAAGCCATGGGCCCAGAACTTAAGACCCACCTCGCTCCCTCTCAGATTGACTTCCAGTTTAACCCCCCGAACGCCCCTCACTTCGGGGGAACCTGGGAACGAGAAGTACGTTCAATAAAGACAGCCCTGTACGCCGTGCTTGGGGCCCAGACCGTGGCTGAAGAAGTCCTCACGACAGTCCTCACAGAGATCGAGGGAGTATTGAACTCAAAGCCCCTTGGTTACGTCTCAAGTGATGTAGCTGATGTCGACCCAGTCACCCCCAACACTCTCTTGATGGGGCGGCTGGACCCCGCGCTCCCACAGACGGTGTACAGACCTGAAGAAGCGAACGGCCGAAGAATGTGGAGGTACAGTCAAGTATTGGCTGACAAGTTTTGGAACAGTTTCCTCCTCCACTACCTACCGTCTCTACAAACCCGCCAGAAATGGGTAAAAGATAGAGACAACTTGACGGAGGACACAGTCGTCATGATCGTGGACCAATCACTACCCCGAGCTATGTGGCCGGCCGGCCGCGTAAGCAAAGTGATCACTGGTGCCGACGGAAAGGTCAGAGCGGCAGAAGTTCTTGTCCAGGGACGGACATACACCCGACCCGTGGCGAGGCTGATAGAGTTGCCAAGGCTCCCTGACTCCCTTGATGACGATCATGACCCACTGACTTTGTGAATTGCCCTACTCCCCACAACAGACATTGAGTAGTTGACAAGACGATTAATCTGTCTTTGCTTTATCTAATTAGGTGCGGACTAATTAGGAGGCGGCTGTTACAAAGGGTCAGATTAAACCGAATATATATATTTATTGCGTGAGATCCCTTGTATAATATTTGTATATCGTTTGATATCCCTTGTATATTCTTTGTATATATACACGGAATATCCCTTTACCTGGGTACAAACCAGACCATAATATTCGTTCTCCTATTGGACAGCGACCCCTAGGCGCCAACGACCATACCCCCAATGGCAAGTTCAAAGGCAACGCCAAGGCATGTCTCAACATGTCCAGGTTTGCGCAGTAATACGAGACAGAACTGAGGTTGGCACTAGATAATTCACCTTACGTATAAATACGGCGCAGGTGGATACAGCAGCACTTAGCACTAAAACGTTGATGCCTTCACCACGAGACAACGTGCCGTGAAGTGGGCAACTTTGCCTCTGAATAGAGCCTTGAGAACCGCGTGCGAATATATTGCTAAATTGTCAGAGTTTAAAGCAGTACCGTTGAGTTCGACTTATTCTAATGTGAAGTAATAGTCTATCATTTATAGTGTATCGTGCGGCTACCGTTCTTCAGTGACCAGCATTACCACCGGTTCGTCGTGTATATAGCTAGTGCACTTATCCAGGCTGGGCGGCCTAAACTCGTGCCACCACCCGAGGAGTCCTAGACGAGAACCGTTGGATATGTACACCGGAGAACCTACCCCGGCGACTGCAGAACCTTTTCTGGTTGGATTATATTGCTTTGGTACCGTGACTGCTGGAGCAGAGAACCGTCTACCCCACTATCGTGTGGGATCTACCCCCGTGAGGAGCATCCCTCGAGCCCGCCTCTAGGAAGAGGCTGGCTAGCTTTCATCCATGCTGTCGAGCATACTGGATTATAGCTGTTGCTTTGTCTACCGATCAAGGGAGTACTGCACTGGTTCCTGTATCTGGAACCTCGTTATTCCTCGTTGACCCAGACTTTGCACCCGAACATTCCTCTACCCTGCCGGCCTTATACCCGGAGGGAACCCCCCAGTGTCTCCAGCTGGTACTAGTGTGCCTTATGTAATTGCTATGCTACAGGTGGCGTCAGTTTAGACCCATCTTACTATTCTCATTGACTTACGCTCTTGACCTACTTTACGTGTGTTCTTCGCCTTACAAGCGCGAGTATAATTCTCAATCTGTAACCTAACGTTGCTTGCTCTGATAGTAATAAATACCCTCTAAATAGAACTTTATGTGTCATTGCCGTATTATTGTGTGGGTGTTCACCATATATATTCATGTACTGTATGGCCAGTAATTAAAGTACATAACTAATTAGTGGTTTAATAATACCATACTCTCAATACAGTCAGGGATTTGTACCCCTCAGTTACAATAGCTTTACAGGTTAATAACCCTCTTAGTTGTGAGTTCACCCACGGTACAACGTTACATGAACACACATGTTCTCATCACAACCAAACCAGTTCATTTTTACACATGTAAAAAACAACGCCGATTTACTACAGAGAGAAGCTATACCAGTGACAAGACAATTCACACACAACACGTGTCGTATCCTCAATGTATTGCAGCAACACATGTTTTGGAAACATTGTTATTACAAAACATTTAGAAGGGAAGAAAAGAAGAAGTGTTTAAAGTCCGGAGGACTCCTACCTTCACCCTGAACGCAGGCCGAGAGAACAGCAACACTGGTTAACGGGACATCGAGTTGAACCCAGCATCTCCTGCACCGGTGACGAGGGTATGTCCGCAACGCCACCCAGCCGCCGTTCTCCATGTTGACGAAGTCCTCGCTGGCACTGGCACCCGGGTGTAGGGTCGACTAACATCCTCTGTCAAAGATGACGTCGTAGTCAGAGTGTTTAAGGCATGTTATAGTCACAGAACGTTTCAGCAGTGTAGCATTAAGCTAACAGCCGTCCGACTGATAGCAACAAGCTAATGTTTACTAGCCTGGTGAACACAACGAGCTAGCGCCGCAGCTAACAGCTGACTGGCTAACAACAGTAAGCCACAAACTAGCACGCCAGCTAAGCAGCTATCACCTAAACTGTACACAACGACATAACAAGCCACACTTCAGACAGGCCGCTGTCCAAGTCCCTCCCCATCCTAAGAGGGAAAAGAAAAAGAAATGTCAAACACAGTTTTCAACTGTGATTTACCAGACATACAGCGGAGCCAGCACAATTCCCATCCGGGCTGCAGCCGACTTTGAGCATGGAACTCCCGATAAAGAAGATCCTATGCCCACATTTCCTCGTTAGGGTGTACTTCCACATTTATGTGAAAGATGGGGCCTGCACGGGACAGAGAAGCATCCGCTCGTCCAGAGAATCCCGGGTTTTTCCCAGGTCTTGGTCGCGGCCCACTAGGTTGACCATCATGGGCGTCAAACCAAGATCCTCCGTCCGTTGCTTAAGAAGCCGAGCAGAGGACCCCAGTCCGGAATCGGCGTTCGTAAAATTGTCAGCTAACCCCCATAGCATAAACAGACAACCAGTGCTTGCAAGCAAAACAATACTCACCCCATCCGGAAGCAAACCAATTTCTCACAACAGCCGGTGCTTCCTACAGTCCAGCTGTATGACCGGAGGGCAACCCTATCCAGCCGCAGCAAGGAGGACTGCAGTCGGGGAGTACATCAGCGGCGCGAGCCCCTAATACGAAAAAGCCGGTGGAGGTCAGAATGATCATCATCTTCCAGACACTCCAGTGACGAAGACAATATCGCCGTATTTTCTCGAAAATAGTGAGAGAGAAAATAAAGATATGATGTCAACGTATCTTCCCGTTCTTTTGTTTTCCAACTTTCTTCAGCTAACAACCTCGTCAAGTGTGGGATCTACCGAAGGCACTTCCTTGTGGTGAAAGTGAAGAAGGAGGCGAGTAGGTGACCACACACCTGCTTATGAAGGTAAGCGGATAGGGGTGTGGCCAGACGGATGTTGGGATGTAAAGGTACATTGTGGAATTTTTTATTCAGTGCTCGTGCACGAAGTGAAGTGCGTGCAGACTGACGCTGAGCGGAGCCATAATGAAATAGAACAGATCTCAGAGCAGATCTCAGAACAGATCTCAGGAAGAGAACTGTGCTCAGAAAAAGTTAACACAGAATGTCACTATAGGTCATTTGTGGTGTGTCTTACCAACGCAATACTCCTGACATTTGGGTTTCTTATCTCTTAATCTAAACGCCACCTGTGTTTCAGTACTTGAGTACTGAAACACAGTACTACACCGTCCGTGACAAGTGAGTGTGTCATAGAGACGTCCTGTTTCCATGGTATCAGGACAATTTGACAACCTTTAATATGAATTCAAATGTACGTCACACGCTCATAATAGCAAGTAAGTATTCTAGGATGTATTCATGGATGAATGATCGGGACCCGTAACAACTTAATGGCTTAAGTTGGACCAATATATTTGATATACTGTATGTCATATTTCAATCCAAAACAGACTAAATGAAAACTAGCAGGCCTGCTGTGAGGGAGCAGACGAATCCATCCATCACAGAACAGAGAGAAAGCAGACGGAAAATACCGCTTGGTCTGTTTTTAAATTAGAACTAACGTGATAATTTGTATGCAGACACAACATCATATACTGTACATATGTAACGGTTGTGACATCGTCATCTTAAACTTCGATGCCCCAAGGGAGTTTTGAACCCGTCGTCTCCCACACCGCGGGCAACAGCACAGACCGTTATATACCAAGAAGTGAACTCACTGCTTTGTAACGTGTCTATGTGTCTTTTGAGGGTGAGAGTGAGTTTAACCCATAGCACCGCTACTCACTCCAGTCACTTCACAACATCGGAAGTCCATCGTGACTGCACTTTGCGGTACCATTCGTTACACATATACATATACATCATAACCCATATATTCCATCACTGAGTGTGTTTGACTCCCACCAAAACGGACTACCTAAACGGACAATGTATATCACGGCATACTGCACCTTATGTGTATACTGTATACTTACTCAATCAGAGCATATATGTAGAATTTTTTTATTATATATATTAGATTAGATATTCGATTTTTAGATGATATATATATATATTGTAACTATATTTATTGTAGGGCAAATATAACAGAGGGCATACAAACCCTCATCTGCACCTTGACCTATATTTATACTGCCTACTTGCCCATACGCATATGCAATATAAGAGTTAATTATATTGTTATATTGTTACAATGAATGTACTATAATTTTATGACCTGTATCATGTCTTCTATCACATGTACCTGTACCTCGATCCCCTCCCCCCTCCCCCATGATCCCTGAATTTCCCCAAGGGGATCAATAAAGGAATATCTTATATACATTCAGGAATCTTGGGTATAGCACAGCTAGCTAAGGTTAAGAAGGCTCAGGAATGCATCCTCATTGTTATTGGCTAAATGTATGTGATGGACAGTAATGGGATGGCTGTCCAAAATAACTTTCTTGGTCTTCTGCACTAATTATCGAAAGCTAATGAATCCACAAAATAAATTTGAAAAAATGCTCTCTTTATACAGGCCTAAGCAAAGTGAAATCAGATTATCATGAAACAAAAAACTAAATAACGCCCCTGTCAGTGATACTTAGGCCAATTATCCTTAAATAATTAACATAATAGCTTCTGTTGCTTTAGGATTAACATAAACAAAAAGAAAGCACAAGTAATTTGAGGCCTAATAAAAAGACAAGAAATAATACATGAAAAAGCAATAAATAAAATCAAACTAAATAAACAACCATATCCCATCAAAGTGTAAACATGAATTACACAGAAATTGCTTCTGTGGTCTAAAGCCTTAACACAAACAAACATACCCGAGTGATATGAGACTTAACTAGGGCTGTCGAAAATATTAAAAGAAAAAATATATATTTAAATTATATATTTTTTTATTAAATATTATAATTTTTTGTGTGCAAAATCAACTCTGCCTCTCTTTGTTAATTACAACAAGCAATGCTGTTTATTATTTAAGATGAGGTCAGAATCGGCACTGACAGATTTGTGTTCATTGTGCTGCTTTTATAAAGCCTCAAATGACTGCTTACAATATTTCATGAAAGCAAGGTGTTTTGTTTGTCTAAGATTTCAAAAGGTTTAAACTTTACAGCACTGGGGGCGGTCGGATGGCGTAGCGGAGATTGCGCTCGTCACCAATGCAAGAGGCTGCGGTTTCGACTCCTGGAGTCAGCATTGCCTACGGCCTGGGCCAATCGTCATACTAACTCGTTTGGCTGAGTTAGCGGGAGGGAAGTCGAGGGTGGTAATCTGGCGTGGTGGACAGCGACGCCTACAGGCAGGGCCGCCTGGGAGAAATGCGAGGCCCTGTGCGAGAGACCCCCCCCCCCCCCCCCCCCCAAAAGGTAAAAATAAAAAAATTTATATATATATAATTTATTTTTTTCATACAGTCAACATATTCTTAAATAATAGCGCTGCCCAAGGCTGGGCATGATACAGTCAACATATAGCAAGAGAGAGAGCGAGAGAGAGCTCCCGTTCTACTTGGTAGACTTCAGGGTTCCCTTGTACCGACCAGTAGGAGGAACATGCGCACAACAACCAGGTAGGGGAGGGGGGGAATTGGCATAACAACTAAATTGGGATGGGGAGGAAAATAGACAAATCTGTGGAGAAAAAGAGGATAAAAAAAAAAGAAAAAAACGTTACAGCACTGACAAAGTTGAACAAAATGCTGTACAAGTCCCACAACATACAAAAAAATATATTAAAAAAATAAAATATATATATATAGGCTATACATATTAAAGAAAAGAAAAAAAAGAAAAAATTGTATCTCGAAGCTTCGAATTAAAATTGAATCTCGGCCCCGAAGCTTCGAATTCCAAAAAAATTAAATGTAAGGTCAGCCCTAGACTCAACCCTCGTCCACTTTCTTTGGCAACAGGGGATTTCTCGTTTTGCTAACAATAAAGCAGTTTTTTGAAAGAACGCACTCTGAAGGGATTGAATCGGCAGGGATGCAAAGCAATCGCGTGGCTACAGTCGCCAGACGCAGATAATGGACCGCATTCTGTCTCCACCACTCAGAATCCATCTTTGACCTCTCTTTTAAAAAGCCCTCCAGTCCTCTTTCTGTTATTAGGTGAATCAGCTGAAAACAGATGTCTTATCCACATCAACCGCTGGCGTCTCACAGAACACACTTGACTCTATGATGATAAATCCCATCGCAAGTCGTAAAGCGAGTCGTAGCAGATGTTGTAGTCTCATTCAAGACAAGAAGCCTGTCAATATTCACAGTTAATGAAAACACTGGAGCCATGAGTCGCCCACACTCTGCCTAAGAGAGATATCTAAGCGAGGAGCAATGTCATACGGGACAAAGAAATGTAGCCTCATCGAGAAGCACAAAGTTTCACATGGTAGACGAGAGCTAAATAGATAGATAGGATTTCTGAAAGTTCTAAATATCCTTGTTTGAGAAGAACTGATGAATGTTGATTCATAATGAATAATGTTGTTTTATTATTCCAATAAGCTCATTCTTATTTCCTGGGATAATTCTTATTTTTTAAACAGAAAAGGTATTCAAATACTGGTTTTGGCGTTGATTCAAATGGCAACGACTCAAGCCTCGGAGCGATCGGGTCCGCCCTATGTGATGGTGATGTATCCACTAAAACAACACTATTAGAGAATAGCTTGTGAGAATGAGGCAACCTACTCTTCAGATAAGCTGAAGTCAGAGGTTTGTTTTTGCCACATACCTCTAACCTAAAATAACGGTGAAGTCGGTGACCCATCAGCTTTATCAAACCTTCCTTAGAGCCGGTCTGCCTAATAGCCAAAAGTGCAGGCTCTGATATCTCAATGCATCAAAATGGGATTCTAATGATATACGGTACTGTACTCTGTTTTGCTTCAGTTTGGAATAAATCGATTATTGTATGACAGACTTGTGGGCCAGACTTTAGTGGTAATGTACCAAGTAAAAAAGTATCTGTGTCCCCAACACAATGGCTCACACTGTATAGACTCACTTTAGCAAAGTGGTCGCTCTTGGCAACTTTACTATTGGAAAGCTAGCTTGGAAGAGCTGCACTACTGAAGTGACCGCATACAACTTGAGGCATGTTGATGGGAGGACAAAGGCTTTCGGCTGATATAATACCCCTACACCCTGAACATTGACCATACGCTCTACATTTTGCCAACATACCGTAGGGCAGAGTCTGACAGCTGATAAGACAGCTGACATTTTAATCAAGGGAAAGGTTCAGGATGTTTAGAAGGCCATTCCTACTGATCGGTTTCTGAGAGATTGGCACCGGCCCCTGTTCATGTTTGTGACTAATGCCAGCACAAGTCTTGAAACCAAACCAATACATAATTTGATGCAATGCAAACCATTCCACATACTTCTGTGTAATAACAATAGGTAGGAATCGGAGCTGATCACGGCATATTTTTATTTATCGGTATTGATTGGAATCGGCTATATTAAGCAGATCAAATACTTTATTGTCAAATGATAATTATTAAGGGAAAGCTGTGATGTAGACATTTATTTTTTGCTTTAAGCAGGTGTTGAATTACCAAGCACATATTATCTACACTGGATTGGTTTACTAGTGTGCACCGTGCAGCTGTATTATCTAGGTAAATACTAATATCGGATCGGGACTCAGTATCCGCAGATACTCAATATTAAATTACTCGGATAGGGGGCAAAAAAACATACAGTAAGTAATAAGTAATAGAACTATAGCTTAATGATTGCATGACCCATTGTTCAGGATGGACTTGACCAGGGGCGGGGCTAGGGGGTGGCTACTTGGGCTCAAGCCCCGAATGTTTTCTGAAAAGCCCTGAATCTATTAAAAATAAAATAAAAAAAAATTAAAAAAAATTGACAATTCATCATTGTTACATGAAAATATGTTTGCACCAGATTTAGCAGAAGCTAATTTCCATCTGTGGTCTATCCAGCTGCTAACTGTATTTAAGTGAGTTAAGTCTTGGTGTTATGGTAGACTCAGACCTAAGCTTTAAATCACAATCAACAAGTTGACAAAAACTTAATTCTTCCACCTTAGAAACATAGCTAAAGTACGGCCATTTATAAATCAAAAGGACGCTGAAAACCAGATCCATGCCTTTATCTCAAGCCAACTCGACTACTGTAATGCACTCCTTACCGGCCTCCCGAAAAAATACGATGATAACTATTTTATTGCAATGCACTATTGCATTATTTTATTCTATTTTACTAACTATTTTATTCCACTGCACTATTTTACTTTGTATCAGTGATAATCAAACCGTAAACAAAGACGCATATTAACACTTTCAAGGTGGTGGTATAAGTAAAAAATTGTGGTGTCGAAGTAAAAAAAATCGTTGCCCGCTGTCGCAGGCACCTATCTGGGCTAAGCCCCGGATCTCCTACAATCCTAAATCCGCCCCTGGACTTGACCCTGCCACACGCCACCTAAGAGGCTTTTCACAAGGCTCTCCGACACAGAGACACGGGGGAAAGATGGTGAAGACAAACACGTTTATTGAAGAGAGTGGCAAGATGTAACAAGCCAGGAGCAGATCGAATGCTGTCATGACAAAGGCTCTCCTCAGTGTGTGTGAGGATGACTGATTTAAGGTGCACAGCCAGCCCTGCTCCCAGGTCTGATTAGCTTGACCCAGGGCAGGTGCGGCTGCTTAAACCAGCCAGAGTCAAATGAGCTCACAGCATATCATCAGGCCAGATACAGCCCTAAACTGCTGTTCATACTTCAGCTTCATGCTTTTAAGGACCACACTGAGGTAACAAAGGCCAGGTGTCGGACAAACGTATCAGGCATCAATCAAGGGTCACCACTCCTACCAAACACACACAAAGAGGGGAAGGCGAGCGTTTCTGGGAAGCTAACTGACAACTGAGAGAGTCAATCGAGGTGTCGGGAAATTCTAATTACCCACCTGTAGTTCTTTGAAATTGAACGAGGGTGGAGAGCTATGTATGATTATGACGTTTGGCTCTACCAAAATTAGCACCGTCCACTGCCTATGTTTCGGAGCACAGGGATCACTTTGGCCACATAGAAAGCATTATGTCTCAATGTGATAAATGGGTTTAATGCTGCTTCGCAGTGGGATTTCCCTTTTAACATACACTGCGATTCTGGGGCTGGGCCTTGTATAAAAAAGTTATTAATTGTCTGATGATGATAATTGATTCCAGTTACTGTGAGTAAAATAAATGCATGAGAAACCCATTTTCTTAGAATAGATTCCCTATACTTCTGGTATTAACTATATATTTGCTTGGAAAAGTTGGAGAACACAGCATGACGGTATGCTAATTGTTGAATCAATGATTGCTGCAGGGGCTGCATACTTGCATTGATCACACTGTTTACCCAGGCCTAAGTTAGATGTTGCCTTCTACTACACCTCCATTTTGCCATCCTATGAGGAAAGATGAGTGTAGTAGGCAGAGAGCAAAAGTGGACAATTTTATCAATTGGCCCCACCAACCCCCTGTAATTTTTCAAAAGTGGCCTCCAAGGGAAGCTATGTGAGTAGCACTGATAGGGGATGTAATAAATAACAATAATAGTGTAGTCATTTCCTCTGCATTGCTGAGTGGAGTTGGGTCGGATCAGTGGATCCTACATGCTGAAGAAATACAGGCGGTAATCAGTGTCATCGTGACGTCTTATCTCCAGAAGCAGATAGACTCTTATTTATTTATTTTAGCCATATTCTCAAATGCTGCTTCCTCTGCTAAATATAATACCCCCCCCCCCCCCCCCCCCCCCCCCCCAAGACAGGTTTTTCCAAGAGGTGAGGACCGATAACCCCCTGGTGTGCTCAGAAGCTATTATTCAAACTCTGGCCGGGAGACTGACATCAGAGATAGCGTGATGGACTGTATGGTTTCGGGACGGGAACATGCTACCGACACGAAGGAGGCATGCTGCTCCAGTTGTAAAAGGAGGTGGATTTATTAAACCGAGGGATTGTCGACTGTTTTTTTTTCTATTTTCCATTTTTGACGACTTAAAATTCACGCTGCAACGCTTGATCCCCCCCCCCCCCCGAATCAGATTGCACCTTATCAGACTAGGCAGACTGTGTATAGAAGCCATCTTTAAGATACTGCGGCAGACTGTGAGCTCTCGCTCCGCGCGCGGCTCAATAGGCACATTAGCCACATCATTATCGCAGGCCCGGTGACACCGCTGTTGCTTTGAGGTAACCCCCCCCCCCGCTGTCCGCTCTCCCTGAATATCTAATTGGAAAGCATATGTTGGCCTCGTATAGGAGCATTAAAAGAGGATGGATTTTGTACCGATTCTGTGACTTCAAGGATAGGACTTTTGCCCCCACTGTGATGATGTGAGAAAAGGAAGCGGCGTACGCTGACACTGTCACAAACAACTTTGTCACCTTGTCAAATAGGATTTGATTTGATTTTTATTTGGAAATTACAAGCACATCATTAAAACAAATTATCATGATCAATTTGTATTCCTGAGGATATCACCTAAAAGCATTAATTAAAACACTTATTTCCAAGGTGGTCCTCGATGGAAGACATAAAAACATAAAAACATAAAAAGAATAAGAATATTACAACAAAAAGACAGTATCCCCTGTCTACTCTAGCCCTGGAATCTGTTTCTGCCCTATGGCTGCTGAGCCATAATTTAGCCTTTACCTTTGTTTTAAAAATGCTTTTGGTTTTGACTTTACTTGGTACGCACTAGGCAGAGGTAGTTCATTCCAGAGTACTATACATGTGTAAAAAAAAAAAAAAAAAAAAAAAAGGAACTTCTTGCTATCTTACTCCTAACTTTAGGAACACTGCAAGACATAATTCTAGCTATGGTGTTATGATTGTGTAGCTCTCTTACCATAACCACATGACCTTTTAAATATTCAGGAGCCCTGTCATTAACAATATACATGTGGTTTAGCTTAAGTTGTTTTACTCTTTTTTACTACTGGTAATAGTCCTATACTTCTTTTCTTTCTATCAGACCTATGTGTCCTGAGAGGGGCGTTTAACACACATTGTTCTGTGCAACCTGCAGTTTATTTTTGAGCTTTTCGGAAATACCACTATACCATACAGGAAGCGTTTCTTCGATATTATTAAAGTGTTTGCAATGGGGAACTGCTTCTAATTAGAAAATCTTGTCAAAGGGGTCCTCACTTACTACACATTACTAAGGACTGTAATGCAACGACTGTTTAGAATCAACCGTCAGATCACATGCTTATTCCACAAAAATGTAGAATCAAATATCTGGCTGATGTGCTTTTTTAACAAATAATGTTCCCAAATGTCTGTGTGTGTGTATTTGTATCTCTCTGCTGTCCTGTAAAATGCACCATAATTTCCCTATTTTACTATTCTGTTGCTTATGGAGGGGGGATTAACTGGTGGCATCTATTTTACAGTCACTACAATTTAAATTAAGTGGTCATTTGGTGGTTTACAGTCATTTTAATACAGGTCTTGTTGTTTTCATCTGCATTTACCTCCCTCTCCTTACTTCAATAAATTACAAGTATTTATACATTAGGCATAGGACATTTGTGTCATAGTATATAAACTGTATTTGTAATAAGGTCACAGGTTTAATGGAATATGCAGAGGTGATCTGAAATTGAGGATGTACTTTTTAGGCATATGGTATTAGTTTTAAAGTAACTGGCTTAATGGAATATGCAGAGGTGATCTGAAATTGAGGATATACTTTTTAGGAATATAGTATATCGGTATGTATGTGACTGGATCATTGGGTATGGTATGTAGGATTTACAATCCACATTGACTGTGTTTACGATGTGTGCGAACGTATCAAATGTATATTCGTTTTGTACTTGTATAGTACTTGTAGTAACTGTGCTATGGACAGCCCAATAGGGCTAAAAGAGAGAGAAAGAAAAGAAAGAATCAAATCAGTGCTCATTTTAAAGGTGCTATAGATAATATTCAACCAGTAGATGTCACACTAGAGCACCAGCATGTATTTTATCCAATCAGGTGCATTCGATGTGGGGAAATGGGAAGTAGGGAGGGAATACATGTAAACAACAACATTCATTTTGGACCCGCCAAAATGTTTTAAATGATAAAATCATTCATCAAAAAGGTTGGGGCAATACTTTTATTTTGTACCTTATTTTGTACCTTTTTTTTAATGACTACTCTACATAAAATGTTATCTATAGCACCTTTAAATTGTGAAATTGAAACAGGAACCAAACCATCGGCTTCCCAGAGCCAGAGTCAGTCAGACAAGGAGAGTAATTTTGTCTTCTGTGCATCCTTAGAGTGCTCCCTCTGATGAGGCATGTGTCACTGCCCACCCATTCGCTGATAGCCCACTGGTCACTCTCCAGCTCTCTCATTTCTCTCTGCAGGCCTTTGAAGCCCAAGCCTTAAATTAAAGATCTACAGATATAATCCCTCCCTTGCAGCACTCGGGGGGGCCTCCCCGCTTCATCCTGCTCAGCAGTTTGACGTCAGTCTTTTCTACAGTAAGTAAAGGGAACTTTTACAAGAGGTGCACATAAAGAAGTTATACACAAAAAAAAGTGTAGATCTTACATTCAAATCAGGGTGACCATGAAGGTGGACTGAAAACAGGATGACATTAGATTTTCAACAAGATGGCAGTGTAATGGTGTCGACATCGAGGTCCTCTTTCTTCTTTTAAATTTTTTTTACGAGACTCTCTCGCATTCAGCGTGATCGTCTGGTAATCAACATGTTCGCTAATTGCGGACATGCCCCCATCGTATCGTAAAGTCAGAGAATACGATGGAAACCGTACAGCCAGGCTGGCTTGGCATAATGCGCTGCGCTCCTTAACTAATCTCACGAGCGTGGAGAGGACACCCTCCACCCAATCTAATGTCAAATAGTAAGCCACTCTGCCGTCTGAAGTGAACGGAGGAAGCCCTACAACGTGACCGTGTCCCATTAAAGGGCCACTTCACCAATGTTCAACCTTAATGCCGTCGTTCTGCTGTGAAAAGGACATATGATAATCAGACATAAAACGTAGTGATGTGTTGCGTTTCGAGAGCTTGGTCCTCAGTCACCTGGTGGAGAGTAGACCTCTGGGCCCTCATGCATCAACGTGTTCTACGCACAGATCTGTGCGTAACCCGTGCGTACGATCATTTCTAAGCAAAGAGTGGGATTCATCAATTTGAACTTGAACTTGACTTCGTGCGTACATCTACGCACAGGTCAGACCTGGCGTACCTCGCGCCCAGTGGTAGAATATATTATTACAACAAGGAAATGAGCTTCTGTGCATAATAACACTGGATGTTCTGTATGAACCGTAGTTCATTATAGTTCATTGTAAGATAGCAACAGTAGTGTAATTATGGTCAAAACCCTATAAATAGCATTTGGAATAATAGATCTTTCTCTCAGAATGAATGCAGCATGGTTTATATAGCGTTATCGGAATATACGGGGTGTAGGCTACTGACTGACTGCGCTCCGTGTAGCTTGATTGATTGATTGATTGAAAAGTTTATTAACAGATTGCAGAATGGGTACAGTACAGTACAGCTCAGTACATACAATTGTTAATTGGGGATGCAGACCAACTTTCGTCCTGTTTACATCAGTGTCCCCCATTTTCAATTCATCATAAATCATAAAGCTCAACTCGTTATTATTTTGCGCACAGACCGCCGAAACACAGGAACGTTTTGATTATATCTAAAAGGCTTTACGTTAAACGAAACAAGTGGAATATCGAAGCTGTAAGCAGAATAAGTCATATGAATATAGTGTTCTTCCCCCTTTTTACTGTACAAGAAAGAATAGAAAACGCATTGCAATGACACCATGCAGATAGTGGACAGACTATATGATGGGATTCAAGTTCGCGTTTTTGTTGCTCATAGTCATAGGCATGCTGTCAGAGTATGATATCTTAATCAAACATTCTAGAACATTTGTCGTCACAGATCATGTCCTAATGGAACATAGGCTATGGCATGGATCGTGATATTGTGTGGACTGTTATTATTACTGTACGGCGGTACCACCCATTGTGACAGCAGCCTTGAGTCCCGCACACAAACATGATGGAATTCAAGTTCATGTATTGAAAGGCAGGATACATCATACATGCAGTGAGATTCATTGTTCTTGTATATGCTCTCGTATTATATTGTTTATATAGGCTACCCAATACTGACATCAAAATAGATTGTAGTATGCCTCTAGAAATCATATGCAGCAGGTAGAAAATTGACGGGAGATCCATCGCGATTTGGAATAGAATTGAGGAGAACTTTAATCCGTGGGTATTAATCAAACAACACGGGAAAAGGCAGTCATATTCCAGCGCGGTCTTTATTAGCCGACAACAAAATAGATGCCTCTAAAAATCATATAGCCAATCGAACACAACTAATAAAGGCATTCATATAACAGCACGGTTATAATGACACACAACCAACGCCAAACAGTGGTCAACGAACGGTCTTTATTAGTATTTTGAGCTGTCCAGGCAGAATTGCAGCAATGGTCTTAGGGAGCCTTTGATATCTGACATCACCGTTTCCAAGTCCGCCTTTTATTTATCCCATAAATCATAATACGCGATAGTGTCTTCTTGGTTCGACAGCAGTGAATTCTCCGTGGAGTTTCTCGGAGTCCCGCTCGGGTCGGTCGGTCCATTATTTCACATCCCATGGGGGGTGTTTCCTCATTTTCATGACCATATATGGATAATCATGCACGAGCATTGACAGTAGAACAAAGTGGTATTCATCAACACGGCAGGGCATAGAGCCTGCTTACGCACGTGTGATGAATGCCGACTTCCCTGTGCGTACGCTAGTTCTACATTCCGTGCTTACGTGTGGAAGTAGGTCAAGTTCTACGTCCACGTTGATGCATGAGGGCCCTGGTGATCTGCAGATACCAGTGGCGGACTGGCCATCGGGACGTTCGGGACGAATCCCGATGGGCCGGAACCAAAGTGGGCTGGCCCAAAAAAAAATAATAATAATAATAATTTTAAAAATGTTTGGCCAGTGTGTGGGCCAGTGTGTGGGCCACTAATGTGGGCCGGTGTGTGGGCCAGTGTGTGGGCCACTGGGCCAGTGTGTGAGTCGGTGTGTGGGCCACTAATGTGGGCCGGTGTGTGGGCCAGTGTGTGGGCCAGTGTGTGGGCCGGTGTGTGGGCTGGTGTGTGGGCCAGTGTGTGGGCCAGTATGTGGGCCGGTGTGTGGGCCGGTGTGTGGGCCAGTGTGTGGGCCAGTGTGTGGGCCAGTGTGTGGGCCGGTGTGTGGGCCAGTGTGTGGGCCAGTATGTGGGCCGGTGTGTGGGCCGGTGTGTGGGCCAGTATGTGGGCCAGTATGTGGGCCGATGTGTGGGCCGGTGTGTGGGCCAGTGTGTGGGCCAGTGTGTGGGCCAGTGTGTGGGCCACTAATGTGGGCCGTAGGGTTGCCACCCATCCCTTAAAATACGGAATCATCCCGTAATTGGAAACTAAAAGATGCATTCCGTATTGAACTGATACGGGACGCCCTTTGTCCCGTATTTTAAGGTTGCCAGTTTAGTGAGATAAATAAGCCAGCCGACCTACAAAAACAAGCAAAATTGTGTCCAAAAGTTGCGGAAAATAAACAGACTTGACAACTCTGGTATGATGGGCGTGCGCTCAGCAGCTCACCGACCAATGAGAATTAGCGCGTTCACGTTGCTAAGAAGAGTTCTGTGCCGTTGTGCCAATCCTCCGTCTGTGCGCTGCGTGATTTCTTTTCGAAGACGCTTTGAAAATGTCTACAGCAGGCGTCCTAAAAAGACAAAACGCCTCCAGAAATACAGACCTGAGTGGGAAGAGGCAAACCACTGGCTTGATAGCGTGCGTAAGTGGAGATGTTTACAAAGCAAACTGTAAAGTATGTAGGTGTTTTCTGTGGCGCATGGTGGACTGACTGACATCAGACCCAAGCACATGTCACAGTTCTTCATAACTGAAACATCTCCTGAGATTGATTCGGTATGGGATATTACATCTTATTTATCTGGTTGTGTTTTTAACTAGATGTCAGTATTTCTATTTACCTGCCCTGGCAGCCAGGAGCATACTCTTCTTTGCACTTCATTTAATTTGGGTCACACAAGTGTTTCATTGTATTATTGTCCTCTTTCAGTAAAAGTGTTCCCAGGCTTTGTTTTTACAGCACTTTATTCATACAGTATTATGCTCAAGTTGAGGCTATAGTTCAGCCAATTTATTTAAACAATGTTAAATGCAAATAAAGCACTTTAAATTTTAAGTATGACTAAATGCTTTCTTGACTATATATAGTAACTGTTCCAAAATGCATAGATTTCTCTGTATTTTAGGGGTTTGGGGGGCTAGCTCTTTTTAATATAAATGTCATAGATTGTTTTATTTAGATTTCATAGATGTCTATGCATTTCAGGAGTTTGGGGGGCCTAACCCTAAACCTAACCCTAAAACCGAAATAAAGTAAAAAAAATAAAATAGTGACAAAATCCGGCAATTTTCGCCCAAAAAACGCCTCAAAACCGCAACAAAAAAAATGTGCGCGCTACACGCACGCTCTATGATAGGTGTCCCTTATTTCTATTGGTCAAAGGTGGCAACTCTAGTGGGCCGGTGTGTGGGCTGGTGTGTCTGAATGTCCCGGGCTGAATTTGTGTCCCAGTCCGCCACTGGCAGATACTATTTCCTCAACTATTTTCACCTCTAGTAGAGCCCAACTGGAGAGAAGTTGGTTGCTTGGGGGCTCCCAGGAAGACACAGAGCACGTCGGTTTTCCCGCTTGATTAGCATGCATAACAGAACGATAGGATTAAAGGGATATTTCACTTTAGTAGTTCAGAAGTATGATATTTAGACTTGAAAGTGAATGAGGAGCCTGACACCTGGGAGGAATGGTGGTACAGGCAGCGGATGAGGACAGCAGTGGTCTCTAGCTTCTCTATAGTATATAGATACTGGACTGTATAGGACTGTTGATTGATTGATTGATTGAACATTTTATTACCAGATTGCAGAATGGGTACAATACAGTACAGCTCAATACACACAATTGTTAAGGGGATGCAGACCAGAGAAAGACTTTCGTCTTGTTTACATCAGGGTCCCCCATTTTCAATTAATCATAACATATATGACATACATGACATACAGATAGACAGTACTGCTACTAGATACATTTATGACATACCAGATTTACAAATACAGTACTGTTTTTGATACAAGAAGAGTCTAAAAAAGAGAGTATATACATTTGACGAAGAAACTCTACATCGGAGGAGGTTGGTAGGTAGGAAGTTGGTAGGAGGGGTGTGGTGGGGGGGAAACTGTACATTGGAGGGGGTGGGGGAGGGGGGTAACTGTACATTGGATTATCGACTAAACCTTACTTGGTCCCAAGAAGAGGGTCTTGTGTATTATTGGGTTAAATAGGACATTTATTGTACATTGAAGGGGTTGCGTTAGGACATTTACAGGGGCCTGTGAAGCTCTGTATCCCATACCCCCCCCCCCCCCTACCACCCCCCATGCTGCTTTGACACCTGCATTTTCCCAAGGGGATTAATAAATGATCATTTTATCTTATCTTACTTGTAGATGCACATAGAGGTCAAATTTCAGATCTTTTACAAGTTCTACTAAAGTGAAATATCCCTTAAGGTTACAAATCAAAGCGAAGTGGCCCTTTAACAACACATTTATTCTGTAACATGTACACACACTTGGGGCTAATACACTTTAATATTGCTCACCATACCGATCAAAAGTGATCACCCACTTGAAAGTCTAATATGAGAATTATTGATTGAGTTTGGACACACATCTCATGGCTAATATTGTTTCTAATACAGATATCGATGGCACAGCAGGTCGCCACATTGGAAGGTTCAGGTTCAGGAACACCAAGCATACCTGCACTCTCAAAATTACTTCATGATTGCGCAGTAAAAATCACTGAAATGTATATATTTCTGTGAATGCATACAGTACAGAGTAAATGCAGGACTGCTTTTATATAGTGCTTTTTATCCAAAGCGATTTACAACTCATGCCTCATATTCACCCATTCACACTCCGATGGAGGTAACCATGCAAGGTGCCGACCTGCTCATCGCAGTTAGGGTGTCTTGCTCAAGGACACTGCGACACGCTGCCGGAATAGAATCCGGGAACCTTCTGATTACCTCCTGAACTATTGTTGCCCCCAGAATAAATGGTAAATGTTGCATATATATAGTGCTTTTATCCAAAGCGCTTTACAATATGTTCCTCACATTTTACCCATTCACTCACACACCGACGGCGGAGGCAATCAAGCAAGGTGCCGACCTGTTCATCGGGAGCAGTTAGGGGTTAACTGGCTTGCTCAAGGACACTTCGACACGCTGGCCGGGAGGAGCGGGAATCAAACCGGGAACCTCCGATTACCAGCTCTCCCTCCAGTACTGTATATCTGTATGTCATGTATGTCATAAATGTCTTGATGAATTGAAAATGGGGGACCCTGATGTAAACAAGACAAAATAATTTTTCTGGTCTGCATCCCCTTAACAATTGTGTGTATTGAGCCGTACTGTATTGTACCCATTCTGCAATCTATTAATAAAGTTTTCAATCAATTCAATCAATCAATCAATCTCCCTACCTGTCGCCCCTTGTATGCCCTCTGGTCTCGTGCCTGGCCTCCTCTGGAGAGTTTGAGGTCACCGTTCCCTTGACATTAGCAGATTAACCAATTGAAGTCTAAACAAAGTGTGCAGATCCATGTCATCATCTTACTTCTCACACTAATCAGTGTCTGGGGAGACCCTTCACATTTTCTTCTGCTGAAATCATTAATCTAATCCTGTGTTAATAACATTGTCAAATTACATTCAACAGCTCCTTATCAGTCATTTTGAGCGTGGAAAGAGTTTAACCATTACCATACATGTGAATGTCACTTCTCTTATCTATGTGGCACAACCTACGCCTTGCTATAGCAAAATACTGGCGTCACATATCATATTAGAACTGATCATATCTGTTTACAAGTCTTGTGGTCTTCACAAAGGATATGAACTGCTTCCTTAAACATCTTGTGTCCACTTCAAAACAGGAAACCACTGAAACCTTAGCTTTCTCCTCTTGATACGTCAGCACTGTGTGGCACCCTGTCCGATCCACTCTGAATACTGGACCCTATATTGAATAACAATTTGTATACTGCAAATGTGTTTCTCACCAGATTGTTCAATAAACCTCTGATGAAATGGCTTAGCAGCATCTCTACACCTTTGCCCGCTTTACGAATGCCAGGAACAAGCACTCATTAAAGGTCCCCTGTCTTATAAATTGCCTTTTCCAGTGTTTATCATTGTTTTCTAGCAATGGGGGTTTGTATCAATGGGGTCTGTGTCTCTAATTCTCATTTTGGCTCATCAGTCTAGTCTCGAGTTCATGAGATCCTCCCTCACTCAACTAAGCCATTCTGAGTAGACTGATTTGCTGACGTGAATAAGGCACTGGTTGTAGTCACCGCCCACAATCAACAATTCGCTCAACAACAGAGCGAGTGGAATTACTTCTTCAAACGGGTTGACGTACGCGGGTACCGACAGAGACAGCAGAGAACGAGCGAGCGAGAGAGAGAGAGAGAGAGATAGAGAGGGAGAGAGAGAGATAGAGAGGGAGAGAGGGAGAGAGAGAGGGGGAGAGTGAGAGATAGAGAGGGAGAGAGAGAGAGGGACACAAGCATTTACACACAACCTCCTGACCGTGCGCAGGAGTGTGTGTGTAAATGTGTGTGAGCGTGCAGGGCAGGAGCTTCTCCACTCGCATATCACTGTCAAAATATCGTTGCACACGCTCCCACGTGCGCACCCGTATTCCGATCTGTGTAATAATATTCACAGGGGTATATATTGTCATTTGAAACAAGTTACCAATGCATTGTCCCGTGGGATTATGCCCCTCTGCGGCGAAATTAATTAGTATCCCCCTCAATCTCTCTATATCTCTCTGTCTGCTAGTGCAGACTGTGGGTGACTGTCACTCAAAACGCTTATGGGCCGAGCCCAGGCCAAAACAGCTTGAAATCTTGAAGTGGAAAAATGCTGCTTTAGAGTACTTGATTGGAAATACAAAACAATTAATTTTTTGGATTTTTTTTTTTTACAGATATGTTCCATAGACTCACAGGAATTGTGTAAAGTTGCCCAAATAGTGAAAGGAATAGCAAGACATGTCCCCTTTAATATTTACCAGTAATTCCTTACCAGTAATCCGGAATTGGAAGAAAAAAGTAAAGAAACCAGAAAGCAGGCAGCTACAATAAGCAATATATACAAATATAATACATTCAGTGACCAATACTTAATTCTTAACCTAGGAAGGCGTATGTGTATGTGTGTTTTTCTCTATAAAAATAAAGAATTTGAGGAGTATTTCAGCGTAAGGCAAATTAAAGCACGTTAATTGCCATGGCCTTTGCAATTTATTCTTTTTATGGATTTTTTTTGGGCAATTAACAATACAGAATAAAAAGTAAGAAATACATTTGAGTGAATTTCATATCAATTTGAAACCACGACTGGCTTTGAGCATCACTTTCCCCAGAAGTCAAGCTGCTGGTAAATAAATCATAACATATAAATAGAAGTGAATGGACACTAACTAAAAGGCACGTGTTGCTCCGCAAATACTTTTAATGATGTATTCCTTTGAAATAAAGAAATGAAATCAACCCCTGGGGCGCTGGTCTGGAATAGCCCAGCGACGTTGGCATTTCAAAATGTTCAATCTGGAGTTTTGTATATTAACTTTGCATTAATTTGCATGGTCCAAGAAAAGCAACATTTTCCGTTAAATGGCTGATTTTCTTTTCTGTCTCTATGAGAGAGAGAGAGAGAGAGAGAGAGAGAGAGAGAGAGAGAGAGAGAGAGAGAGAGAGAGAGAGAGAGAGAGAGAGAGAGAGAGATGCATTCAACAACACTGAAGATTCTCTATTTACAAAGACCTGAAAAATATATAAAGGGTGGAGAGATTACGTCTGTGTGTGTGTGTGTGTGTGTGTGTGTGTGTGTGTGTGTGTGTGTGTGTGTGTGTGTGTGTGTGTGTGTGTGTGTGTGTGTGTGTGTGTGTGTGTGTGTGTGTGTGTGTGTGTGCGTGCGTGCGTGCGTGCGTGCGTGCGTGCGTGCGTGCGTGCGTGCGTGCGTGCGTGTGTGTGTGTGTGTGTGTGTGTGTGTGTGTGTGTGTGTGTGTGTGTGTGTGTGTGTGTGTGAGAGAGACCAGGGGGTTACAGTCAACAGCATCGAAACTGCTGTCTATTACAAACATTATGGTAAATAGGTTTATAGCTATATTTAATACAGGACCGAACACAGAAATGACTGGGTCTCTGAAAAGGTCCAGTGAATAGGCCCTCCGCAAACCTGCATAGATTAGATTAGACAGCTTTATTAATCCCCAAGGGGAAACAAGTTTTCCACCAAAAACAACTCACACAGACAACAATCAATAAAACAATCAATCAATAAAACAATCAAAAAATAAATAACACCATAAGGACGAGAAGATAGGACCAGTACCAATTTCCTCTCTGACAAGCGGATACGAACCAGCTAGCCTAGCTAAAAACACCTCTACCGGAGTTCTAAGCTAGGCTAGTGGTCCATATCCACTTACATTAATTTGTGCTAAGCTGGCTATAGCTTGGAGCCGGATAGCTTTCTACTGAACACACAGAGAAGAAATTGGTATATATCTTCTTGTCTGACTCTGGTGAAAGTGTAAGCACATTTCCCATCATGTTGGTGTGTTCCTTGTGGACCAGGTTGCTGCGTTGCCAGGTACCCAGGTGGGGTACCTCCCGGGCCTTTCTGTGTGGAGTTTGCATTTTCTCCCTGTGCTCGCAAGGGTTTCCCCTCCCAATAAGATAAACCCAATGGAAAAACATGCACTGTTGCATCCCTGACGAAGATGGACAGGAGCACTTGGATTGGTCCCTGGGCGCCGCCCACGCCGCAGCCCATGTCAGCTCCAGGCTGCCCTTGGGGGGAAGGACGATGGGATGGGAAAAGTGTAGAGAGAGACATCATCGGCGACTCAGTGCATGTGTGTGTTCCTGTGGGTCGCCCCTCTCGCATGTGTGTGTTAATCTGCATGACAATTGAAGACTTCTTGTATCGGGGAGGCCATAATTTCAGTGGTTCAGCTCAGGAGGGGGGGGTCTCGTATGTTATGGAATCGCTGCACGTGGGGCGAGTGTTTTGGGCCGCGGGGGCCCCGGATTCGGGGTCTCTGGGAATCGGAATGTCATTGTGGCGTGATGTTCTGGTTCTCTGGAATGCTGGATTTGGGGTTCTCATGGGCCGGGAGCCGTTTATTGCTACAGACTCGATGGTAGGCGCAGGACGAGTGTTTTCATCCAGTTGTAGCACAACTATAGCCACACTTTCAGCGTGTCCCTATCCAACAAAGGTAGTCTATGGAAACTGTGCGAAGTGTGGCTCAACATTTTCTTGCACAATTAGGATATGCACAAACACAAACCATTGTTTAATATCGTTTAGATAACACTTTATCAACTCCCAACAAGGCAACCTAATCTTCCTCACTGACTTATACTTATAAAAAAAAAGATTTAGTCAGTATGAAAATCAAATGTGATCTGAATAGTGAGATCTTTTCTTTTCTTTTTTTTTCTCTCTTTCTTTTATTCTTTATTCTTTATTATATCTTGCTTTTGACCTCTAATTCTGTCTGTTATTTTATTTTTGTCATGTATTATTTTTGTTCTGTTTTTTTGTTTTGCCATAGTTTGTCTCTCCTGCCCATGTAAAGCGTCTTTGAGCACCTGGAAAAGCGCTATATAAAATAGATGTATTATTATTATTATTATTATTATTATTATAATTATTATTATTTAATTTTTTTCTTGTTTAACTGTGGATTGTGAGTTTCTTGTATAATGGTATAAATTATTATTTGTGTAAATTAGGTTGTACGCCGACCATTAAGTAAATACTTCTTTAGTTTAGGAATAAGGGGCAGGTAACTATAAGATTTATTCTTCTTCCTGCTCCTTTTGTCCATGGAATGTTATTTATGATTGTGTAATGAAGAAACTCTGATTGTATGATTCCATGTGGCAAATAAAAACTCTGAACTGAACTGAACTGAACTCACTAAAGTTTCCAAATCCTGGAGAGTGAATTGTGGAACAACTACTAGGACACTATGTCAGGAGCCATGGTGATTTAACTCCTAGTGTAACGGAGGTCCGTGAGTAATATCCACAGTCACGATGGACGTGTGTTGTGAAGTGACTGTGGCAGTAAGCGGTACTGCAAGTTAAACTCACTTCCCCTTAAAAGACACATAGACACATTACCAAGAAGTGAATTCACCTCTTGGTCTATGCTGTCGCCCGCGGTGTGGCCGACCCAGGTTCGAAACTCCATCGGGGCATCGGCATTTAACACAGCGCAGAAGGAGTAACAACGATCGGTCACACTAGGACACTATGACAGTAGCCATGGTAATTTTACTAGGACACTATGACAGTAGCCATGGAGATTTTACTAGGACACTATGACAGTAGCCATGGTGATTTTACTAGGATTGATTTATTGATTGGAAACTTTATTAACAGATTGCAGAATGGGTACAATACACTAATACAGTACAGCTCAATACACACAATTGTTAAGGGGATGCAGACCAGAGACTTTCGTCTTGTTTACATCAGGGTCCCCCATTTTCTATTCATAATGACATTTATGACATACACAACATACAGATATACAGATATATATCATGACAGTGCTGTTACATTTGTGACATACAAGATATGCAAATATACAGTACTGTTAAACAGAGATCCTAACAGAAAATATATACATACGAGGGGGAGGGAACTGTACATTAGGAGGGTGTGGGTGGGTGGGAGGGGGGGTTCGGACATTAACGGGGGCCAGTTTCGAATTACAGACTCCCGTAGGTGCTCTTTGAGAGCGGTTTTGAAGGTGGATAGGGATTCACATTTGTTTACGGCTGTGGGTAGGGCGTTCCACATTGATGTGGCATAATTGTGAAACGTGTTTAGTCCCTTGTTTGAGCCGAATCTACAAGATACAAGATACAAGATACAAGAGTTTTATTTGTCACGGCATACAGGTATACAGTGAAATGCGGGGGGTCTCGCCCGCAACGATGTGCATAATACAAGTAATAATATAATATAAGAGTCCAACCAATAGAGCGACATAGTGCAATAACATGTAAACAAAGTAGGCATATCGGTATCTGTACATTCTTAAAGTGATATTTCCTTCTGTAAAGTGTCCGTAGTGTGAGCGTGTGCAGCATGAGTGTGTGTGTGCTCATGTTAAAGTGGCTGCTAGTGTGTGAGCGTGTACAGTGTGTGTGTTGTGTGTGTTCTCATGTGTGCTTGTGCGTGGAGGTTCAGTGTTCAAGGCTCTGATGGCCTGTGGGAAGAAGCTGAGCCTAAGTCTCTCTGTCCTCGTTACTGGTGCTCGCAGGCGTTTGCCTGACCGCAGCAGCATGAACAGGCTGTTGTTGGGGTGGTGAGGGTCTTTCATTATCCTGCAGGCTCTGGATTTGTACCTCTTGTATAGGACCTGCAGGGTTGGTAGTGCAATACCCGTGGTACGCTCGGCTGAGCGCACCACTCTCTGTAGGGCCTTCTTGTCCTGTGCTGTGCTGTTGCCATACCAGGCAGTGATGTTTCCAGTCAAGATGCTCTCTACAGCTCCGGAGTAGAAGGACTGGAGTATCTTCCCAGATACTCTGAACTTCCTTAACTGTCTCAGGTGGTAGAGGCGCTGCTTCGCCTTTTTTACGACTGAGTCTATGTGTGTTGTCCATGTCAGGTCCTCTTAGATGTGGACCCCCAGGTACTTGAAGCTGCTCACCCTGTCCACGGTAGCCCCGTTTATCCTCAGTGGTGTGTGTGTCTCCTGCTGTCTCCTCCTAAAATCCACAATCAGCTCCTTGGTTTTACCAATGTTCAGGAGCAGGCTGTTGTCCTGGCACCAGCGTTCCAGTACCTCAACCTCCTCCCGGTAGGCTTTCTCGTCGTTGTCCGAGATCAGCCCCACCACCACTGTGTCGTCCGCAAACTTCACTATGGAGTTGGAGCTGAACTTGGCCACACAGTCGTGTGTGTAAAGTGAGTACAGCAGGGGGCTGAGAACACAGTAGCCATGGTGATTTTACTAGGACACTATGACAGTAGCCATGGTGATTTTACTAGGACACTATGACAGTAGCCATGGGGATTTTGCTAAGACACTATGACAGTACCCATGGTGGTTTTACTGGCATATGGGTACATTTACTGATTCAGAGCTGTAAGCCCTACAATTAAACTGGATATATGCTGTCTGTGGCTGACAGTCGGTATATCCCTGGAATGGCCCGAATCCTCAAGGACACCTCTTGGCCATGCCACAGAGATTTAGTGATAATCATGTAAATGGCCTAGAAGTGGGGAAAAAAACAAGATTTAGATTAATCTAAATGGTTCTATGGTGTCACATCCATATTGATAACAGCTCTATGATGTTATCTCACATCATTATATTGTAACAAACTTGGGTTGTTCGTTATTGACGACTCTCAAGGCTGTTGTTATTTCTCACTTTATGTCTTTATTGCAAACATCAGATATGGCTTCGGTACAATTGACTGGATGCATCACCTCTGCACGTAACCGGAAGACTCATCGCTATAACTTCCCATGCATCAAGAGAGCGCACCCTATAGGTGCCACACCCTCTTATATCTTTCCCAGGTCAGCCCCTGCCCCCTCCCCTCTACAAACCCCGGGCCCGCGCGACCAACAGCGTCGCTTGCCAGTCCCAGGTTGGTAGAGCGCAGAGCGACAGCCCAGCCGACCAACGACCCAAATCCCAGCCTCGCTACAATATCAAAGTAAAAATAGAATAGAACAATAGAATAGAATAGAAATACTTTAATCATCCCGATGGAAATTTGACACTATAAATCGCTCACAGTAAACATTTAGACAGAACAAAGTCACGAATAAGAATAACAAAACAAATTGCCTAAGAATAAGAATAAAATATAGGCCTAAAAATAAGATAATAATAATAGAGTACGGACCGGGATTCACATTTTGTATGTTATGTATATACATTCTAGTATAAAATATACAATAACAAATATACAGTATGTAGACACTTGAATATTTCTGACAATGATTCAATGTGTCTAATGCTAATTCTTTGCATTCCCTGTGTCCGCGAGGACGTTGTGTTACCGGCGGACCAGCGTACCAGGTCAGTGAATCCTAGGCCCCATCCACTCCTGCTGCTCGACCTCCACTTCAACATTCCTGGCCTACAGTCGGGGACCCAGCTGGACCCAGCTCTGCTGCGTTCTCGCTACCAGGTGGCCATGTACAACCACTCCCATAAAGCAGGGATAATCCACCCTGCTACAAGTAAAAATATACAGAAGTATTACAGTAAGTGTAATATTGAACAGTGTTGTTTTTAAAGTAAAAGTCCAGGAAGATGGTAACTGTCACTCTGTGCTCAGTGATGCAGTGAGGCACATTGATGCATTGTAAAGTCTGATGGCTGTCGGAATGAAGGACTTCCTGTGCTGTTCAGTGCTACATAGGGAGTGTTAGTCTAGCACCAGTGGTGCAGTCGTGGTCACACCCGGTTACACGCCGTGTTACCAGATCACTGAGGCAGAAGTACGCGCGATCGCGCACGGATGTGTACTCGCGTGTACGCGCACACAAAAATGCGCTGTATCCATTCGTTGTGACTAGTACCCGGCCACCGTTTTACATAACAAAAAGCGCAGGTAGACTAAGTGTCTGGGTGTTGGCTATCTGAATGCATCTCCCCCTTCATTCTGTGTGACACAGGCAGTGGAGGTGAATACTAATGTGGCTCGGAATTCGTGATGGGGGTCTACCTGCTTATGATATTGAATCAAGCGTCTGTGCTGCGCGCCAGCTTTCCACGCGCACATTCACACAAATAGAGAGCAAGAAGAGCTTGTATGATAGAAAGATTGCACTTGCGTATATGCGCTTGTGTGTGTGTGCGTGTGTGTGCGTGCGTGTGTGTGTGTATAAATCAGTTCTGTGCGCATGCACGTACCCGCGCGCGCGTGCACGTGGCGTGGCGTGTTACCAGTTCCCATATTACGACTGCACCACTGTCTAGCACTGAACATGCTCCTCCTGTCAGCCAAGTCTGTGTATAGTGGGTGGGAGGGGTTTTCCCTGATGGCCTGGAGCTTAGCAAGGCTCCTCCTCTCCGCCACCATCGCCAGAGAGTCCAGCTCCACCCCAACCACGTTACTGGCCTTCCTGACCAGTTTATTCAGACTGTTTGCGTCCCCCACTCTCAGTCCGCTGTCCCAGCAGGTCACAGCGTACAAGAAGGCGCATTCCACCACCGACTCATAGAACATCCTCAACATCCTTGTACAGACGTTGAAGGATCTCAGCCTTCTGAGGGAGTAGAGTCGGCTCTGGCCCTTCTTGTAGAGTGCCTCTGCGTGTTTTGACCCGTTCAGTTTCTTGTCGATGTGCACACACCGAGGTATTTGTAATCCTCAACCATGTCCACATCGACTCCCCTGATGGAAACGGGGGTCACAGGTGCACTCCTCCTCCTCCCCAGCTCCACAACCAGTTCCCTTGTCTTCGCCACATTTAGTTGCAGGTGGTTTTTATCGCACCATGTGATGAAGTCCACTACCAGTTCCCAGTATTCCCTCTCATCACCGTCCTTTATACATCCCACTATCACAGAGTGATCAGAAAACGTCTAAAGGTGGCAGGACTGACCGATAGTGGAAGTCGTTGGTGTAGACGGTGAAGAGGAAGGGAGAGAGGACTGTCCCCTGTGGGGCCCCGGTGTTGCTGACCAGTCTGTCTGACACACAGCTCCGTAGGCGCACATACTGTGGTCTGCCCGTCAACAACCCAGGACACACACATTTAAAATAGCATGATCACAAGCCTTTGAGGAGTACTTGACACCTTTTAGTTTTGTGAGAACAGTGCCAGTATGAGGCCAAATTACATCAAATCATCCCAGGTCTCCTTGCTATTATAGGACAAACATATGTTTCACGTTTGGTGCAAATCGAAATGACTCGAATCTCAAAAAACACCTTTCACAGGCTTCCTTTCTCCTTTGGCTGGTCAACATAAACACAGATTCCATCTCGGAAAAGCACATTAAATCGTTGTTTTTGCAAAAGATTTATGATTGCCCATTATCTGCTATTGTAGACCAGTGAGAGCCTGCAGGGAATTTGTAGCTCAATACTGGACCGATCAGTGCAATTTTGATCTCTATGTCTCAGGTACATGGTAGACAGCGAATAGGGTTTAAGGTCCAAAATAGCAAAGTTATCCTTTAACATAAGAATTTGTAGATGAAACAGAGTGATCTAGATAACTCATAATGATACATGTCCCATTTGAGATAAAATTATTTGCAGAACTATTTAGCTTCCAACTACCTGTACCAGGCATACACAGTTATTAATCTAGGTTTTTTTCAAGCCTCCATACATCATACAAAGAAGGATGTCATTGATTTAAATCCATTTTCCCATTTGGGTGAAAACATTTATAACTCTGACTTCTTTGTACCTCTCTAGACTCTGACCACAGCTGTCTGCGAAATACAACTTGTTTATTTGCCCCTGCCTACATAGACCTCTTCCAGTCACACATGACATAATGATACAGTGGTCCCTCAACCCACTAATATAGATGTGGATAAGAGTAACTCACCCCTAATCAAATATGGCAAAAAATTATATAATTATATGGTGAATACTGGTACATCAGGACTTAAAGGGAAGTTTTAGTTTGTTCCTCTCATTCACCAAACATATTGATCATTAATCAGTGACAGTTGTAGTTTAAGAAGCCTGCTTCCGATGTTCACCTAGCTAGTTGCTAACAGACAATTTAGTTGGCTCCAAACTGGTCGAGATGAATTTGGGCCAATATAATGCCATGTGTAAACTCCACAGAAGTAATTAGACTCTCTAATTAGCTCTCCGATTTATTACTGGTGATAGATATGATACTCACTACTGCATCCTGTATGATAAATTGGGGTTGGTCTTCTCTGCAGAGAGGCTAAATAAACATTGGTATCTGTTTATCTTTAAGGCCATTGCCGGGAAATAACTACCTTATATCACAATGTTGCTCAATTGGAATTATGGACCCTATCTGACGTGCTCAAATGACTGGCTTACGATTAAGGTCCCCAGAGTAGAGACTGAGCTTGGAAAGTCAGCCTTTTGTTTTAATGCTCCAGCTTCTTGGAATGATCTTCAACTCACGCTAAAAATCAATACCCCACATGGCCAATTTAAAAACATGATTATAAATCTCCCTTCTTCAGTTTGTAACTGTTTTAAATGTTGATCTTTCTTTATTTGTTCCATGTGTGCATTTGTCTTATTTATTATTCAATGTCGAATTATCTAAACTGATTTACCTGTTTTATTTTTTTATTTTTACCTTTCTTTACCTGTTTTAATATGCCTGTAATCTCAACCGCATTGAAAACGAGGGAACCCTCAATGTTTCTTTGAGAATTAAATAAAGGTTTGAAATTAAATTAAATTAAATTAATTACAAAAAGTACATTAAAGGTGATATAGTTAACATTCAGCCATTAGATGCCGCTCTAGAACACCAGCATGTAATTTATCCAATCGGGTGCATTCCACTTCATTACATCAATCATTTCTTTTAAAGAAATACTTTTATTCTGCACCTTTCTAAAAGCTCTGTGGATGTATTAAATTAGTACTCTATATAAAGACTTTAACTATAGGACCTTTAACTATCACACATTACAAATTCTCCTATTAAAATGTCACAGGTAATTTTTACAACAGTCTGTTGTTGTGGGACTATTTTCTCTCCGCCCGAGTATGAGTCACCATCTTTCAGCACAACAACAGCAGTGATTAGGCAGATAATTCCACTGCGGTCGTGATTCACCCACAGCACACTAGGATGAGATTCGCTTTGCTCTCCATCAGGACGTGTACTAGAATTATAAGATGAGGAAGGGTCACGGTCCCAGTGTTCTCACTGAAGTTATTCAGCACAAGGGACAACACTACTAAACACAACACTACTAAAGTCATGGAAAAAATAGTATACGAACAGGTCGAAAAGTACCTCGTGGAAAAAAATCTAATCTACGAATTCCAATCTGGCTTCAGAACATCCCACTCCACTGACACATGCCTTCTCTATTTGAAGGACCACATCAAGCAAGAGGTGGACGCGGGCAAATACTGTGGCATGGTCATGCTGGACCTACAAAAGGCCTTCGACACTGTCAATCACACCATTCTGATTGACAAGCTAAAAGCAATTGGTTTTGATAGTTTATCAGTGAGCTGGATACAATCCTACCTGGAGGGGAGAGAACAGATGGTGGAGGTAAACGGTACCCTATCCCCCCCCCCCCTCACAGTGAACTGTGGTGTTCCACAAGGAAGCATACTAGGACCGCTACTGTTCCTAATTTATGCAAATGACATGTCGTCAGCTTGTGACTGCAACTTGTTTTTGTTTGCGGACGACTCAGCCCTGCTGGTCTCTGACAAGAACAAGTTACAGGTTGAAAAAACCCTCAGCTCGGAACTAGGCAAAATCTGCATATGGCTCGCCGACAACAAACTATCATTACACATGGGCAAAACAGAGTCCATTCTCTTCGGTTCAAATAACAAACTCAGCAAGACCGACGGCTTCTCAGTTACAGTGGGTGACAATATTGTCACAAGGAAAGATGAAATTACCTATCTGGGTTCCATCCTAGAGGCTAATCTTTCCTGTGACAAAATGGCATCCAATGTAATAAAAAAAAGTCAACAAACGAACTCGATTCTTGTACCGGATCTCCTCTCTGGTAAACAAGAATACCCTGAAGACTCTGGCAGGAGCACTCATTCAAGGGTACTACGACTATGCTTGCACCTCATGGTACCAAAGCACCTCAAAGGCACTAAAAACCAAATTACAAACATCTCAAACTAGTCAGACTACTGCTTGACCTGACTCCTAGAACCCACCTCACCCCTGCCCACTTTGCCAACCTAGGATGGCTTAGAGTAGACGACAGAGTACAGCAACTTGCAATGGGCCTGGTCTACAAGATACACTACACGACCAAGGTACCCATGTACATGTCAAAATACTTCCCAAAGGTCAGTAAATACCACGATCACAACACCAGAGGGAGCTCCACAAATCATGTGAAACCCAGATTCGGCTCAAACAAGGGACTAAGCACGTTTCGCAATTATGCCACATCAATGTGGAACGCCCTACCCAAAGCTGTAAAGGAATGTGAATCACTACCCACTTTCAAAAACACTCTCAAAGAACACCTACGGGAGACTGCAATTCGAAACTGGCCCCTACAAATGTCCTAACCCAGTTGTACAGTAAAGACCAAGTATGGCTTTATCAGTATTCCAATGTACAGTGTCCCTCCCCCCTACCCAACCCCCCCCCCCCCCCCCCCCCCCCCACCTCCAATGTACAGCCCCACCCAACCCCACCCCACCTACCCAACCTCCTCCAATGTACAGTTTCTATGTCAAATGTATGTCAGTATTCCAATGTACAGTGTCCCCCCCCTACCCAACCCAACCCCCCCCCCCCCCCCCCCCCACCTCCAATGTACAGCCCCACCCAACCCCACCCCACCTACCCAACCTCCTCCAATGTACAGTTTCTATGTCAAATGTATATACACACTTTTTCTGGATTTTTTTGTATCACAAACAGTACTGTATTTGCAAATCTGGTATGTCATAAATGTATAGATGTAGCAGTACTGTCTATCTGTATGTCGTGTGTGTCATATGATGAATTGAAAATGGGGGACCCTGATGTAAACAAGACGAAAGTCTTTCTCTGGTCTGCATCCCCTTAACAATTGTATGTATTGAGCTGTACTGTACTGTACCCATTCTGCAATCTGTTAATAAAGTTTTCAATCAATCAATCAATACTTACATCTGTCTCCCTGTGGTAACGGGAAGCCATTTTCGAATGTTTCTATGATGACACTGACCCCGTCCTCAGAATTTGCAGACGTGAACTATCGCTGCCTAAGTGCAGACATTTTGCGGTGCTTCACCTGGCCAGTGGTTGATTTTGGGATGATCATAACACATTGGTGCTCTGATGATGATGATGATGATGATGATGATGATGATGATGATGATGATGATGATGATGATGATGATGATGATGATGATGATGATGATGATGATGATGATGATGATGGTGTGGCAGGGATGTCTCCATGGTTCACAGGCCTCTACACTCTTCTCTCTCTTTACCAGGGGGCAAACTAGGGCCTGCAGTGCCAAAATGTATCCCTTCGCAACATAATAAGATAGACTATTTGGTTGCAATTGAATTAGAGGTTTTGAGGTTATGTTAAATGTTGGCTCTTGGCCCTCTTTGTCAGCCTAGCTTGGCAGAAGAAATTGCTTTGGTACAGTACATCTGGCCACTTCCTCCTGGTGACATCTATATGATATGATAAATATATAATAGCTAAGGGCGCCCGGGTAGTGCAGCGGACTAAGCGTCTGTCTACCACCACAGAGACAGTGGGATCGAATCCAGCTGTAGTGCTTCCGGGTTGGACGACCGTCCATACTAACACAGTTGGCCGTGTTAGCGGGTGGGAAACCCGGCGAGGGTGGGTCCTGGTCGTTGTAAACAGCGACTCCTACAGTTAGGTCGGGGCGCCTGCACAGCAAGGGAAAGATCTAGGAGAGGTAGTGTGACCTTCCACGCGTTACACTCTCCCAGTGAGAGTCCGCGCTGCCGGGTGAAAAGAAGTGGTGGGCTGGGTACACATGTGTCGGAGGAAGCATGTGATAGTCTCCGCCCTCCCGGACCGACGGTAGGGGGTAGAGTGCGCAACGACCAGGAAGGGGATTGGGAATTGGCATAACGACTAACATTGGGATGGGAGGAAAATCGGAAAAAAAGGAGGAAAAAGATCATTTAAAAAAATATATATAATAGCTATAGGCCTATAGTAACTTATTACACCGAGAATTTTCCAGACCTCTCTAGCAACCCCTCCTCTATACCTATTCACATGGAGCCCACACGTCAGGCAAAAACAAAAGGAATGTAAGCACAATATCAAGAGTGGCTCCTTAGACTACAGATCACTATTTGATGGCAGTACAGATTCTACTTTTAAATGTGTGACCATATGACCGTGAGTGAGATCCAATCAAATTTCACAAAAACACATGGTAAACAGGAAGTGATGTATTGCTTGTGACTGCTTTGTCCAATTATAATCGGATGTTTGTCCTACTATAACAAGGAGGCCTGAGAAGTGTTGCATTATTTGGCCCTACTGAGGCACTATTCTCATCAGAACTAAAACAATCAATATGTATGATTACGGGTGGGGTCAAAAGGTGTCATTGACGATTGAGGGCATATACAGCACAAGTCTAGTTGGTATACTATTAGATAGATAGTATACCGGTATACTATCTAACTATAGTATAGATACTATATGGGCACGCTCTCTGAGTGGCCATGTTTTGAACGGGCACTGCACTATACCGTCTAACTGTAAAAGAAGGAATCTCTGCGTATCTGTGTGTCTATGGTCCTCAAGAATCGTTCATCCGATGTCTTCACTGTCCATGATGCTGGTTTGAAAATAATAAAAGTGATTTGAAAAGAATAGTGTAAATGTCATCGTGCAGTGGTGTTTCTACTTCTTCATAGTAGCGTGTGCTTCACACTGCACTTGAGTTGCGTTTAATTTGAACATTTCAAGCATTACCCGGAGTTCTGACACAAGCTGTAGTTTAGAACGAGTGTATCAAATCAACTAGCCATTAATCACGTCTGCGACTCAATGAGAGGCCCATTAGTTTTAGCTAATCCACAAAAAGCCAGGAGCAATGCTGAGGTTTCTGATGGCGAATAGGGAGAATTATTATTTTTCTTTATCTACTTTTTCTCCTCCTTTTTCTGTGATTTTGTCTCCCCATCCCAATTTACCTCTTGTGCCAATTCTCCCTCCCCTATCCTGATCGTTGCTTGCATATGCCCCCCCCACTGGCCGGTTGTAGGGAGGATAGAAGCCTTGCATCACATGTCCCCTCCGATACATGTGGAGGCAGCCTGTCACATCTTTTCACCTGCCAGCGCGGACTCTCATTTGGCGAGGAGTAACGTGTAGGAGGCTCACACTGCCCCCGCCATTTTCCTGACTTTGCTGTGCAGGCGCCCCAACCGACCTGTAGGAGTCGCTGTTCACAACGACCAGACTACCACCATTCGACTTCCCACCCGGTAACTCTGCCAATTGAGTTAGTATGACGGCCGGCCCAAGCCGGAGGCAACGCAGACAGCCGGATTCGAACCCGGTGTCTCTTGCGTTGGTGACGAGCGCAATGTACGCTGCACCACCCAGCCGCCCTAATAGGGAGAATTGTTATAAATCAAATTTAAAACGGACAAAACCAATTCATGTTATTCATAGTGTATTCTGGCTCCCTTGTATTTCCACTTTACTTATGCCGGAACTTGTACATGATGTTTTACAGAAACCTCACAGCACATTCTGTTGAGATTATTCCATTTTGCTAAAACTATTACTTAGGTGCATTTATCCCTCTCTGCAGTTGCACCATTTGTGGATTCGAAACATGGATGCCGATAATTGCCGCCGGTGCCACTGGACTGGTCCTGTTTCTGAGTGAAAACCTCATATCTCTGTGAAGGGTAAACATTTTATGAACTAAGAAAAACATTTTCAGATTGACAGTCGTATTTGTGAAGTTATACGTTGAAAGCGCCTCCGGGTCATTCGGGCCATGAAGGTTCCCCACAACATAGATAACCATGTCAGCCTTCAATTCAGGTAAAAATGTGAAAATCGACAAAATTGAGGTGCTGGTTTTTTGTGATAACTTGCCTGCACATCTTGCAGTTACAAAAAAAACATTCCAGTTAAAACCCATTTTCGGCACACTGTTGGTTTGTATTTTCCTCTTTGCATGTTATGATTAATGTTTGCAATCCTCCAAACAATACCCTGACCCAATTATCCAAGTGCTCTGATGCTCTTGTCTGCTAAGGTCATTTCTCATGGAATTCTCAAATGTTCACCTGACAAACGCTGACACCAGTGGCTAGGAAAAGAGAATTATTGCTCCCAATCTAGTCTCACTTAGATGGGCCACACTTCATTTCACTTTGGTTTCAGCCATAGACATAATCACGTTTTATATCTTATGGTTTTAGCGCTGTGTCAGTACAGATAAGGCCTGGGTGAAGTCATTTGTCAATGTAAATAAAGATAAGGGAGAGGGGGGGGACAGTGTGTTTGTATGTTTCCAACCAATCACCTGTCTTGTTGATGGGTGTCGTCTTGTGTGTGCATTAGCTATGTTTGTTTGCTATTGCACCCATGCAGTGCTGTGAGGGCTGTGGTTGGGTTAGGGGAAGGGATGGTAGAAAGAACAAACTAACTAAATCCATCTGAATTGACTGTTCACCAGTTCTTAGTAGTAGTAGTAGTAGTAGTAGTAGTAGTAGTAGTAGTAGTAGTAGTAGTAGTAGTAGTAGTAGTAGTAGTAGTAGTAGTAGTAGTAGTAGTAGTAGTAGTAGTAGTAATAATAATAATAATAATAATAATAATAATAATAATAATAATAATAATAATAATAATAATAATAATAATAATAATAATAATAATAATAATAATAATAATAATAATAATAATAAACTTTATTTGTATAGCACCTTTCATACAAGAATTGCAGCCCAAAGTGCTTCACAGCAGTAAAATAGACATAGAATGATCATATAATTGACAGAATAAAAGCAATGCAGAGAGTAAGAAAATGGTAAAAGCAATGCAAGTAATACAAATTGGTATGGTTAATTAATTAACAGAATATCATTACACACAACCAAGCCTGATGTGGAATAATGAAATACCTGTCTATTCCATTACACCTATGGACTAGATTAGCCACTTCTTCACACCCAAGCTTAGTATCTCTGTTCCAAATTACTTTGTCTATTTGACTGTTCCATGCAGCAATGCCACGCCTACTGAAATAATTTTACTAATGCAGCAAATGCACCGATCACTGACCAGGGCCTCGCCTCCCTGCTAGTATATAAGCAGGACAGTGTCATACAATCTCACTTCCGTAGCTTCCTTCTTGAAAAACAGGAAGAAAACAAGATGCTTTGGCAACCACAATTATAATACATAACCTTCATTATTATGCAAATTCCGATGTGGTTCACGATGTTGGAGGGAGTGATGGTTTTTGCGTCTTTATGTCCACCAGGCGGTGTAAGCCATTGAGGTGAACATAATATTTTGGGTCGGGTCATGTGTATGTGTATGCTCTCTATATCTCACATACTATTACTACAGGGTTGATCAGCCTGTAATTTGGTGCACGCAGTCACAGCTGGGCATGGATTAATGTGTGGGAGTATGTTTCACATCAGGCAACAAGATGTTTGTATTTTGTATTCATTTCCAGCATTGTTCATTGGTCTACATACAGTTCCATAGAAAGTTATGGTACACCTTTTTAATGCAAGAGGGAAACAACAATGGCTTCAAATGTGGACCACCTAATGTTGCTTTCGCACAAGGCATTGTAGTACTAACAAGATAGCTTGTACAACAAGATGACAAGATAGCTAAAGAGCTTTAGCGTTAGCTGATACACAAGTGAAACTGTTTTTCTTCTAACGTTAGCTAAGTGCTTGCAGGACGAATCGACTGGAACAGAATACAAAATACCAGAGGGATTTATCAATGGTTAGAACAATAACAGATGTGATCTTATGAGTAGCAGCTTCTAACTTTAGGGTGACCAAACGTCCTCTTTTGCCCGGACATGTGCTCTTTTCACGCCCGTTTTTTTTATATATAAAAAGTCATGAACATGTCCGGGTTTCATTGTTTTTCACAGGACAAATAAGTATCTAGTTCCATTGACTGGCATGTTGCACCGAATACTACGGTACTCTGTTGCGTGTGACATAATTATTCCCAGAGAAGACTGCTTTTCAGTGCTTTGTGGGCGGCGCTACTGCGCTCACACACAAACAAAGGAGGAAGCGGACCGATCAGACCAGCATTGATTCTGCTCACAATGCCAAAGCGAATGTACATTACAGATGAACTGCAGAGATAATTTGCAATTTACCGTCCCGGTCGAGACTAATGGGAGGCGGAGTGCAACGCATGCAAAGCTTGACCATTATGTTTCTGTGTCTAATAAAGCTTAGCTGTGCAAGTTATGAATTGAAAATGGGGGACCCTGATGTAAACAAGACGAAAGTCTTTCTCTGGTCTGCATCCCCTTGACAATTGTGTGTATTGAGCCGTACTGTATTGTACCCATTCTGCAATCAGGTTCATAAAGTTTTCAATCAATCAAGGTGAGAGTTTGATGGCAAAGTTGACTGAATTGATTGAAGTCTGCAGCTATACACAGAGAGAGAAAGAGAATAATTTTAAACAATTTTGATGCCTCAACATTTTTGGTTTGATTTATGATGATATAAGATGCTTATGATACAATCATTCTAAGGATTATGTGTGTAATCAATTTGTTTTGTACACTAATTGCAAGTTATGCAAATGTTCTAATACAGAAGAGGTATTATTTAGAACATTAATTAATTTTTTTGTCCAGTAAGACTTGAAAATAGCTATTATTTTGTTATAGGTTGATTAAAAAAAATATATATATTATTTATTATGTTTTTGGTAGACTTTTATTAGTTTATTGGACAAGTCCGGCAGAGAGGAAGGATGGGAGAGAGATATGGGGGAAGACATTCGGCAAAGGTTGCCGGGTCCGGGAGTCGAACCCGGGACGGCCGTGTTGCACTACAGTGCGTTAGGTGGTGCGCCACCCTGGCGCCCCTATAGGTTGATTTTTAGGAAGGTCGGGAGAAGATATGGGGGGAAAGACATGCAGCAAATGTACGTCGGGTTCGGGAAACAAACCCGGGTCAACCGCGTAGGTCTGCAGTGCAGTAACGTGGTGTGCCACCCTGGCACCCCTATCTTTGAGTAAACTTTGAGTAGCATTTATATCTTGAGGCTGGGGGCAAAAGAGTGTCCTCTTTTTTGGAAATCACAATATGGTCACCCTAAGCATTAGTTACTACAAAGCTGTTACGTTAGCATTAGCTAGCAAGTCTAACCAGTTTACATTCTGAACAGCTCTGACTTATTATAAGGGCAGCTAACGTTAACTGTGTTAGCTGAGGGGCGGCTAGGTGGTGTAGTGGGCAAGGCGCTCACCATCAACGCTGGAGACGCTGGGTTCGAATCCAGCTCTCGGCGTTGCTATCAGCTTGGCTGGTCGTTCATACTAACACAATTGGCAGTGTTAGGGGTGGGAAAGCTGATGGGTGGGTCCTGGGCGCGTGAATATTAAAGGCAACCAACTTGTGTTCAGCCTTTCGTTCAGCGTTTCTCTGATTGGCCACACAGCCACGTGACCGCGCTGGCGCGCGGCAGAGAGTTGCGCCGCCCGTGGCAGCGGCCGTCTTCTAGAATTGTTTACATCAGGGTGAACGCTGTTGTATTCGCAAATATGAGAGCCAGCAATACGCAGCTCCAGTTAACCTAATTTATACCGTAATGAATCATTAAAAAAATATACCGTTAACTGGAATATGTTGTTTCTTTACACATATGTTGGGATTATGTAATTGGTTTGTCATGACAAAACAATAAAAATCGCTACTTTACATCAGGGTGAACGCTGTTACGCTGCCACCACCCACTTCAATGACAGAGCTCTCAAGTTTCAAGTTTCAAGTTTCTTTAATAGTTGTCATACAGAAGTACAGAATACTTTTGTACAAAATGCTTCTTACTGTTGCGCTCCAGAGACTGTGCAAGACAAGATAAGTATGAAATAAAACATAGTAAAATTAGAAGTAAAAAAAAAGAAAAAAGGTCACAGTGTTCAGTTTAGACATATGTACAATGTTCGATGCAGAATAGACGTAGTTACCATACAATATACAATACTGTGCAGTGTACTAATATACAATACTATATAGTGCAAGGCAGAAATGGAGAAATGGGACGAGGTGCAATTTAGGTACAATTCACAGTAGGTGTACGAGTTGTAGTGCAAATCCTTTATCAATAAATATAAAGTGTAAGTGTGTTTGTGTGATCTAAAGTGTGGAGAGTGGGTGCTGCAGTGTGTTGTTTGTTTGAGTGAGTGTGTGCGTGTGGGTGTGTGTGCTGTGTGCATTTGATGGTTGTTGCATAGTGATTATTGTTCGTTTAGCGATTATTGTTCGTTTAGCAGCCTGATGGCCTGGGGATGCATAAACTATATCTTAAATTATGGCTATGTGTCTAATATGGCTGTCGCGAAGTCATTGATAAGCGACAGCCATATTAGACACATAGCCATAATTTAAGATATAGTTTATGCATTCGCAAAATATGAGAGCTCTGTCATTGAAGGGCTTCTACAACGGAGCACGGCCGCTGCTGCTGGAGCTGGACCGAGTCAAGCCGGTGGCGGGGCACGGAAGCCAGAGAAACCACCGCATCGCCCCGCTGGCGCTTCAGCAGCCTCCACTGATGTACAGTGACGAGTGAATCTGGTAGTTGGTTTATGACGTTAAAAACGCGAAATAACATAACGTTACAGCGTACAGGAGACATCAGCCTCCACACTGATGTACAGTGACACCCAGAGTTTCTAGTTACAGTAGTGACGCGTGAATCGAGATAGTCCTAACAGTGTTTATTATTAAGAGTCAGATAGTCCTAACAGTGTGTATATAGTCCTAACAGTGTTTATTAGTAAGAGTCAGATAGTCCTAACAGTGTTTATTATTAAGAGTCAGATAGTCCTAACAGTGTTTATTATTAAGAGTCCTAACAGTGTTTATTATTAATTAACGTCATAAACCAACTACCAGATTTATTTTGCACCAGGGAACTTGAAGGTTCCTGCCGCGCTCGCGGCAAAAGGGGGCAGGCTAGCGGCGTGGGGTCGTGGCCAATCAGAGAAAAGCTGAACACAAGTTGGTTGCCTTTAATATTCACGCGTCCTGGGCGTTGTGGACAGCGACCCCTACAGTTCGGTCGGGGCGCCTGCACAGCGAGGGTAGGATCTGGAGGGAGGTAGTGTGACCTTCCACACGTTACACTCTCCCGGTGAGAATCTGCGCTGCCAGGCTGGCTGCCGGCTGGCTGCACATGCGTCGGAGGAAAGCATGTGACAGTCTCCGGCCTCCCGGACCAACAGTAGGGGGGAGTGCACAACAACCAGGAAGGGGGTTGGGAATTGGCATAACGACTAAGAGTGGGATGGGAGAAAAATCGGAAAAAGGAGGGGGGGGGAAAGATAATGAAGAAATAAAAAATAAAAAAAACTGTGTTAGCTGGACAATGTTACAGTGATTTGTCTTTCATGTTCCATTTGATACAACATGACATTGAAACCAAGTGGTCACAGCTTAGCTACTTATTAGCAAGACTAGCATGCTATATATTTTGTCACTGGAGCTATCATGCTACCATTAGCTGTACAATGCTATGGCAAAAACTACTTTCATTCAATATACCACTTAGTCTTGACTCGCCAATTGCAAACCATGCAGCTTCCAGTTTATGCTTGTGAGATCCGACTTGTTTTTCATATGTGTATATAATGTAAATATCTGTAGATGACAGCAAACATCTACTCTGATGGATCTATAGATCTTAAAAGAGGAGACAGCCAGTGTGTGTTTCCACGTTAGACGGTGATAGAGCCACAGAGCAGGGTGTGTGAGTGATAGAGCCAAGGTCATCGGCCGAGGTGTTAACATCAACAGAGATAGTAGGCCACTGGTAGGGGAAGGGTCAGAGGTGTCAACACTGTTGCTATAGTAACAGTTAAGAGAGAGAGAGAGCCATTGCTATGGCTCACAGCCGTTGCTAGGCAAATACACTCTATAGCTGGGGGTTCTTCCGGGTTGAGTCAGACTAGGAAACAAAGCTGACGGGTAGACACGTTGACAGAGAGACAGAGCAATAGCTGGAGGGTGTTGGAGGGGTCTCCCCTCCCCACCTCCTTAGCCTCGAGGTAGCGAGCTTCGGCTAACAGGAAAGGCTTTTGGCTAACCACTAGGCCTCAACCATCTTCGAACTGATAGCAGGAGAGACCGGTAGATTTAAGGAATTCAATAGACCTTCAAAGACTTTTCCGAACTGTTTTCCATCTGGTACAGAGGCTATGTTTACAGAATAAACTTCAACCTCAAGAAAAGGTATCACGTTTCCAGTGTGTCATTTTCTTCTCAGTCGGATGCAGTAACGGGGCAGAGAGAGGGTATCAGTCAGTACGAGGAGTAAGGTATAAACAACACAATGCAGGCATCACGGGACACAGAGAGATTACTGGCTGAAAACTTGATTATCCAACAAACTGGATTAGCTATATTACATTATATTGTCCTAGAGCTGTATATAAAACAGGGTAACGTAAATATTAATGTGAAAACTGTCATAAGGACAGGTGGCTTGGATTGTCTGGTGTCTGAATTAATGGGTGACTATTCCCGTCTGCGATCCAGTGGTTGTAGTAGTGACGTTGGAGGTGCTGTTGAAATGCAGCGCAAGCTAACATTACTAGAACATTTTTGGATGTAGAAACAAGGCAGCCATCCCAGTCAAAGCAAATAAATGAATCAGTTAATAACTAACTTCACATGTTAATCTGGGTGTATTTCATGAGTGGGAGTAGTGCTGCTTATTAGCTGGATGAATTCATGAATGACTTATGTTCAAATAGGTAGTCGGATGAGCATCAGTCTCCAGAATGAGATTTTTGTTTGGCAGAGGGAACAAATCCCTACAGTAGCAGATCTTACTAACTTTGATTGTTTGTCATCATTGAGTCCCAACAATTATGTTCAATCTGACACCATCCACAAACAAACAAACAAACAAACAAACAAACAAACAAACAAACAAACAAACAGGGGAATCATCAGCATTGTATTCATTATGGATTCATGAAAGCTAACTGAAATATTGATTAGCAAATATTTACTGATGTTAGCTAACGCTATGCTAATCAAGATTAGCGCAATGGTAATATTCCTCTATTTGTTAGGATGTCAAAGGGATATGGCATGTAGCAAGCTTATTTAATGTTAGCTATTTAATGTATCACTATAGGTAAGATCATGGTTTGTTTTCTTTTTCTATTCATTGGCTAGAATTTGCATCTTTTTTTGCCTATTTGAAATGTGGAAATTATTTGACCAATGCACCTATCACTGACCAAGGCCATGCCCCCCTGCTAGTATGAGCAGGGCATTGGCCCTTCCTCTTCTTTCAGACCGAAGATTTAGCTTATGCCGCACCTTTGGATGCGCACTTGAAGCATCTCATTGCTCTGGGCAGAGAGTCTGGAAACATGGAGGAGTACAAGGCTTCAGTCTATACTCTGCGCAAGGCTGTAAAACTGGCAAAACGGACATATGCTGATAAACTGGAGACACAAATGGTACAAAACGACACAAGAGGCTTATGGCGGGGACTGAAGACAATAACTGACTACAAAGTCAGCGTCCCCTGAAAGCGGACAAACTCAACTCCTTCTACGCACGGTTTGGTGCAAACAGTGGCGACGCTAGCTCACCGGCTAGTGACGTCACTGGCGCGCCGGCTGTTGTGGAGGGGGGGGGGGGGGGCAACCGCGGGGGGGCGGGGACACTCTCTCGTTGTCGGAACACAGTGTGAGAAGAGCATTTATGCAGGTGAACACCAGGAAGGCTGCTGGCCCAGATGGTATAACAGGACGCATACTTAAGTCCTGTGCCAACCAGCTAGCCCCGGTGTTCACCGCCATATTTAATCAATCCCTGGCGGAGTCAGTGGTCCCTGCCTGCTTCAAGATGTCTACCATCATCCCTGTACCGAAGAAACCCTCCCCAACATGTCTCAATGACTACAGACCGGTGGCACTCACCTCTGTGGTCATGAAATGTTTCGAGAGGCTGGTCAAGGACCACATTTGTGCCTCCCTCCCCAGTGATATGGACCCTATGCAATTTGCATACAGGACAAACAGGTCCACTGACGATGCGGTCTCCCATGTACTGCACAGCACCCTCTCTCACCTTGACCGTCAGAAGGGGGGCTATGTGAGACTGTTGTTCATTGACTACAGCTCAGCGTTCAACACCATAGTCCCCACCAGACTGGTGGACAAGCTGATCGAGCTGGGTCTGAACTCCGCCCTGAGCGCCTGGGTACTGGACTTTCTGAGTGAAAGACCCCAGGCGGTCAGGGTGGGGGGTCAGACCTCCAACACCATCACCCTGAGCATCGGGTCCCCCCAGGGCTGTGTTCTGAGCCCCCTGCTGTACTCACTCTACACACACGATTGTGTGGCCAAGTTCAGCTCCAACTCCATAGTGAAGTTTGCAGACGACACGGTGGTGGTGGGGCTGATCTCGGACAACGACGAGAAGGCCTACCAGGAGGAGGTTGAGGTACTGGAACGCTGGTGCCAGGACAACAGCCTGCTCCTGAACATTGGTAAAACCAAGGAGCTGATCGTGGATTATAGGAGAGGACAGCAGGAGACACACACACCACTGACGATAAACGGGGCTACCGTGGACAGGGTGAGCAGCTTTAAGTACCTGGGGGTCCACATCTCAGAGGATCTGACATAATCAACACACATAGACACAGTCGTAAAAAAGGCGAAGCAGCGCCTCTACCACCTGAGACAGTTAAGGAAGTTCAGAGTATCGGGGAAGATACTCCAGTCCTTCTACTCCGGAGCTGTAGAGAGCATCTTGACTGGAAACATCACTGCCTGGTATGGCAACAGCACGGCACAGGACAAGAAGGCCCTACAGAGAGTGGTGCGCTCAGCCGAGCGTACCACGGGTATTGCACTACCTCCCCTGCAGGTTCTATACAACAAGAGGTGCAAATCCAGAGCCTGCAGAATAATGAAAGACCCCCACCACCCCAATAACAGCCTGTTCCAGCTGCTGAGGTCAGGCAGACGCCTGCGAACCCCAGCTACTAGGACAGAGAGGCTTCGGCTCAGCTTCTTCCCCCAGGCCATCAGAGCCTTGAACAATGAACACTGAGTGCCACAGAACACTGAACTTTTCACACACAAGCACACATGAGCACACACACGACACGCACGCTGTGCACGCTCACACACTAGCAGCCACTTTAACATGAGCAGGCACACACTCATGCCGCACACGCCCACACTTATGGCCAAAAAGGAAAGGTCACTTTAAAAATAGTATAACAACAGTAACAGTGTATTGCACTACCAAAGGACCCAGCATGTCCTATATGCTCTATAAATAACTATGTACAGATACCGAGATGTCCCACCATGTTACCTGTTACCTGTTTATCGCACAATGTTGTTTTTTATTGGATTCTATTATATGTTGTACCACTGTATTGCACATCGTTGCGGGCAAGACCACCCGCATTTCATTGTATACTTGTATGCCGTGACAAATAAAACTCTTGACTTGACTTGACTTGACTCTCAACAAGAAGAATTACCGTTACAGACTTCCCTCCGGTATGGTGGTCCTTCCCTCTGAACATCGCCATTGGCTAGCCAGGACATCCCCAGGCTCATCCAGGCTGAGGTCGCCTGCTAAGGGTATTCCCCTCCCTCAACCCGATGGTATGGTAGGTGAGTTCTACCGCCAACAACCAACCACTCTGTGGCTCTTCCTCTGCACTAGGTTCCAACCCATCGAGCCACCCATCGACCTGAACATTGACAGGGCTGGAATGGACTTGGCTGGTATCAACGCTCCTGTCAACAGGGCTCGGCACTAGGGATGTCCTGATCCGATCACGTGAAATCTGGATTTATTTTTATTTAAAAAAAATAAAATCAACAAACATGACCATGGTCACGTCTTAAACTCATACTAAGGCCTTAGTTTTGGTTTTAAATTGCATATCATCATTAATTTATTTATTGTCACACAGAGCAGAAGAATTTTGCCAAAACAAATTTCCTTTGATTTAATTATACATCAAATGATTTATGTCAAGGATTGCAATGCCTCGCTTGAATGAAGTTAACTTTTCACCTGGATAACGTCAACATTCAGGGTGAATGTAATGTGAGAAATTGGGATACATTTTTTTTTTTAATTAAATTATTATTATTTTTTTGATCGGATCGGGAAAGATCGGTATTGGTAGATACTCAAAATCACATGATCGGGATCGGATCGGGAGCAAAACAATTTGATCGGGACATTCCTACTCGCCACCCCCCCTACCTGCTGTACATGCAGGTGTAGGAGCGCAGGCAGCACAATGTCTCTACCTACTATTCTAAAGCACAGGTTTTGGAGTACGACACCCTGGTCCCGCTCTCCCATATTACACACCCAGATGCCTTCCCACAGGCTCCACACTCTCCCAGTCCAGGCTACGTCACATTCAAACTCCGTCGTGGTTTTGGGTGTATACTTCCCACAAGGTTTCACAACGTCCCAGTGCACAGCGCAGCATAGACCTCGTATGTGCTCTCTAGCGCAGCACGCTTTTCTGGCCATCAAGTCCTAATCGCTTGTAGGGTTCAGAGCACCGCTGCTGTTTGCTGTTAAACGTACACCACGGCTCTCCCACCGTTATCGTAGTGGGGGTATAGCCAAGTAGGTCTGTCAGGTGCTAGCTGGGTGGGAGACCCGGAGTTCAATTCCCGGCTGAGACATCTTTATTGAACTGTTTACTACCACTCTCATCAGCTTGGGCTATTTCACGCTCCAGCTGTTGGACATAGCTTTGTCTATCAGCACAGCTCTCTTTCATGTCTCACTCTTCTGCCTTGATGCCTTTTTTAAGAAAAGAGGCACCTGGAGAAGAAGCCTCCAGGTGGCTCCACTACAGCTCGCAAACTGCTGTGTGAGGCTATAGTAACTAGGTAGCCGGGTTGCGTGTATATTTTCCCTAACGCACTTTCACTTCCGCGTTCGGGTTCCGTGATCTGATTGGCCACTGACGTTTCTCTCAGCGCCAATCGCGTTACGCCTAGTTATCACTGGTTAAGCTTGGCGACTCGTTCGAAGTTGGTTAAGGTTAGAGTTTGGTTTAGAGCAGGGCGATAGACCACCAGCCCTGATTCCAAACTCTAACCTTAACCAACTTCGAAAGAGTCGCCAAGCTTAACCAGTGATAAACTAGGCGTTAGCTAGCTAGCAGGCTGTTAGAGGCATAACTAGGCGTAACGCGATTGGCGCTGAGAGAAACGTCAGTGGCCAATCAGATCACGGAACCCGAACGCGGAAGTGAAAGTGCGTTAGGGAAAATATACATGGAGCCGGGTTACCCCCACGCCACCTCAAGGTTATGTTTCACTGTTCATGTATAAATGGTATAAAGCCACCGATTGCTGGTCTAGCTGGGTAGTGTAGAGGTCTAAGCACTTGCCTACCACCGCAGAGACCCGGGTTCAATTCCAGACAGTGGTACCTCCTGGCTTGGTCAGTCGTCCCTATGAACACAATTGGCAGTGTTTTCGCAGGAGGGAAACCGGTGGGGTATGAGTCCTGGTTATTGCAATAGCGACTCCAACCTTAGCTTTCCTGCTGTTACTACAGTTGAACTATAGCAGAGTGGTTATGTTATGGGTTTTCTGTATGGGAGACTTGAGTTCTAATCTCGGCTGGGACTTTTCAGAACTCTCTTCCTCTGCTCTCATTGGTTTGGGCTGCTTCATGCTCCTGTTGATGATGTTGTATTTTCTCTCGGCACAGCGCCAACACGGTTGGGTCGTGTCCTTCCCAGAGGCTTCACACCGTCCCAATGCAGGCAGGTTCGGTCATGCCCTTCCCTAAGGTGCCACACCATCGCAGTGCAGGCTGCATCACACCCATAGGCTGACACGGTTTGGTTGTGTCCTTCTCACAGGTTTCACACCGTCTCCGTGCAGGCAGAGTTGGCCACGATGCGGTGCCTTCCACTGTAATGTGGAGGATTCCAGTGCTCACAGTGAAGTGTAAGCACAGTTTCCCCACTACTCCACTGCTTTCCTGCTGTCAGTACAGTCCGTTTAGTGCATGCAGCACAACACTGCACGCAGTCTCGCTCCTCGCTCCTGATGTAGAGGTTTGATTGATTGAATTGATTGAAAACTTTATTAACAGATTGCAGAATGGGTACAGTACAGTACAGCTCAATACATACAATTGTTAAGGGGATGCAGACCAGAGAAAGACTTTCGTCTTGTTTACATCAGGGTCCCCCATTTTCAATTCATCATAACATATATGACATACATGACATACAGATAGACAGTACTGCTACATCTATACATTTATGACATACCAGATTTGCAATTACAGTACTGTTTGTGATACAAAAAGAGTCCAGAAGAAAAAAAAAAGTATATACATTTGACGTAGAAACTGTACATTGGATTGGGTAGGTGGGGGTGGGGGGGACTGTACATTGGAGGTGGTTGGGTGGGTGGGGGGGGGGGGGGGTGGAGCCTTGACCATATGTACACCATGGCTTCTCTGCTGTTATGACAGTGGTACTGTCAGGTGCTCGCTGTGCAGAAGAGTTCTATTCCCGAGTTGGAACATTGTTATAGAACTCTTTTCTTATCGCATTCAGCAGCTTGGGCTACTCTACACTCATGCTGTAGCATTTTCTTTCGGCACAGCTCTTATTCACAAATGCCAATACGTTTTGGTTGTGTCCTTCCCACAGGCTTCACACTGTCCCAGTGCAGGCAACGCTGCCAATAGTTCCTCGCTCGCTGCGGCTTAGGGCACCACTGTTGTTGGTGGTTACATGTACAACATGGCTTCCCCACCGTTATTATAGTGGGGTTATAGCCAAGTGGGTCTGTCAGGTCCTAGCTGGGTGGGAGACCTGGGGTTCAATTCCATGGCTTCCTTGTTGTTACCACAGTGGGGCTATAGCTCAGTGGTACTGTTTCCTGTTTGCTGAGCGAGAGACCCAAGTTCTAATCCTGGCAGGGACTTCATTTTAGAGCTATCTATAACCGCTCTCATCAGTTCAGACTACTGTTTGGGGTTTTATTTTCTTCTTGTCAGCCATTTCCTCTGACTCCATCAGTACTGAATGTATGGCTGATGCGCTTAACGTGGTGGACCCTAGACCTTCTGAAGGTTATGCTATAACCATCTGATTAGGGTCTTAGGGTTTGTTCTCTTTTACCTCTCACCCTTGCTTCCTTCAGGTTTGGCAGGGCATGAGTTGTCTAACTCCAGGTTTGGTCTTTTGGGCCAACAGGGGCTTTGCTCTGGCTTTGCTTAATTGTCCAAGAGGTGAAGCAAGATGCGAAGCCAGCATGACATATCATGAAGGTTATGTATTATAATTATAGTTGGCAAAGCTTCTTGTTTTTTTCCACTGTTTTTCATGAAAGAAGCTATGGAAGTGAGATTGTATGAGTAGTAGTAGTAGTAGTAGTAGTAGTAGTAGTAGTAGTAGTAGTAGTAGTAGTAGTAGTAGTAGTAGTAGTAGTAGTAGTAGTAGTAGTAGTAGTAGTAGTAGTAGTTTTATTCAGTCATCATCTCACACAATACAATATGCACAATCATTTAACAATATTTGTTTTGGCAGTGACTGAAAAGGTACAGACTGAAACATAATGTCGTTCGAGTCGAGAGGAGTATTTTTGTCAGATAGTGACCCCTCACAAGGATAATGTGTTTGATAGACTTGCTTATACCATAGAGGTGTATATATATATATATAAATATTTAATCTGATTAATCGCATGAATGTCCATAGTTAACTCGTGATTAATCGCAAATTAATCACATTTTTTATATATATTATTTTTTATCTACCACCTGTTAAGCTGTAGCCCTATTTTCAGACATTTTGCCTAAAGGTACATGCCTAAGTAAATGAAAGATTGCTCCACTTCTACATTGTCAATTTGCATGTTCTTGGTATAGGAACATCTAGGGATCTGGGGGTATGTATTCCCAGTGTCAGAAATATTGTGTCTGTTACTAGGCTTGAGTAAATTGTAATAAAAAAAAGGAGAATATAAATTATGATTTTATTTTGCATCTGTGCCGGTAAATAACACCATGTTACAATTGCGCCGCAAGAGATTTCGCTCACTGAGCTCATTCAGCACCTTCTTGAGATCAAGTGTACAAAAAATAATAATCTAAGCAAATGAATAAAGGGAAGATGATTAAACAGAAGGATTTGTAGATACAGTAATAAATTATAATCAATTTTAATTATAAATTCATATTTGACCTTGAACTTGACCTTATTATGGCCAAATCATACATCCTCTTTCCAATGGCAGTGTTAGATCTGGATGTAGTCATTTCCTCGTGGTTTTACGATAAAAGAGATATAATTAGCATTTTTACGATAAATTCGTATTTTCTGTAAATCTTATAAAACATTGGTAGAAATGAAAATATACACTTTGACTGCTGCTCATGAGGACGATTCGCGACGTGCCACTTTGCCGACCTCTAGCGGCTCGGGTGTGTACTTCTTTTAATACAATAGAATTAAAGCGCTATTTGTTGCCTGTCGTTTGCCCTTTCAGGTGAGAATCCGTTCAGCGGTTCTCGAGTTACATGTCGATATGTGAGGCGTGCGCCAAAGTACACATTACCACCTCGACTCCCGGGGCTCTAGCTCCGTCAATCTTTTGGCGATCTCGAAGATTGTTTGGACAGGGTTGTAGCCAATGAGTGTGGCTTTCCAATGATACCCCATGATATGATAATTGGGGAACTAATACGGTCTCTATTGATAGATTTATGATAAAGAAAAGCAGGGTCCCCCGCAAAGACAACTTCAAACTAGCAATGGTAACAACTGATGAGGTACTCAAAAAACTTAGCGCCCTCCAACATAACAAGGCCACTGGCCATGACAACATCCCCTCCAAATTCCTCAGAGACTCAGCAGCCACCATCACCTCAGTCATCACACACATAATAAACCTCTCCATAAAACAGGGACACGTCCCCAAGGACTTCAAAATTGCGAGAGTGACCCCTCTGCACGAAAAGGGGAGCAAATTAGACCCAGGCAACTACCGCCCTGTTTCTATCCTTACCTCCATCTCGAAATTCATGGAGAAAATAGTCTACGAACAGGTCGAAAAGTACCTGGCGGAAGAAAATCGAATCTACGAATTCCAATCTGGCTTCAGAACATCCCACTCCACTGACACATGCCTTCTCTATTTGAACGACCACATCAAACAAGAGGTGGACGCGGGCAAATACTGCGGCATGGTCATGCTGGACCTACAAAAGGCCTTCGACACTGTCAATCACTCCATTCTGATTGACAAGCTAAAAGCAATTGGTTTTGATAGTTTATCAGTGAGCTGGATGCAATCCTACCTGGAGGGGAGAGAACAGATGGTGGAGGTAAACGGTACTCTATCCCCCCCCTCACAGTGAGCTGTGGTGTTCCACAAGAAAGCATACTAGGACCGCAACTGTTCCTAATTTATGCAAATGACATGTCGTCAGCTTGTGACTGCAACTTGTTCTTGTTGGCAGACGACTCAGCCCTGCTGGTCTCTGACAAGAACAAGTTACAGGTTGAAAAAACCCTCAGCTCGGAACTAGGCAGAATCTGCATATGGCTCGCTGATAACAAACTATCATTACACATGGGCAAAACAGAGTCCATTCTCTTCGGTTCAAATAACAAACTCAGCAAGACCGACGGCTTCTCAGTTACAGTGGGTGATAATATTGTCACAAGGAAAGATGAAATTACCTACCTGGGTTCCATCCTAGAGGCTAATCTTTCCTGTGACAAAATGGCATCCAATGTAATAAAAAAAGGCAACCAACGAACTCGATTCTTGTACCGGATCTCCTCTCTGGTAAACAAGAATACCCTGAAGACTCTGGCAGGAGCACTCATTCAAGGGTACTACGACTATGCTTGCACCTCATGGTACCAAAGCACCTCAAAGGCGCTAAAAACAAAATTACAAACATCTCAAAACAAACTGGTCAGACTACTGCTTGACCTTACTCCTAGAACCCACCTCACCCCTGCCCACTTTGACAACCTAGGATGGCTTAGAGTAGACGACAGAGTACAGCAACTTGCAATGGGCCTGGTCTACAAGATACACTACACGACCAAGGTACCCATGTACATGTCAAAATACTTCCCAAATGTCAGTGAATACCACGATCACAACACCAGAGGGAGCTTCACAAATCATGTTAAACCCAGATTCGGCTCAAACAAGGGACTAAACACGTTTCGCAATTATGCCACATCAATGTGGAACGCCCTACCCAAAGCTGTAAAGGAATGTGAATCACTACCCACTTTCAAAACCACTCTCAAAGAACACCTACGGGAGACTGCAATTCGAAACTGGCCCCTGTAAATGTCCTAACCCAACCCCCTCCAATGTACAGTAAATGACCAAGTATGGTTTTGTCAATATTCCAATGTACAGTTTTGCTTGTACAGTTGTACAGTGTTCCCCACCCACCCCTCCTACCCAATTCCCCCCCCCCCTCCACCCACACAACCACTTCCAATGTACAGCCCCCCCCCCCCCACCCACCCAACCCCACCCCACCTACCCAACCTCCTCCATGTACAGTTTCTACGTCAAATGTATATACTCTCTTTTCTGTACTCTTTTTGTATCACAAACAGTACTGTATTTTCAAATCTGGTATGTCATAAATGTATAGATGTAGCAGATGTACTGTCTATCTGTATGTCATGTATGACATATATCAAATCAAATCAAATCAAATTTATTTATAGGGCCCGACAACACACGTTAATGTCCCCATGGGCCGTACAGGTCTTCTTTAAACAAGTCAAGAAGAAAACATAACAATAAGTCAAGAACAGAACAAGAACACCATAAGGTCCAAACATTTTTAGATGAATGCAAATAAATGAAAGAATGCAAGCACTCCCAGACATACCCCACGCGAAGGTAAGGAAAAACTCACTAAAACCTAACAATAGGGAAAAAAGCTCCACAGGCAGTGTGGAGGAGAGAAACCTTGGAAGGGCCATTCAAGGGGGGATCTCCCTTCTTAGATGTTGGTGATAGTAGTGTTGCAGACGGACAGTTGGTAAGCATGCACTCATGTGTGTGGTGAAACACAGATGAGTGCATGCAATAGCAACTGTACATTTTGAAAGATTAAAGATAGAGCTAATAGCGATAGCAACTGAACATTTTGAAAGATTAAAGATAGAGTTGATAGCGGATCTATTTGAGGCACAGGGGCGGCGCAAAGAGGGTCACGTCCTCCCCGTCTTAGTCACGGGACATTCAACACTCCGGTCGTTGTATGTCCTGATGAATTGAAAATGGGGGACCCTGATGTAAACAAGACGAAAGTCTTTCTCTGGTCTGCATCCCCTTAACATTTGTGTGTATTGAGCTGTACTGTATTGTACCCATTCTGCAATCTGTTAATAAAGTTTTCAATCAATCAATCAATCAATCACTCACACACACACACACACACACACACACACACACGCACACACACACACACACACACACACACACACACACACACACCAGGGGCGTTTTTAGGGTTAGAAAACATTGGGGGCTTCAGCCCGGGGGGGTGGAGGGGGGCCCCCCACCCCCACACTTTTTTTTTTTTTTTTTTTAACACAGAAAAACGCAATTTTAGAGTAATTAGAGATGAATACTGAATAACTAGAATCATTAGAGGTTCTCAAAGTGAGGTCCAGGTCCATGAGAGGGATCTGGGCGGTCCCCATAGAAAATTCAAAGTTAACAGGACCAAATCATCAGTTTCTTATTTATTTATTTAACCTTTATTTAGCCAGATAAAACATTGATCTGGTCCAAGAAGCCCCAACAGGAGTACAAATATACATATATACACATATATATATATATATATATATATATATATATATATATATATATATATATATATATATATATATATATATATATATATATATATATATATATATATATATATATATATATACATATACTGTACATACATACACACATATACACCAATAACAAAATAAAAACACAGTTAAGAATCATACACATAAGCAAATAAACAAACAAACAAACAAACATATGCACAGCCTATGTACAAAAGAAATAAACAGTTCATCTCTAGTCTTTACAGTTTTCTTCAATTGCATAAACACTCAAATCAAAAGTATTACACAATTATCAAAACCTTACACTCAAGGAGCAAAATATAGGCCCAGATTTGCACCCCTACAATGTCAGCCTCACACTTTTTGCAAAACAATACACACAGTGATTTGCAAAACACTAAACACACTTGCATTACATTAGACACAGAATGTCAAATTACCACACAGCCATCAGATGCACAAACACACCATTGCTTAATTGTAGATACACCAATCAGGTTTAAGCACTATAAAAATGCAGCAGGTGAGTTCACCTGTCTTCAACCAAAATGGAAGGAGAGTGAAGTACTGTACACAGAGAACGTGAAAATATACAATACATCCACCAAACACTACACAAGACAACCAATGATGCAGACTGATGAAAATATACATTTTCTCCCATTTTCCCAAATCAGTCAACATGGAGAATCACAACAAAAAATTATCTTGCCAGATCCAGCTAGGCAAAGAGATAATGTCTAGTATTTTCTGTTTACATTTTTTACTGTAATTTTAACCTGTCCTGGATACAGTATTTTATGTTTGTCTGATATTTGCTGAGCTTACAGTGTTATGCACATAGTAGCATGAAAACTGGGACATGTATTGTTGTGATTCTCCATGTTGAAATGTTGACTGATTTGGTTATATGGAGAGAACATTTATATTTTCAGTCTGCATCATTGATTTGGGTATATGGAGAGAAAATGTAATTTCTTTCATCAGTCTGCATCATTGATTTGGGTATATGTAGATAAATCAATTATATTTTCATCACAGCATTGGTCTTGTGTAGTGTTTGGTGAATTTATTGTATATTTGCACATTCTCTGCGTACTTCACTTACAGTACTCTAATCACTGAGAAGTAGAATTGCTAAATGTGTTTTAGGTTAAGCACAGCAGTGTGTGTAACTGGTTCAAACAGAATTAAGTCATATGAAACGTGTGTTTCATATGGTAACAAAGTGTAGTTTTTATAAATTAGTGTATGGTTTTGACAAGTGTTTAATTTAGCAAAGGATCTGATGTGTTCTGATAATTGTGTGTGTGGTTGTGCTAATTGTGTGTTTTGAAACACCGGGCCCCGTTTTCAAAATCATGCTTAGGCAATCGAAAAAAAACTGTATTGTGTGTTTCATTATATACATATGTTTCAGTCTTCTCATAAAAAAAATATTCGATTTTTGGGTCTTTTCCTGCCTTTGGTCCGCTTTGCATTCACATCTCAAATGAACCGCAGCAGGGTTCACTTGCAAGAGTGAATGAGCTTTCACACCACCCCAAACCAACCAGACTATCCGAGGAAATGAACCAGGGTTCGATTAAAGCTTATTATAGGACACTGGACATGGGTATGGATGGCTCCAGGTGCTGCTGCGTTAAAGTGCACATCTTCAATATCTGTACTATTTAAAAGCACAGTGCAGGACACACTCAAAGGTTATCGCACCTCAGAGATGGCAGTGGACATGTATGACAGGACAAAGGCCATATGTAATGGCCTTTGGATTGAGGAACATACTACCAGCCAAAGGAGGAAGCAGAAAAGGATGGACGAGTATGTAGTTGAGTCATCTTGTGGCACAAGCTCAGACCTCAGCTCAGAGACTGTTCTATCCAGTCATCGACAGAATGCTGCAAGAGCTTGAGAGCAGGTTCTCATGAGTTGGATAACAACTTATGAGAGGCATACAGGCATGTTATCCAGCCTCAGACCAGTTTCTCTCAGTGGAATTGCTGCAACCCCTCGCCACACATTACAATATCCAACTATTGCCAGAGGAGATCACAGTTGCAAAGTGTTTCCTGGTCAGGACAGGCAGAGATGCAGTCCCTACTATCCAAACGTGTCTTTTCCCTCCTGGATGATGATAATAATAATAATAATAATAATAATAATAATAATAATAATAATAATAATAATAATAATAATAATAATAATAATAATAATAATAATAATAATAATAATAATAATAATAATAATAATAATACTAATACTAATACTAATAATAATAATAATAATAATAATAATAATAATAATAATATTAATAATGCATTTGATTTATAAGGCGCCTTTCAGGACACTAAAAAAAAAGTCCACAAATCGGTGAATGAAAAAATTATAGGATCAAATGAAAACTACTTACTAAAAATGGATGTTTAAAAGTACTAAAAACCAACAAAAAATACCAAACACTAACAAACATTCAGCACAGACAATGGGAATGCTGACAAAAAAAAAAAAAAAAAAGTAAAAAAAAAAAAAAAAAAAAAAAAATGTAAACAATTTTTTTTTTTTTTTTTTTTTTTAGATCCGGGGCTAGGAGAAAAACATCCGGGGCTGAAGCCCCGGAAGCCCAGGGCTAACGACGCCACTGACACACACACACACACACACACACGCACACACACTTTGAGTCAGAAACAAACATAGTATCAATGAGAGTATCATTAATACACCTGAGTGAAGTCTAGTTAAAAAATTATAATAAGTAAAAAGAAAGAAAACACAAAATTAATCGTGAGCTAAAAAAAAGTGGCGTTAATGGAATCGTGCGTTAACGCGTTAATACCGCGTTAACTTTGACACCCTTAATATATATATATGGTGTGCACTTCTGAAGTACCCTGTTCCTCACAACACAATTGAGGCAATATATTATTGGAGTGCTGTCCTATAGTCTCTTCTTTATGCCTCACCGCACAACGCCATTTGAGTCAAATCATCTTCTGTGACGTGTGTAGGAGAGATGGACTGTCTCGTGTATTACCGCCACCTAATGACTCCTGATTTACTCTGTAATGAGGTGAATGATCCCCGTGACTCATTCCACTAAGTGGCAGTAATGCTAAAAGTTCAGTGTTCCAACCACTGTAGGCCCTTTTCACAGTGGCCATTTTGACATGTCATCGCAGGGTAAACACGGGCATAATTAACGATGTTAATTATGGTCCTGTTCCATTTAGGTGTGCCAGGGTCATTCCAGTGGGCCAGCGTGCACAATACCAGGACCGTGGTCCTGGCACACCTAAATGGAATCTGACCATAATTCATGTAATTAATTACACTTGTGTTTACCCTGCGATGACATGTCAAAATGGCCACTGTGAAAATGGCCTATTGAGACTCAAATGAGGAAGAAGCAGTGTTGTCTGGGTAGAAAACGAGAGTGTATGTTAACTCCAATGGGAAACATAAGATAACAAACTTGAGATAATAATCTCAATAGGTTACTGTTCACAATGTTAACAGAATTCGACTATAGGGCGACAATAATGTGGTCAAGAGGCATGGATCCGCTATTACAGATCCAAAGAGCACAACAGGTTTTCGGACATATGGAGCCCATTCATTGACTATCTGAAGGACAAATAACTGCATTCTGCAGAGACTCACCCCTGTATATCATGTTTGACCTGCACCTTGTAACACCTGGCTATGCAACACACTTTAATGCTTTGAGTTAAGTCACACTGTTATTTTATTTTCCTGTCTGGCAGTCTTTTTTGTTTTTTTTTAGTTTTGTTATGTCTGTTTATTTTTGTTCTGTCTCCTCCTTTTTGTTTGTCTGTTCTTGTCTAGTAAACTGAGAAATAAAGTATTTAAAAAAAAAGGCATGGTTTCTATCTTGAGCCTTAACTGGCGTTGTTCCTTTGTATTCACATGGAAAGAGCAGCAGTAACATACATGGTCTTCTCTCACTGAGAGACATTGGGGGAGAGAACGAAGTGGGAGTATACCTTTGCTTTTATACTCGCCACAAGGTGGTGTACCTGGGTGGCTCCGCCTAGAGCGCCCTCTAGTGGGAACAGATATATATGCAACTAGACAGTCACTGGTGGAGACAGTTATATATGCAGGTAAACAGTTACTAGTGTAAACAGCCATATGTACAGTTAGACAGTTACTAACAATCCTACACAGAACCTCTGATCTCAACACTCCCACTTAGGTTTGCATTAGCATACTGGCTGACTTCTTGGAGAAACATTTAACAAAGGAAATAATATAATCCCAAAAACATCCATAGGGTATGACAGTCAATATCTTCACATTAAACATGACCTTTGCAAATCCCTTACATTTTTATTTGAAACAGGCTCCCTCATAGTATCTATTACTCTGTCGTCCATTGGACAATAAACCGGTGTCATTCTTTCTTATCTGATGACATACCTGATGAGATGATATTATTTATAATGACATGTTTACATCTATATTGACAGATTGGGTTCCTAGCAATCACAATGGTCCCCTGGTTGTCCTCGTAAACAGTCTCCATATATACACAATGTTCATAATTTTAAACGGTTTTGACAGAACGCCCATTCTTCAAAAACACCATATTCGGTATAGAGGATACATTTCAATTACCTACTGCATTTTGAGCAATACATTCATAACCTTATCTTCATCACTTCAAGCAGTTGCTCTAGATAAACACATTTTGCATTATCATAGCTAGAAACATATACTCAGCTTCACAGGCTGATAGTATCACTGTAGGCTCTAAGCCCTTAAACCTTTGTTGTCTTTTCTGAAACACCGCTGTCCGTCTGCAGCACCTCTGGGATAACGAAAAACATATTTTTGACGTAGTTCAATGATTCTCTGTGGGGTCAACAAAAAGACTATGACACTCTTACTCACTACAGAACATAGGTCAGGGCGAGTACAGGTTGTCCAACAGAATGAAGCTACCCACAGTTTATCTATACATTTATTACTTCAGTCAAAAACATCTCAGGGCCTTTTCCCACATATCTCTTCTGGGATATTTTTACACAGTTGGTAGACTGTTCGAAGTCCATACCTATAAAATGGTTTAACCTGCCTAGGTCTTTCTTTTGTGGTCTGGAGCGATGATCAAATCCTCCACTATTTTAAACATAGATCCTCTTTTGTATTTAAACATTGAATCACCTCTGTACTTTAACATTGTAAACCACCCACCTCTGTACTTAAACATGGGGTTAAACATAAGATCCATTTCAGTATTTTAAACCTGGTAACTCATCCACCTCTGTACTTAAACATGGGACCAAACATAGGGCACATTTCTTCAGCATTTAATAAATTCTCTATGAACCATACTTTGTATTTACTGTGGTCTTCAATACCCTCATGGATTGAATAAAACCATTTCCCTCCCACTGTCTGTCTGCCCTCTGGTAACTTGGTTGAATACACCCATTTTCCTCCCACTGTATGTCTGCCCTCTTCGGGGGACAATGTGGCCTCTTTAAAGGTCGGGTTTACACCACTGACTACCCTGTAGTAGTACTCAACGGGGGTATGTGTATTGTCCTCCTCGTCACTCCCTTTCCTGGCATAGTCTAGCAGATATTCTGGGGGTTTGTGTTCCCTTGTGGGATACCTCCCACTGCTTGGGGCACTTGACGTCACCCTCATGTGCTCCTCGTCATCGCCCTCTGGGGGTTGCTGACTGTCTGTCTGCACAACTGTACTAAGTACACTGGGGTGATGTGTTTCTGTTTCTACACACCTTGCTCTGGAGTCCAGCTCTGGCTCCTCTGTCTGTGTCTCGCTCTCACAGGTTGTCTTTGTGACAAACTTGACTAGCATGTGTTTCTGCACTCTCCCGTTACCGGGGTGATAAACTAGGAAAGCAGGACTTCCTCTGTCGTGTCCTACGAAAGATCCTTTTACATCCTTGGACTTGGGTTTTCCCCTGTCCTGCAGGTACGCAAAACACACTGATCCAAATTGGTGCATTCTGGCTAGATTACACTTCTTTCCTGTCAGCGCTGTATATGGGGTGGTGCCCGAGTGCTTATTAAAGCACCTGTTTCTGGTGTAAGCGGCTTCTTGCACCGCATAATGCCACAGGCTCTTTGGTAAGTTACTATCTGCTAGTTTACACCTAGCCATTTCGGAAAGGGTGTGCCATTCCCTCTCTGCCACCCCGCTCTGGTGTGTTGGATATGGACGTGATGTCTTGTGTCTTATACCTTCTCAACAGTGATTGGAACTCTCTGTTTGTGAACTCGGTTTCGTGGTCGGACCTCAAACATCTTACTGTACCATAAGGGGCTACGTCTGCCAGGAATTTCTCTGTGGCCTGGAGTGTGTCACTCTTTTCTTTGATAAAGTAAACAAACACTGCCCCTGTACACACGTCTGTAAAAGACTGTACATATCTAAAACCTCCTATGGACTCGTTGCTTACTGGGCCTGCTAGGTCCATGTCAACTAGTGCAATTGGTACCCTTACTCTGTCTGTGGGATTTCTGTATCTCGGTTGGGTAAACTTCCCCGTTTTGCACATTTCACAATTTTTGTCAGGTCTACGCTTCTCCCCTTCAATGTGCATGCCCTCTGACACTACTTGCAGTTTCAGTAAATCCTCGTAATTACAATGACCCATAATCTCGTGCCATGTCTGAATATCGTGACTGGCCGTCCCGCTACACACATCATCATTATCATTACACTGGTCGTTGTCATTACACTCCGTTTTCAGATCAAATATTCTCTGGTACATCTTTATGTCAAACTGGGTACCGTCAGGTTCTACAAGAACATTTTTACCTTTATCGAAGAATACCTTGGCGCCGCTTGCAGTAGCAGCTATTACAGAGAATAGTCCTTGTGGGAACGATGGTACGTATAGAGCGTTCTTTAGCGTCACCGTACGCCGGCGCCTCTTGCTGTCCGTGAGGCATACCTGTGCGTCTCCCCTCTCTTGTGCCAATCCGTATATGCGTCTACCGTCTGCCAGCTCCATGCAGTGCCTCTCCGGGTGGAAAGTGTCGTCAAAGTTCTTGAACCGACCCCTGTCGTTGATGACATGGGACGACACGCCCGTGTCCACGATCAGTCCCCTTCTCTGGGCCCGCTGCAGCTGGGCCGGTCCGGCGATGCCCGCCGTCCGCGCTCCAAAAGCACAGTCTTCTTGTCCCGTTATTCTCCGGGCGTCGTCTCGACTCGCCTCACGTAGATCGTTGCCGCCATCGATTATCCGGGCGTCGTCTCAAATCATCTCACGTCGATCGTCGCCGTCATCGTGTCCGCTGTCGTCACCCCGTCCACAGTTGTTATCTTGTCCGTAGTCGCCATTTTGTCCGTGGCCTCCGTCTCGTCTGTAGCCGCCATTTTGTTCGTGGCCTTTGTCTCGTCTGTAGCTGCCATTTTGTCCGTGGCCTCCGTCTCGTTCATGGCCGTCGTCTCGTCCGTAGCCGCCATCTTGTCCATGCGCGTATCGCGCGCTCTGGTTGTGTTTCTTCATGCACGTTCTGTCTGTGTGCCCCGTGGATTTGCAGAAGCTACACCAGACAGTCTTTGTGCATTGCATTCGCTTCTCCGATGGCCTTTATCTCCGCATCTCCAACACGCCAGTTCCGTCGTGGTCCTGGTTCTCTCCCTTGGCGTCGCTCAGGCCTTTAGCACCCTCTCCCCCTCCTCCGCGGCAGCTGGGTGGGTGTCTTCTGAGGCCTCGAAGTTCCTTAACTTAGCTTTGAACTGTCCCAACGTCATTTGGTGATTTGTTTTGTCTACCTACATGTTTACTGTGAGCGCCCCGATTTGTAGTGCCAAATTTCCCTCGGGATGATTAAAGTATTTTTATTCTATTCTATTCTATAGTTTCAAGTTTCTTTAATAGTTGTCATACAGAAGTACAGAATACTTTTGTACAAAATGCTTCTTACTGTTGCGCTCCAGAGACTGTGCAAGACAAGATAAGTATGAAATAAAATAACATAGTAAAATTAGAAGTAAAAAAATTAGGTCACAGTGTTCAGTTTAGACATATGTACAATGTTCGATGCAGAATAGACGTAGTTACCATACAATATACAATACTGTGCAGTGTACTAATATACAATACTATATAGTGCAAGGCAGAAATGGAGAAATGGGACGAGGTGCAATTTAGGTACAATTCACAGTAGGTGTACGAGTTGTAGTGCAAATCCTTTATCAATAAATATAAAGTGTAAGTGTGTTTGTGTGATCTAAAGTGTGGAGAGTGGGTGCTGCAGTGTGTTGTTTGTTTGAGTGAGTGTGTGCGTGTGGGTGTGTGTGCTGTGTGCATTTGATGGTTGTTGCATAGTGATTATTGTTCGTTTAGCGATTATTGTTCGTTTAGCAGCCTGATGGCCTGGGGATAGAAGCTTCTTCTGAGTCTTTCTGTGCTCGCCTTAAGACTCTGGTATCGCTTGCCTGACCGCAGCAGTTCAAAGAGGCAGTTGTTCGGGTGGCTCGAGTCCTTAATAATTATCTTAGCCTTCCCCTTGCACCGCTTGTTGTAAATGTTCTGGAGGGTGGGAAGCCCCCCTCCAATTGTGCGTTCGGCTGAACGTGTCACTCTTTGTAGTCTGCTACGGTCTTGTGCAGTGCTATTCCCAAACCAGGAGGTGATGGTGCCGGTCAGGATGCTCTCTATTGTACATGAGTAGAAGTTCCTAAGGATCTTCTGACTGACTTGGAACTTCCTTAGGCGCCTGAGGAAGTAGAGGCGTTGTCGTGCCTTCTTCACAACACTGTCAATGTGTGTGGTCCATGTCAAGTCCTCGGATATGTGGGCTCCGAGGTACTTGAAACTGTTCACTCTCTCAACCGGTGCCCCGTCGATGCTGAGGGGGCTGTAGTCCTTGACCCCCGACCTCCTGAAGTCCACAATCATCTCTTTTGTTTTGCTGACGTTCAGGGAGAGGCAGTTCTCCTGACACCACTGTGACAGGTTCTCTACCTCTTCCAGGTAGGCCCTTTCGTCGTTGGCAGAGATCAGGCCCACCACTACTGTGTCATCAGCAAATTTGATGATGGTGTTGTTGTTCCGCTGTGCTACGCAGTCATGTGTGTACAGGGAGTAGAGGAGGGGGCTCAGAACACAGCCCTGGGGGGCCCCTATGTTGAGCGTGATGGATGAGGAGGTGCAGTTGCCGGCTCTTACCACCTGGGGTCTGCCCATCAGGAAGTCCAAGACCCACTGGCAGAGGTCATAGTTCAAGCCCAGGTCCCTGAGCTTGGCTATGAGTTTGGAGGGGACTATGGTATTGAATGCTGAGCTGTAGTCGATGACAGCATTCTCACATAGTTCCCCTGCCTCTTGTCCAGGTGTGATGCTGCTGTGTGCAGCACATGGGCTATGGCGTCCTCCGTGGACCTGTTGGGGCGATATGCAAATTGCAGAGGGTCCAGGTTGATGGGGAGGGAGGAACAGATGTAGCCCTTCACTAGCTTCTCAAAGCACTTCATGGCTATGGAGGTGAGGGCTACAGGGCGGTAGTCGTTGAGGCAAGCGGGCGTAGATTTTTTGGGTACAGGGATGATGGTGGACTTCTTCAGACAGGTGGGGATGACAGCCTGTTCCAAGGACAGGTTGAAGATGTCAGTGAATACCGGGGCCAGTTGGTCGGCACAGACTTTTAGGACGCGGCCGGGGATGCCGTCCGGTCCTGCTGCCTTCCTGATATTCACTTTTTTAAAGATCCGTCTCACCTCATGCTCTGTTACCCTGAACACTGAGTCTCCATCAGCAGACCCCCCCCCCCCCCCCCATTGCCGTGGTTTGTAGGCTGGTGTTGTTATTCACAGCCTCAAACCTTGCATAGAAGGAATTGAGATCATTTGCTAAGGAGATGTCACTGTTCAGTTTGAGGGGGGTGCCTTTGTAGTCTGTCATTGTTCTGAGGCCCTGCCACATGCCTCTAGAGTCAGCCTGTTCAAACTGAAGTTCAACTTTATCCCTGTAACGCCGTTTTGCCTCTATTACTGCTCTCCTGACGTTGTATCTTGCCATCTTGTGTTCTTCCATGTTGCCTGTCACCAGCCCGGTGTTGTATGCTGATGTGCGCACTTTCAGAGCCTCACGGACGGATTTGTCTACCCAGGGCTTTTGATTTGGGTAGATTTTAATTTTGGTGGAGGGGATTGTTTCTTCTACCTGAGTACAGACATAGTCAATCACCGTTTCGGTGTATTCGTTAATATTGGCTGTGTTATCACGGAATACACTCCAGTCTGTGCATTCCAGTGCAGCTTGGAGTGACTCCTCTGACGTCACGGCCCAACGCTTAACCTCTCGCGAGACCACCGGCGTTCGCTTGAGACTTTGTTTGTACTTTGGCAAAAGAAATATTGCGGCGTGATCGCTTTTACCGAATGGACTAAGAGCCTGTGACTTGTACCCATTCTTAAATTGCGAGTATACATGGTCTAATATGTTCTCGCCTCTGGTGGGACAGGTCACATGCTGATAGAAATTCGGCAACACCTTTTTAAGACGCGCGCTGTTGAAATCACCCAAAACCAAAATGGCAGCGTCAACATTAGCTGCCTGGAGTTTGTTTACCTCGTCGTGAAGTTTTGAAAGTGCGACCCCAGTGTTCGCGTGTGGTGGAATGTACACTCCGATGAGGATGATGGACGTTAACTCTCTTGGGAGGAAGAAGGGTCGACATTTTATCGTGATAAACTCCAGGTCTGATATACCAATTCCAACTCTCTTGGGAGGAAGAAGGGTCGACATTTTATCGTGATAAACTCCAGGTCTGATATACCAATTCCCTTCCTGATCTCTGTGCTAGTGTGCTGCCCTACTGTCGGTCCTGAATGGAAATATTGAATAAAAGAAACAACGATGAAAACCCGACTATACTCTGGTTTTCGGGGGTCCTGGCACTCAACGTTCGGCGAGTTAACCCTAGATCTTAGATCCTAATATGAAAAACAATGTGATTTAATGTTCTATGTCTTACCTTGACTTTGTCTATTTTTCTGCTATCTATTTTATGCTTTATGTCTGCACTTTATGCATTGCTCAGTCTTGATCTGCCAATGTTGTGCTCATTTTATGCCTGTCTTTTTGTACTGCTGTGAAGCACTTTGAGCTGCAATTCTTGTGTGAAAGGTGCTATACAAATACAGTGTATTATTATTATTATTATTATTATTATTATTATTATTATTATTATTATTATTATTATTATTATTATTATTATTATTATTATTATTATTATTATTATGAATTATTATTATTGTTTGCTTCATTAATTAAAGGGTGTGAATTTAAGTATTTTGTCCACTTTAAAGGAAAACTCCAACATTTTGGGAAATTAGCTTATTTAACATCTTCCCTGGAGTTAGACAAGAAGATATATACCTTTTTCGTCTCTCTGCATGCATTGGGCTTAGGGAACGCCTGGACCGTTAGGCTAGCTTAGCTTCATCACTGGAAGTGGGGCAGACATCTAGCCTAGTTCACTACAGTCAGGAAATATACTCCAAATACAATCAAAATACAACTCCCAAATGTTCCTGTAAACATGTTGTGACCTGTGTATTTACCACGTCTCCCAGTCACACAAGTCACACAAGTCTCCCAGTCACACAAGTCTCCAAGTCACACAAGTCACACGAGTCTCCCAGTCACACAAGTCTCCAAGTCACATGAGTCTCCAATTCACACAAGTCACACAAGTCTCCAAGTCACACAAGTCTCCAAGTCACATGAGTCTCCAATTCACACAAGTCACACAAGTCTCCAAGTCACACAAGTCTCCCAGTCACACAAGTCTCCCAGCCACACAAGTCTCCCAGTCACACAAGTCTCCAAGTCACACAAGTCTCCAAGTCACACAAGTCTCCCAGTCACACAAGTCTCCCAGTCACACAAGTCTCCAAGTCACACAAGTCACACAAGTCTCCCAGTCACACAAGTCTCCAAGTCACACAAGTCACACAAGTCTCCAAGTCACACAAGTCTCCAAGTCATACAAGTCTCCAAGTCACACAAGTCTCCCAGTCACACGAGTCTCCCAGTCACACAGGTCTCCAAGTCACACAAGTCTCCATGTCACACAAGTCTCCAAGTCACACAAATCTCCCAGTCACACGAGTCTCCAAGTCACACAAGTCACACAAGTCTCCAAGTCACACAAGTCTCCCAGTCACACAAGTCTCCAAGTCACACAAGTCTCCAAGTCACACAAGTCTCCAAGTCACACAAGTCTCCCAGTCACACAAGTCTCCAAGTCACACAAGTCTCCAAGTCACACAAGTCTCCCAGTCACACAAAACTTTAGTTAACAGATTGCAGAATGGGTACAATACAGTATGGCTCAATACACACAATTGTTAAGGGGATACAGACCAGAGAAAGACGTTTGTCTTGTTTACATCAGGGTCCCCCATTTTCAATGCATAGTGGACATTATATATTTGTTTCAACTTAATTGTCGGTTTGGTTCTTATCAATTCATATTTGTATTGTTATTGTCTGCATTGCTTTTATTGTTTATTTTGTGCTAATTTATATTTGACTGCTGTGAAGTACTTTGGGCTGCAATTCTTGTATGAAAGGTGCTATACAAATAAAGTGTATTATTATCATTTTTATTATTAACAGTCTAATCTATAGCCTACTTGCTTTTTTGGTTTCAAGGTCAAGTGAATGCAGTCTAGTGGGCTGGGAGTGAGATCCAAACCGTTGAACTTCCATCAGAGCCAACTATTCAAATCTGTATGTGAGAAAAGACCCCACTACACCACACACACATCTCTACCTCTCTCCCACTCATTCACTCTCACACACACCATCTTTACCTCTCTCACACCCATCAACACTCTCACTCACACTCGAATACATATCCTAATGAATCAACACAGTGATATTTATTAACAATGAAAATAAGACCATTCACGGTTAATAACGGCACTCAGTTGGCTTTTACGAGTATAGAATGAATCAATGAATGAATGAATGAATGAATGAATGAATGAAAACGTTTATTTTTGAACATGTATTCTTCCTATTCCTTCAAACAAATCACGGTAACTGGCTCCGTTAAAACGGAACAATCATAACAACAAAACATTAAAAAAAAAATTAAACAATTAAAAAAAAACATTCAAAAAAGGAATTATAAACAAAAAGGCAATAGCAATGTATTTTGTTAGCAGACATGTCCAAAAAGGGAGTAGAGGGAAGCTTATAGATGCCTACCCCCTTACATTTACATTTGTTCTTCCATTAATTTGACTAGTTATAACATCATTTAGTATAATACAATATAGAATATACTTTTACTTATAGTACGAACAGAGAAAAAACTTGATTCACATGACAGCAGTGAATACAGTACAGAAAGAATACAGTAATATAGGTTATTCATAATGTCAATTAATGTATAATCTAGGGGTAACAGTACTGTATATTTGAATACCGTTTATGTCACAAATGTATCAGTACTAAATACCTATATCTGTCCCTATGCCATAAATGTCATGTATGTTGTGTATGTCATAAATGTCTATATGAATTGAAAATGGGGGACCCTGATGGACACAAGACAAACGTCTTTCTTAGGTCTGCATCCCCTTAACAATTGTGTGTATTGAGCCGTACTGTATTGTACCCATTCTGCAATCTGTTAAATAAAAATTTCATTCATTCATTCAGCCTACAACTAGTTTAAACCATAGATATCTATAGAATATCTATGGTTTAAACAGCTGCACTTCGCCAGGCGGCCCAGGCTCCTCCTCGTCTAACGTCATCCAATCCAGATCTCTTCGAAGCGTCAGCGATTGTCCGCTCCACAGTGTTTTAGTCCAGGTTGTTGTGTGTCGTCTGTGGACTGGATCAGTACACCAGCGCGGGGATCATATTTTATAAAAACAACCATCCCATTATTTCCCCGAGACTCATAACAAGTTTTTAGGGCCCCGATCTGGTCTGCAGCACGGGTCGCTCTCTGGCCAAGGAGGAGGACAGGACGGGAACTTCGGGACACCAATAATAAGAGCGGTGTCAACAGAATTGTCCGTTAGGTTAGAGCAATTTGCACAACATCTATTCTGCGGGAAAGACGCAATTTATATATATATATATAAAATAAAGGAACTAACTTCCCAGTGAAAGCATCGATCGAGGAGGACATCCCGCCCACTCGCCTCTATTCCAAAATACTGGAGGAGGGGGTGAGGACGGAGGTAGTTGTGAACTGCAGTGTGGAGAGAGAGACGGAGCAGGAGGGATAACAATAAGACTGGTAACTGTGCGTGTAGTAGTCATCCAAATCAGTCTTTCTCTGAATGTTGTTTCTATAAAGACAACAATATCGCCTCGGGTGCGTTTAATAAGCAGGCGTGCTTGAATAACATGCGCTTGGATTTCATTCGGAAGAAGAAGCGACCAGATCCCACTTCTTCTCTTCTCTAAAAACTCCGCATCGGGAGGAATCGCCGCAGACATAAATTGATGCTTCGCTACAGAAGAGCGCATCGATCGAAGAGTTTGAAAGTCGGCCTGCTTGTCGTTGCCCAGAGAGACGAGAGGTTATAGCGGCACACAGAGCCCGGGCTCTCAGCTGGAGCTGGTAGAAGTTGCATTGCGTGGTCCTCCTTGTTGTATCGAGTGAACGTTTCAAATCCACTCCACGGGCAACGGAGACGCTCCTCCGGATAGTTGAGGTGTCGCCATGGCGATGTGTGCGGGTGTTTGGATACTCTTGCTGGCTCTGAACGTCCAAGGTAAGAAGATGCAGTTATAACAGGTTTATGTATTTATTTGGTATGATTATGTGTGAATGTATTTGCTTTAAAGGAAAGAACAATATTTCAACCACATGGATCTATTGTGTGATCTATGATGATGAATTGAAAATGGGGGACCCTGATGTAAACAAGACGAAAGTCTTTCTCTGGTCTGCATCCCCTTAACAATTGTATGTATTGAGCTGTACTGTACTGTACCCATTCTGCAATCTGTTAATAAAGTTTGCAATCAATCAATCAATCAATCAATCAATTGTGTTTTACTGCATGTTCGTGTCGGAATTGATGGATAGGATATGGATAGATTGCTGATGCGGATGGATGGATCATGGATTGATTTTCAAATCTATATGAATTAGTGAAGAAAATTAGAAAAGTGTTGTTCGCATTCACATAATCCAACCCTGCTGCTGTACCGGTCGAGGGGGACTACTTAGCAGGCGGTATTATGAACTTACCATAATAGCAGGCAGATGGCGATATCTACGAACCATGTAGCCATAATAACACTCCACAAGTTTAGCAATACCTCATTCTACCTTGTAACGGGCTAGGCATATACCGAATGCGCATGTATGATGGACTAACCTCTTGTGTAATAGCCGAATGTTAATTATAGTGCTTATAAACAGGCATATTGTAAAGAATTGAATGCAAGTAATGAGAAGTGGGAGAAATTTGAAGGGACACGCAGATACTGTCAAGCCCCGTGTTAATGAATGCCATTCATAGGCCTTTAATCATTTTAGATTCACAGCGCATAGCGTTCAGGTGTGTGTGTGTGGGGGGGGGTCATATTAAATAGGATGTGGATATAGTTCTGTTTCGAGGAATTTAAGTGATATGGCTAATGCCCTAGTTTTATTATTCTAAGTACAAACATGCTGCTGGAGAATAAAACCTAGCCGACGTCATTACTGGTTGATACACTAATTTAACCAGGTGGCTAAATCTGACATTAAAGCCTAATTGTACACAGTGTGATGATGCTCTTACGTGCCCATATAGCTACTTGAGGGCTTTGTGTTGACAAATTGCTTATTGCTAAACAAACAAAGAACACAAACACAACTCTATGCGTATGTGCCTGCACGCGCATGTGTGTGTGTGTTTGCGCGCTTGCGCGTACATGTATAATACGTGTGTCTGTGTGTCATACTGTCATTTACGTGCCCGCGCCCGCATTTATGTCTGTGTTCGCGCGCAGGTGAGCGTGGTTCTGCGTACGTGCCTGCAAACCGTCGGTGAGGAAATACATGTGGATGGTGTGGGATGATGGATCCTAAAGAAAGATACCCATCATGCAAACGACAGCATCAGCTGACAGGCCCTTACACGATGCTGCTTTTGTTTTGTTTATATATCATGGGTTGGAATATTGTTAGCAGTGCTGCATATATGGGTTTTGCCCAAAGTGAATAGCAATGCAGTTTACCTCATTTATTATCGAGAAGAAACAGTGTTGCATTTTTATATACATAATTCAGTGGTTTCACTGATCATCATTCATATCCACATAGCTTTTAAAACGCATTGCATTGCAAGTCATATTATTCTTGTTTTTTTATAAGATAAAAGAGTATCTGAATAGTGCCCCCCTTCCCCCCCCTCCTTCAGACTTCAGCTAAAGTGTTGACCTTGCTCATTGTGACACCACTCCCTATGGCACAGTGCGTTTTAAGGCTGATTCAATACTTTGATCAAAAGCCCGTCTGATTTACGTTGAGATGATCCCATTGCTTGCGGAGAAGATCAGGATTAACTGGTTCCCCCGGGATTCATGTTGGATCCCTTTTGAAGTTGTTCAACCAAGGGAGTGGAAAATGTCTCACAGAGTTGCACATCAACGGCCCTGCGAGTTGTCTTGTTTAAGTACTGCAGGGGATAATTTGTAGGTAGTTATACACGGTGGGAACTGCACTTTTCTCCCAGGGCCGTCCTCTAAAGTCTTAGTTGACTTGACTAATAGTCCTAGCTAGGACTCTTTTGATCATATTATTGACTAATAGTCATAGGATTCTGTTGACTAACCAAATTCTTACCAAATCAAATTAGTTGAGTTAATCGACACATTTTTTAAATGACATTTACCACATGCAATCAAGCAGAGGGACCGCTTAAAATTGCGTGCTTCCATTCCCATTTCGTCATTTAGCTGACGCTTTTATCCAAAGCGACTTACAAGTTCTGTACGACAAGTCATATAGGAGGGGCACAACTCCATCAGCTGAGTAACTGATAGATACTTCCAGGAAATAGCTTGATGAGCATTAAAGACATAATGGGCATTACAAAATAAAAGCACAAAATAAGCATACACAATTACAAATCAACAAAGTCTAAGTGGACTATCGGCGACCAAAACAACTGCTTAGCCCGCCGATGAACTAAGAGGGGGCGGTCCTATAACTTAGTAAATGCTGTACGAAAGTTGATTTAAAGCTGCGTATTGAACTATCAAATGGGGGCCTGATAGTTCATGTCTTCAGCGGTCTTCACAGAGTAAAAAGGCTGGCAAACCTTTTGTTGGCTGCTGCTTAGGCCCAATTCTTTTGACATGCAAAAACAAGAATTTGGTCTTTCACCCCGAGGTTAAAGGCTTGTGCCATAAATGCCCACTGTCTTTGATGCCCTAAGTGATATACAGCATGTTCCAGACTCTGCCCTCGTTACCCCAGTAATAACAAGTGGGAACGAGACTCACAAATGCAAGTCATAGCAGCCGATCTTTTCCATCAAGGAAGGCCACGTGGTCAAGACATAGTAATGAATATTTGTCGACAAATACTGAAGCTAACGTAGATATTCACACAGCTGCTCTTGTATGGGCTTTGACAGACAAGACAGAGACACAGTTGAATTGACCCTTTTGGCTAGAAAACATTTTCCGTGCTTTGTTAGATTGTGGCTGGGTCTCTATAGCCTATACCAGATTGATATTTAATTGAGTGTGAACTGAGGAACTAACCTGGAGGTTGTTTTTATGGCTTGGCTTAGTCCTCAGGCCCTGGTGTACAGTATGTGCTCATATAGATATCATCCTCTGCACCAGGCTAAGAAGATTTCCCAGCTTTAAATGTTAGTTGGAATAAACATTTGGGGAAATGAACACTGAATGATGGATGAGCATCAACAACGAAAATACAATTATTCAGGAAGGGAATTTGTCTAACTCTGAAATAGAATCCCAGTAATAACTTGGCAGCACGCAACCTTTATAAATGATTTTGCTTCAGACCCCTGTTGCTCAGTTCTGTCAGTCAATTTTTGCAATGTTTCGCATGAGTAGCTCACAGACAGTAGGGACTAGGGAGAAGGCTAGGCTACACAGCTGTTCTATCTATAGCACAACACTTGAGATTGAACTGCATTCTCTGTATTACTTATGGTGGTGGTTGATCCACCACTAAGGCACTAGTAATATAGCCTAGATTATCTCCTGGTTCCTTTTGATCAACACTTTTATTTTGTAGACCCTTTAGGGGGAAGTAAATATATTATAAAAAATAATAATAATAATAATAATAATAATAATAATAATAATAATAATAATAATAATAATAATAATAATAATAATAATAATAATAATAATAATAAAAAAGAGAGATTGGGAGAGCTAGACAAAGAGAGTCAGTTCCTGTCCCATTCACCTAATGTTATCCTCACAAAATCAACACAAATGACAACAAAAGTAAACCGGCTTTGATGTGGACTGCTGTAACTGCCAGCTTAGTAACATTATGTAAGTTAACACTTTGATCGCCATGGTTCAAATTCATAATTTACCATCCCTAGCCAGCTCTATTTGTCTATGGAGAAGTTCCCCTTCTTTGCAGGGCTATAACTTTTTAAATTCTATTGCTAAATTGCCATTATTATGGCCCATTCAATGTCCTATATGTATTGTTCAGGGTGTAGCAACGATATACTTTTTCATTCACATATTCATACTAAAATATGGTCTAAAGTATAAGTATGTTTTTATCGTTTTCTGCAGCTTTCTCCAGAACTTGATTTATAGCTCCAAATGCATTATATCGATGATGAAATACAGTTTGATAGCAATCGGCACGAGATAAAAAATTTCAACTGGACGTGGTTCTAGAAGTTACTACGTATCATCTGATATTGACCGGATGGGCGAGGGGGCGTTTATAATTCCGTGGGCAGCGTTAGATGATTCATCCAGTGTGGGTCATATGGTCATCATAGCAGTTTATATGGAACACGTGGCTTCCTCGCGCCGCTGGCAGATGAGCGTGGAACAGAATTTTTTCTATTATGGGATGGAGAAATGCCCGATCCATTTCCAGGTTGTATAATAGTATATACGTCCAAATTATGTTGTTTTTTCGAGTTATTTGCACCGATCGATGTTCACTGTGTCAAGACGGAGTCTCTCTAACGATAGCGAGTGCCCGGACGACATATGGATGAGCACTTCCGGTTCGACGAGTCATTTCCTGTTGGCGATCTGCCGATCGGCCACCAGATGGCGCTCTTGAACCGCTAGATAGTTGAGTGGAGCTTTGCAGTGTATCTCAGGGCTCCGGAGGGGAAATATGATTTCGATCACAGATTTTTGAAATATTGATATCAAAGACGAGTTACGGCGTCTTCGGCAGAATGAGCATGGCTAGGAATGACGTCTAAACACGTCATCGGCGACCATAGTGTTAATGTTAGCTAGTTTATTTTTTTACCTCGCCTTGGGCAAACAGGGATGGAAGGTGATCTCGAAGATACGTTGGACCCTGACAGTCACTGTTCTTCTGCATGTTATGCAAATTAGATATTCATCTTCAACAACCCTCTGATCCTTTTGTTAATAGATATCCAAAATACCTTTTATGGCACATATAAAGCAGGGATGTGGGCTCCCTCTGCCATTTTCACAGAAAGCATTCTCTCTGCTCGTTCACTCACTCACATGCTAACAACGAGTGATTGGCGAGCAAAGCGACTTGTGAAATCAGTTTTCAAAAGGGGAATTTTGAATGGCGTAATGAACACCGTAGCAGTAGCTGGATATCGTAGCTTCTAAAATCCTTATGGTTTGGAAACCGTGATGTTTTCTAACCACGGTTATGGTGAAACCGGTTAATCCCGACATCCCTATTACGGGTACCATATATCCATAATACATACCATATCGGGTACCATCCCACCATATTCATAGTATTCAGTTGCAGACATCTTGGTCGCAAAACAGGTGATTGTAATCAAATAGCAGGTGATCATTATTAAATGACAACCTTGGCCAATGAGCTGTGGCACTGTGCCATATTGTATGGCAAAAAAAACATGAGAACAACTTTCCTCCCATCAATGCACAAATGTGACACAAAAACCTGGTCGACAAAATCCATTTGGGACAAGTGTCAAATGGTCACATGGGATGAACTGGTGTCAGAGCAGTGTCATCATTAACACCCACTGAGAATCCTTAAATGGGTGATTTACGTTGACGACTTGAGTACTCATCTGAAATGTTTTCTTAACCCCAAGGCTAGGGTGTGACAACAGCTGTTGCCCAAAATGTTCACTTGCCTTTGGTCCTCTTTGCAAATTTTCTTTTCTCCCTTTATTATTAGGAAAGCCGCAACTTGCCAGCCCACGACATGTTGCGCCATATGCCGGGACAACAGTCATGATTTTGCCAAAAGTGCTGGAATCATTATGGGATTTCCGGGTTGTGATGGGTGGTGTGTGAATGCAAATTGGTCTGATCCCCGTCCCCCTGGAGAGCCTCCCTTTAGTTCCTGCTGGGGTGATGGATGGGAAGGAGCTCCTAGTCCTGGGGAGAGCAGCTAGAGGGGAATTGACGGCAGATTAAGCCCTGCTTTTTTTTGCCTTCGCGACTAATGGAGGCACATGGACACAAACATCATCTCCGAGAATTTTGCTCATTGTGCTTCTCACGTCAGTTACCTGCTAAGAATCCTCCTTGAAAAGACAGCATGGAATCCCCTTTAAAATGCAGTTTCTCTTGGGTTCTCGTTGAGATTTTGGAGGTGTTTTCAAACACTGAAATGTTTCTTCCAAAGGCAGTAATTAACACATTAGTTGTTCTGGAAAAACACCTCTGCCATTTCCATATCCTTCCATATTCGACTCAGTGTTCTCTGCATAGAGGCAGTGTATCGCTCAACAGATGAATAAAGCATGGTGATAACCACTGAACCTAAATAATGGAAAGGTTATGACAAAGTGGAGTGTACATGCGGATGACTGCACAAATACTATCAGCGACAGGGGGGAATGTTCAATTAAGTTCCCCTCCTTTTGTTTGTAGCTTATGTGCTGAATTTCATTCATCATAAAGAATAAAAACTTGAGCTGAAGAAGCTGCAACATGAAAGTGTTCGGCATGCCGGCTCTTTCAGGGCTGCGCCATTCTTTTTATATAAAAAAAGTAATCATGATTATTTACCACGATTACTCATTGGCTTTGGAAAATGCCATGCATTTATTTATATTTATTTCTCGCAATCGTCGGAAGCCGTAATCGCAGAGCCCTATGCTCTTCCGTGTGTCCAGTGTGATGATTAAAGGGGCAGTCTACCATGCTTAAGAAGCCCATCCTATTGGCAGGGGTGTAAAGTACTTGAATAATTGTACTTCGTTACAATACTTAAGTACTGTTTTTGGGGATTTGTACTTTACTCAAGTATTATTAGGTTTGTATACTTGTACTTTTACTCAATTACATTTCAGAGAAAAAAAATACAAGATTCAAGAGGCTTATTCATCACATACATACACGAGACATATAGTGAAGTGAAGGTGGCCATGCCGACCTTGATTGTGCAAAAAATGCAAATAATAATAGAATAGATAATAAAATAGACATGATAAAAAGTACTAAGATAAAATACAATACAATGCTAAGCTTACGAATTAAAAGGTAATGAGTCACACTTACACTACTATACAATATACTATACAATATACTGTTATACTTATATAACTAAACTATCCTAGCTATACTAACTAACTATACAAAAACATACAGTTATGTTTTTTCCCCTTTATAGTGACCTTTTCTTTTGTGTTTAAACTAGTGACCTGTAGTGTGTTTGTGTGTGAGATAGTGCAGAGTGTGTGTGTGTGTGTGTGTGTGTGTGTGTGTGTGTGTGTGTGTGTGTGTGTGTGTGTGTGTGTGTGTGTGTGTGTGTGTGTGTGTGTGTGTGTGTGTGTGTGCGTGTGTGTGTGAGAGAGAGTGTGTGTGTGTGTGTGTGTTCATGTGTGCCTGCTGTGGAGAGATCAGTGTTCAGTGTTCTGATGGCCTTGGGGAAGAAGCTGAGTCTGAGGACTGAAAGGACTCCCAGTTTGAGACAAATCAGGCTTCTGAAAAAGGTGAGCTATCCCTTTAAACGGTTTTGGGCAGATCGCCAGCCAAGAGTACGCCTAGTACAAAAACGTCTGGTAAAGGGAATAGGTTGGTGATCTTTAAATGGCCTCTTCTATTGATCACTAATCCAGCCTCTTTTATATGGGGCATGGAAGGTTTTTTTTCTTCCAGAAATTGGCACACAGACCCTGTTGGCATTTATTAGCAATAGAAGTGCAAGTCTGTAAGTAATGAAATTAAATGGTAGGAGAATCGCACGCAATCCAATTTCAAGCAGTTCCTACTCATTCTACAGTTTATGATGGTAAATGGAGGAGTGGTTTGAACGTGATGCTGAAATGGTTTCAGTCCCCATTGACTTACACTTGCTTATCAGGTGGCCTGGTGCCAATTCTTGACACAGTGCGTTGTGACCCACTGTACTGTGGGACTAATTTGCCTCTCTTAACACAATACAATAATGTCTGCTAATGCTGTATTCGCAGACATTTTGACATATGCTTTCACCATACAAATATAATTGGCCTATAATGTCTATTGTTTGTGCCATGGCAAAAATGGCACTGATAATATTGCATTCATCTTTGCAGTTAAAAAAATATGTTGAGTTGCCTCATCATTTACCATACGTTAAAACACTGGCGCATTTTTATAATGCCATAAAAGGATATATACCTAGTCTATTTTGATTAGGTTTGACAGCTTTGGAATTGACAGGGCTATTTCATTGAGTTAATTCCACTGGAGTGGACACTCTAATGTACTTGCAGTGAATCTCTCCAAAGTCACATTTGCATATCTGTGAATATCATTGTGCTTTCATTTCTTTATTGCATTTTCCAAGAAAAAAACAGCATGAAAAATGCATTAAAAATAACCCCTAACCGATTTGTTGATTAGAGCATGGAAACTCGAATGAATCCTGTGGGATAGAAGTCAGGATATCTACAGGTTCAAAGGTCGTGGAGGTGATCTACTGCCAGAACATGCTACATTTTTATGTTTTTCTCTCCGCAAGCGCTCCCCCCTTCCTCTATCTCTCTCTCTCTCTCTCTCTCTCTCTCTCTCTCTCTCTCTCTCTCTCTCTCTCTCTCTCTCTCTCTCTCTCTCTCTCTTTCTCTCTCTCTCTCACTCACCTCCAGCCCAAATCTCCCCTGCTTCCAAATTCAGATGGTTTATTGTCACATTTTCATATACAAGTACAGAGAGTGAAATTCTTTGGTTTTGGTTCCTGGACCTTACAGCAGCAATGCCAATATAATCAAATAAAACAATAGAAGCAACATAAAACAGCAGCATAGCAGCCTTGCTCCCTCACTTTCACACCATTTCAACAATAACCAAGACTTGCATGTGCCGCCGTCAACCTAATCCACAGGAGAAAATCTTTCATTTTCAATTTTCCATTTGAACAATAGCCTATACTCGTGTGGGCTTCTTTAACCATATATATTAACTCATAGTAATACAATAATGTCAAATAATAGATTGTATTTGTTATATATTATGTTACATTATGTGTGTGACTGTTTGCTCTGAGAGATAGACAGCAGTCCATTCTGCTCAGAGAGGGAGATGGGGAGAGAGGGGAGGGGGCAAGAGAGGGAGAGAGAAAGAGAGAATGAGAGAGAGAGATGGGGGAGAAGATAGACTATTGGCAATCTCACAGGGTGGCGATACAGTGATATGAATATGGAGGACATTGCCAAACTCCACGTGAAAACGTAATGAATGTCCTAAGAGAGAGCTGTGAAAGTCCTGAATCATCTTTTTTAAATATTCATAGATGCTGGCTTTTTAAAGCACTGTATATGTGAGAGTGTACAGGTAGCACAGGCGTGTAGTGCACACTAATGCTTCTGCCATTTAGTCATCCTGATGTTGTAATACCACTCAAGTGTCCCTCCCTTTTGCTCAGCCTCCGTTGCAGAGGGCAGTCACCACGCCAGATCAGGATGGAGCGCACTTTATCTGCAAACTGCAGCTGTAATTTTCTGGTTAAAACCCTTGAAATCCTGTTCTGTTCAGCTCAAATCGCAGAATCAGCGAAGTAGGGGGTAAAAAAAAAGGAAATCAATAAAGGGAATCCAATCTTGCCCTGCCGCTCTGATTTGGAATTAATCTCATTCACTGACTCTCGTCTTGATTTAGAGATTAAACGGTTAACTCCTCTCCCTCGGCTCTCCAGAAGGAAACTACTACGCTTGTTTCTCTTCCTCCGCCTGCCATTTGTAAAATGTGCTGTACCAGCAGCAGTTGATGGGCTTATTGCGATTCCTAATTTTTGAGCGAAATCCTCTCTCAGAAGAAAAAGTAAATAACCCCCACATGTCTGAGGGTTTTGGACGATCCTCAGCGTCTACACCCCCCCCCCCCCCCCCCCCCCCCCATGCTGCTGATGGCTTCTCAACAGTTACATTGCTCTGTTCCAATTTCCTACCCTTCTGCCCCACGTGGCTTTGGAGATAGTGTTTTGATATTTGGACGGACACTATTCCAAAGCAGCTAGCCATCCATTTGGCTCACCCCGCGGTGTGCACCGTCCATATAAACAAGGGTCACTCTGCGGACGCTTAACTACTTTTTCAGCGGTATGAACGATAGCTTGATACTTGGGTAACGGCTGGTCCGAGTTTCCTGGTGACATTGCTTCCTACATACAGACACATGTGGAAGTCAGGATGTTTACATTAGAGCCTGACCGATTAGGCCAATATTGGTCTATCAGTATCGGTAAATTCGGTATCAGTCGATATGTTAGCCGATATTATCCCTTTTCCTTTTACAGGACATCTCAGAGCTACCTGTAGCTTGATAGAGAGAATATGTGGTTTAAAGTAGAAAGGACATCAGACATCTTGCCAGTGACTTATATACCTACCTATTACCTAAATATAAAGATAAATTAAACATTAGTGAAGATGAATTCGAATATAGAATAGAACATGCAATGCAAACTAGTTTGGTATCGGCCCCAAAAATCCAGTATCGGGCGGGTTCCAGTTTCCAAGTAAAAGTTCTACTTGGACGAGAGAGAGAAAAAAAAAAGAGTGGCGTGCCGTGTATCAGATCCGGTAGATAACTGCTAATACCGCAGAGCTTTCACATTGACACCTTTGTGTCTTCTGACATCCTCTGTGTGAGTATTGTACCACACAAGTTCATGTTGTGGGGAAAACCGGACCAAATCACCAAATTACAACTAAACCCCGACAGTACACAGAGCACCACACAGGTGAGCCAAAATCAATGAGAGTGGCTTTGGAATAGTGTCCGTCCAAATATCAAAACACTTATCTCCAAAGCCACGGTCGGGGCTACCCTTCTGTTCAGCCTTTGTTTACTCTATTCAGTCACTTCAGTTAAAAGAAAAAAAGGTTTTATAGGGGGCGGCTGGGTGGCGCAGCGGACATTGCGCTCGTCACCAACGCAAGAGACACCGCGTTCGACTCCGGCTGTCGGCGTTGCCTCCGGCTTGGGCCGGCCGTCATACTAACTCAATTGGCAGAGTTAGCAGGTGGAAGTCGATGGGTGGTAATCTGGACGTTGTGGACAGCGACTCCTACAGGTCGGTTGGGGGACGCCTGCACAGCAGAGACAGGAAGTGGCTAGGGTAGTGTGAGCCTCCCACACGTTACACCTCGCCAATGAGAGTCCGCGCTGCCAGGTGAAAAGATGTGACAGGCTGCCTCCTTGTGTATCGGAGGGGACACGTGATGCAAGGCTTCTATCCTCCCTACAACCGGCCAGTGGGGGGCATATGCGAGCAACGTTCAAGACAGGGGAGGGGAGAATTGGCACAATTCAAAAAAAAATTAAAAGGGTTTATAGCCTATATCTTTACAGTATACGTATATATATGTATATATATATATATATATATATATATATATATATATATATATATATATATATATATATATATAATATATATTATATATATATATATATATATATATATTAAAAATATATACTGTGTTTCTATTCTGTAACATTTTCCCATGCTCCATTGCAGCCTTTTCTTTGGTGCCGCTCCATGACCAGGGTGCAGCATTTTAGCTTTCATCTCCCTTGATCCTGATTTATTTTAGAATTTCCTGGTGTATTGTATTTAAAAATATTTCTTATTTTTTATTTTTTATACAGTGAAGACCGCTCCTTCCTGGCAGCGTTAGGGTATACAATTGGGGGCATTTGGGACATAGGCTGATCTGGGATTGAGGGAGCAGATAATTCTTGGTCTTCCAGCTAAAGCCCTATGCTTTTAAAACCAAGCAGATCTGATCTGTGTGGCTCCCTTCCCGCTCCCTGGTGCTTGAACAAGTAAATTTTCCACAGGCAGCTTTGCTGGCGCGCTTTCCTTTTAAGGAGAGCAGACCTCGCTGAAAAACCGTGTCAGTCGGTGTCGACTGAAGAAATGCACTTTTTTATCAATAGTTTTAAAATTTTGTAGACTAAATCCAAAGTCACATTTGCATATCTGTGAATATCATTGTGCTTTCATTTTTTTATTGCATTTTCCAAGAAAAAAACAGCATGAAAAATGCATTAAAAATAACCCCTAACCGATTTGTTGATTAGAGCATGGAAACTCGAATGAATCCTGTGGGATAGAAGTCAGGATATCTACAGGTTCAAAGGTCGTGGAGGTGATCTACTGCCAGAACGTGCTACATTTTTATGTTTTTCTCTCCGCAAGCGCTCCCCCCTTCCTCTATTCTCTCTCTCTCTCTCGCTCTCTCTCTCTCTCTCTCTCTCTCTCTCTCTCTCTCTTTCCCGTCTCCCATTGCGGAGGGCGTGCGCTGTGCTGCGAGTCGGCCCAGTTTGAGCGGCGTACAAAAGGGGGTTTGTTTCATGAAATGTTTCCCTTTTTAATGAGTGATGGTGTTCGCTCATTTAATATTCTGAGCTGATATCTCTCCAGGAGCTGACAGTGCTTCAAAGCAACAGCTCGGTTGTAAATGGGAGTGGGGTGGTGGTGGGGATGCTTAGAAAAACACAAACACAGGTTTATTTATTCTTCTTGTCGTATAGCTCAGCTTCCAGAGTGCTGCGACGTGGTGCGATGCTCTTAAGGAAGGCGTTCAAAGTGCATCTTTCAACGCTCGTTCCCGGCAAAAACACCGGGTGCCTGAGCTGGGTTGAGGGTTGAAGAGCACCTGTATATGTCGCATAGCAAGTAGGGACCGACGCGGTTTTCCCTTTTCAGGCACATCTATTCACTGTGTGGATCCAAACAGCAACGCAAAACACATGTCGAGATTGTGGCTGGAAACGTTTGCAGTTTTATATGTAAGAGATAAGAGATATAACGCACACATAAGGAAGTATAAGGAAGTTGCATTGTTCATTTCAATACCTGTAATAGTACAGTAGTCCACACACACACACATACACACACACACACACACACACACACACACACACACACACACACACACACACACACACACACACACACGTGCATGTGCATTCAGTTAAGTTGGAATATGACTGTAATACAAACAGTTCAGTTTGTCAGGT